>NC_061497.1:926259-1240009 GCF_022539355.2 Hippoglossus stenolepis | reverse complement strand
TGTTGTGGGAATATATTATCTAATCCACATTAGAGTTTAGTGCTGGTCCCCTCCAGAGAACAAAACGCTCTCTGCTCTCATTCTGCACAGGCTTTGTTCCCGGGCTGATATATAGGAACAGATAAACTTTACATAATCTTTTTTAGGCAGACCAGATTTATTTGATCTTATTTAGCCTAACAGTTCATGATTCTTCCTCTGAGTGCATGGCTGATTTTATTATTATTTTTCCATTAGTCTAGAGACAGTCCTTACGAGGGAAACTTCCTGCTTCAGTGTATTCACTGCTACATTAAAACTGGGAAAAGTTGGGAAATGTAACCTTGTACATAAGAATGTACATACAAAATAAAATTCCTGAAAGTAGAAGTGATTGCATTAAATTTGCTTCACAGTACAAATGTATTGGATCCAGTGGTTTTATAAAATACATAAATGCCAGTTCAAATGTTACAGTATAACAAGCATCTGATCCTTAAAATTCAGGAACAATGAGAGTGAACCTGTCATAACCAGGAGGACATGCAGGGGGAAAAGGACAGACTGCTGCTGAAACAGCCCAACACACGAACAAAAAAAACGAACAACACATCATTGGCCAAATAAATGACATTACACGTACAACAGTGCCAAGCGTCAGCGAGTCTGGAGTGGGGGATTTTAATGTTGCTGAAGTGCGTCGCCTGCCATACTGAGGACTGTTTCCCTATCTCCATAATGGGAAGGTAAGGGCCTATGGCACTTGATATGCAGGCGAAGGTGAACAAGAGCAGAATAACCTGACACAGACTGTCCTCCAGACCTCAGCAGCTTTAAAGCTAATTATTTCCCTGACTAATAGTTGGTGATTTACTTTTTGAAACACGACGAGAAATGAGCTCACCTCTAGAGGCACATTATGGGTTAAGATACAACCTCTGCCTCCTAATTGCAAAATTCCAACACTTTTTATGTTTCAATGGCAAGTATGATGCATTGCAAATTGCATTGTTGCAAATGTGCAGAAAAAGAGAAGGCATGAAGGCTAAAGCTGGCTTTACGCATTTGACCTCATGAGTACAACACTCACTGAGGCTCCTCACATATCCAGCAATAAAGAAGCTTGACTGCTTCTCAAAAATGCAGCTGTGAAAACAAACACTTCTAACAGTTTCAATTCTGTCGGACTACCGCTCGAACATTTCAGCACCTTAAAAACTAATGACGAAAAACTGGTGTTAAGATCCTGCAGAGCGGCACCACAGTGCTTCACTGAAGAACATGATCATCACATGGCAACATGTTTTTAATCAGCACTTGGTGCGTTCTAAATCTCTGTTCATAGGAGACAGGGATTTTCTAATCCTTGCATCTGTGAGTTGCAGCTGGGAGGTGTTAAGAGCATCTCTTGAATATATCAACACTGAACAACAGAGGCGTCTCGGCTCACACGCTCCTCCTTTTTATCCGCCATGGTTGCATTAATCCAACTATAATCCTAAACTTAAATTTTAAAGTCCAATGTCCTTCTCTGCAGGATTCCACCAAGGAAGACCATTATACTCCTCTTTGTTCACTTAAGCTCTGCTTAATGTGAATCGATGGCCACCCTTAGATGAAAAAGTTGCAGGCTGCTCTTCTCTGAAATCCTCATATCCTCAGAGATCCTTCAAAGTGATTTCATGTACAGGCTTTACTTTGAAGGCAGCCAGGAAGACTATTTTATGATGTTGTGTGTATATGTTGGAAGGGGCAGACGCATAGAGCCTCGAATGTGAGTGACACCAAGTTTATACGTTAAATAAAATAAATAAATCCAAGTCAACACAAGCCGTACTCTGAACAGGTGCCTTTGAAAGTGCTGAATAAATGTGGAAATGAAAGAAAAATTGGTGAATCCTTCGGTTCCAAAAGCCACCATTGCAAAGTCACATGTGCTGGATGGTTTGGGTTGCAGAGTGTCAGATTACAATGTTTTCCCCGCGTGGCACCTGGTCTTCACTGTCCCAATTTGTCAGTGTTTTGAAAGGGAGAGGCATATTTTACAGGAGGTCTGCTATCTTGTTGAAATTAGATTTTTTTTTCCTCGGTGGGATTCTACACCCGCTGAAATAATTACATTTTTTTTCTAGGGCACTGATGTATATATATATTTTCTTTGCAAAGGAAAGGCAGAGACTTCCCCCGTGAAAAGGGAGCAGAGTGGAAACTCAGGGAGTCCAGGGGTCACTATGGCATTAATTTACCCCCTTAGTACTGCAGGGTATGATGAATCCAGCCATGCTCACAACTGTGGAAACCTATGACTTCCAAGATTTTCTTTGCCGAAAAACCTTTTCAAGCTGCTCTAGTACTTTGTGTAAAATATGCATCATCATCCAGAATCATAATCTGTGGCTGCAACATTGTTGTTGTAAACATTGTTGAAAGACCATATTTGCATTTTGTCATTTCCATCCAAGATACAATACTGTCCGTGTGCTGTTCCTCCTCTGACACAATGTTTTCTTCATCCCTTTAGATTTACATTTTCTATTTTCTATTTTAATTTGCTCCACTTTAAATTGTGCTATAGGCCTACTGTACTTATCATATAGCTGCCAAAGTAAAAGTACTGGTTTAGTTCATCCAATCATCAAATGACAATTTAGCTTCTGTATCTTACATTTGGGTCTCTGGGTTGGCCACAACCCGTTTTTTAGAGGCTGCCCTTTTCTGAAAACATGTGATTCAGTGGCCTGTTCAAGTCTCCCATAAATTCCCCACCTCTGCACAGAGGAGCACACATCTGTTCATTAGACAGGAAGGATCTGACAGTGTGTGCAAGGATCCCGGCGTGTCTTAAGAGTCCTCCACTCTTCAGTAGCTCCACTAGCTGCAGGAGAGCGTCAGCACTAGGCTAAAGAGCAGAAAAGTCACTTCTAAATCTTCACCATCAACCCCTCAGCCCTGCGTCAACAGGGTCTTACCCTCAAAACGTGCTGCCTATCTCTGCCACTGGCAGCCCTAAACATCATGCAAACAGCAGCCCTGTTAAAGGAGTATGAATATGAATCGCTCAGCTGGCCTTCTGCACCATAACATTCACCGGGCTTCACTCCTTAGAGACACACGCCCCCGCTCACACTGCTTTTTTCAATACTGCTCAGTTACTCTAACACACAACTTCCCACAGGGGATATCACCCACTCTAATCTTCGGTCACAGTCAGAGTGAACATCAGCTGCACCAGATATATATCTACAAGCTGCTGCTTATACCATTAAGACAGGTTAGGTAAGATGAATTAAGCTTTAAACACTAAAGAATGACAAATTCTGCATTGATGGTATTTATCTCTTACTTTTCAGACCTTTACTTTTATGTGTGTCCCTATTTAAAAAAAAAATGGCACAGGAAAAATCCTTGAAGTGACATAATTATGTGCAATATTTAGGAAATGTGTTGAAAACTCAAATTACTGATATACAGGCTAAATGTCACAGTGATTGACAGTAAGTGTGCCATTTGTTGAGGTTTCGTTGTGGACAATGTGCCCCTGTGAAGCCTTACCTTTCATTCTACTGCAAGTCTGGAGTGAATGTTTTACATTATGCATCAGAGGTCATTTCGCAATCCACCTGTGGTGTGGATCAATATGTCATTTTCTTGTAAGATTAATGTCTGTATTATGCCACATTGCTCCTAGCCTTAAGGTCTGCATCAAAAGGTCTGTGATGAATGCTTATAAGTAAGAAGGTATGTGTTGTGAAATTAAAGAGAAGAAATCCCAATAAATTTAATTAAATTTATCTACTGTTATTTAAATTCAATGTATCTAATATATGTCATGGTCACTGACATTGGGGTGTACAATATTGCCCGAATATTACTATAATACAGTATTGTTCTATGAAATGAATAGAATATAAAACATTATGATATAATAACTCGACATTAAGAAATACAGCAAATCAAACAGTAAAGCAATGACCTCAGAGTAGAATCAATTCCTCAGAGGCACAATGTCCATTATTTGGATATGAAATACATAACATTTGGAGGAAATATTTTGAAACTTTACTTTTGTAATATCCCGAACTTATCAAATTTGCTTATTGTATCTGTTGAATAGTCCATAAACCTTTCTGTCTAAATGATACAATTTTTAAAAATATATAAATAAAAACATCTATGCTATTATAGATATGGAAAAAACAACATCATACATTTGTGGGGTTTTTGGTTTAGTTAATTTGCCTATGGTACGATGGGACTCACAGTGTCCCAGAGCCTGTGAATGCTGGCTTCGCCTTGCTTGGGGAATAGGGGTGCAACGATTAATCAACGTAATCGACAAAATCGATGACGAAAACCGTCGCCGACGAATTTAATAGTCGATGATTCGTTGGTTACGTCATAGCGCGCATTTTTCGTGCCGTGCAGCTGAACTAAACGTTGTTTTACCGGAGGTGCTGATGGAAGAGGCTGAGGAGTGAGCCATCTCGCTCCCTTCCTATCTCTGACAGTCACGCATGTGCAATAGCGACAAAACATAGACCAATGGCAGCGTCCGCTGCAACACCATCGCGTACCAGAAAGTCAAAAGTATGGGAGAATTTCACCCCGAAAAAAAAACTACCTGCAATATTTGTAAGGCGGACCTTACTTTCCATGGGAGCAGGACACGAGCATTTGAAGAGGAAGCACGTTTGACATCATAACGTAGACGATGCAGACTCGCCTCGGTAAGATAGCCTGTTATCTAGCTTGCCATATAAACGGAGTTGTCTTGGCAACTCCCTCAAACAAAAACTCCCTGTATGCAGGATTCTAGAATCCATTACAAAAATATGGTTTGAATATAATTAACGAGTTTAAAAGCGTAATGTTATCCTATTGCCTGACAAACGTCTTTTTTAATCACAATTATGAAGTCCGAAGAAGACTGTAGTTTTGTTTGTTGATGTTTTTATTGCTGCTACTTTCCCTGTCCTTTTGTTTACAGAAAAAATGGATACTTGATTTTTTATTTATTTTTAGTATCGGCACTTGGCCTGTTCTTGGTTCACAGGAAAAAGGGAAACTTGAATTTAAATTAAAAAAATTATATTAGCACTTTGCCTGTCCTTGGTTTTAAATGGACAAAAAATAGATTTGTCTTTGTTTTTGTATCAATAGTACCCTAATATACAGCAAGGTTTATTAAAAGAAATTTTTGAATGACGTATCGATCTTTATTGTCTTTATTGTCAGTCATCACATGCCGCGAACAACCTCAAGCTAAATTTAAAAGCTAATGGCTAAATAAGAGCATAATTTGTGTGATTCATAATCCGATTAATCGTTTCAATAATCGATAGATTAATCGACTATCAGAATAGTCGTTAGTTGCAGCCCTATTGGGGAATAGTGTTTATACTTTCATGTGCAGTCAATACACCCCAACCAAAGCATGTCACATTTATTTCAAATTAGCACTGGACTTGCCACTTGTTTAATCTAAAAAATAAATACAAAACCCAAATTCAATTACTTTCTGAGTGACGGTAAGGTACAAATATGAAAGCCAATTGAGTTCCCCACAGGGAGAACTACAACTGCGCTGTGGTCTCAATGCCAGTTACATCCACTCTCTGCTACCTTCTGCTGATCCAGGCAGCCAAAGGATTTAGCAATTATCTGCTGAAGATAACCTGGCATCAAGAAATTCATTTCATTTCATCAAGCAATTTGTATTCTCCACAGTGAGTCGCTGCTCGAGTCTCTTCACAAGCAGCGCAGGATTAGATTAAGGAATTGACTTCTGCAAGAACTTTTTCAACGCTTCTGTTTTGCTTATGTGTCACTTGCTGTGTGCCTCTCACATTAGTTCATGGATAAAAGACACTAACCTCCTCCTAATCCATTTAGAAACCTAAGTATTCGACCGCAGATAAGAGACAGATAAGAGATACCGCTCCTGCATCTTTTCCCATTTAATTAAAGTGAGGACCTACATATAAACCTTACCTGCATGCATATTTACTATCACTTCCAGACCACTGATAGTAACTTTGCCTAAAAATTAATAATGATGGGACCAATCTGCATCCAAAATACACCAGCAGAATAAACTTCTGCCTCAAAAGGAAGACACAGACAATTTAAGCAAAAAAGAAAGTGTGCCAAAAAGAAATCCCCATTTATATACACATGAAAGTCATATTATTAAATGAAATTTGTTCTCTATAACATGTACAAAATTGCCACTGAGGGACACATCAAATTTATGCAAAAATAAAAATACTAATGATTTCCACCATTATTCCTCCAGCGCCAACAGAGCTTTCCACTACAGACGCACAGCACCTGCTTAGGTCTGTACACTCATCTTCTCTCCAAAAGACACTCTCAGTTCGTTGAACTCAGAAATATGAGCCTCGCTCTCGATGTTCCCTCTGAGATTGAACACTGTGAATTTTATGAGATATCAATGATCCTTGCAGGACCAGTATATCACTGGCACTTTGTGATGCAACCGCATGAAATATTAAGAATGGTTTTCAAGTAGTGAGTGCATTGTTTCAATATGTATCAAAGGCCGCCATTAGTAATAAGGATGAGAGAAAATGAAGAGAAGAGCCACTATCTGCTCCAAACTTTCTCTGATGTCATCTGCTCTGCTCTATTTATGACAGGGACAATAAGAAACCAGGGGAGATTGCCACTGACATAAATTTATTTCTCAGCCTTGTCTGCAGATCGCCTTTCCTCTGCCTTTCCTTTCTGAGGTTTTCCCACACAGACGAGCCTATTCATAATCCAGCTGATACACGATCTCACTTTTCAGGTTTTTTATGATATTTTCCTGCTCTATTATGACATCAATTCATCTCCGCCTCTAGACCTTTCTCTGTAGCTCATGGGTATCTCTGGAGAGGAGACATGGGGGGGGGGAAACTTTTTTAAAGTCAGTTTAAATGCTACACCATAAAACTGGAACATACGTTTCAGTGGTCGTCAAATGCAGACAAAAACATAAATTTGACAGTAAAAACTCTGGTGGAGGTATAGAGCTATTCCATGTGAACATTTCTTTGTCTTTTATTGTCAGAACATAAACTCCCATGGCCTACTCATGCTGAACTGCTTCATTTCTCAGTCTGATGCATATAAGCACAGACCTGTGAAGCACTCGCTGATCTTAGGTTCCTGTAGTGAGTGGTCTGTGGAGTATCGGCAGCACTTAATGTAGCATCTATTGAGAGCCAGCTTTCTGCGGATGAGATGCAGCCTGCTGTGACCCAGACCGCTGAGCTTCTGGGGAGCAACCAGCAATTTCCACAAGGTCGTCAGTTAAAGAAATAACTAGGACGACCAACAGAGCAAAAAGCAGAGCGAGTACTCAACATTCAGCCAGCTGTCTACCCAAAGCCATTTTCCCGCTGGCTTGTCAGCCACTAGTGTGTCTATCAATGTGATTTTCAATTGAGAATGACAGGAGGGGAGCAGGAGGACCAGACATGATCTCTGGAGAGTAAGATGTTTGAAACAGGTTGATGTTCACAGAATTGGAAACCATTGTGAATTTCACACAGTCGTGGAGAACACATGTCAGCTGCTGCAGCTTTCCTCTGTTATTGTTACCAGGTCTAATGCTGGAAGAGCTGCATCAAACAGGTGAAATGACAGCATAGGCCACTTCTGCAAATGACCTGGAGCGTCACTGTTTTATTATATGGGCTGAAGTCACTGTGAACTTTTTCTGCATTAAATCAAAGAGAATATTTCTCCTTCCTAAAACAAACGTTGTGAGAGTCTGAACAGAACCATAAAACAGCTTAAATGATGAATGGACTGCTTTAATACAGCGCTTTTACGACCACTTAAAGTGCTTTAAACAACACGTCACAGTCACACACACATTCATACCACACTTGTTCTATACATAGAACATTCTCTAACACACCCACACCAATGGCACATCATCTGGGAAATTTAGGGTTCATCATGTTGCCCAAGGACATTTTGACATGTGAAATGAGAGACAGTGATTGAACCAACAACCTTCTGATTACTGAATGACCTGCTCTGTATTTGTATGTCGTCTCCTCATGTGGATATTGTACTGCAAGATCAAAAGTTTTGGCTGAAATCAACTGCAAATTAACAAATGTGTAAATTAACCACATATTCTCAATATGTAAAGAAAAAAATCGTAATGGAAACGCATTATAGTTTCTTCAAAACAAATACAAATTAGCAAATTAGTTGTGTACGGATGCAATTTCTAGGAAAGAGGGTTCAAAGTAGGTTTTCTGATACTTGCATTAAAAATAAGACAGAGGAGGTTGAAGGGGACGGATGATGATTTAAAGACTGGAGAGTGGATTTGCGTCCCCTCTCCTATACATTTCTTTTTGACCCCAGCTGTTCTGAACACTCACGGTTGCGTTTTGGATGGACAAACAAACAGCCTTGTTCAATTTGGAGAACTTGCTTTGTTATAGAATCATCAGTACAGGAAGGATGTCAGCAGTGCAACTAGTGCTGAGGCTACTGCAGTGCTCCCAATCACTGAAAGCTGAACCTTGCCCACATTAAGTACATTTGTGTCCATGCATGTCAGGACTCCAGCCTCCTGTAAAAAAGAAATACTGAAGTAACATGTAACTAAAACAAACACAAATGTTCACTTTTTACTCCCTTTTTACTTTTAGAAAAATATGATACATCTTTGATAGATGGAAAAAAAAGCCAAGCAGTTATTATGTTTACATGACACAAATGTAATGTGATTTAAATAAAGATAATGAATTTGTGTCATATGAATATAATGTCAGTGAAGAAGGGTTGGTTCTGGAGTGTCCCAGGTTCTTCAGTCACTGTCGAGCTGAGTACGAAAATTGAATGTGGGCTCTTCCCATCCTCCAACAGACTATCTGTGCTGATGACTGCAGGTACAACGGCCATCCACTGGGCCCAGTGCTACCCAGTACTTTACTCCCATTACTACTGCTGGTATTAGTATTCAGTCTTTGCACAACATTTATTCAGCGGTGGTAGCCAACTCCCACAGGATGAAATTCATTCACATAAACAGACAGTTTTAGTTTTTTTTCCCCTCTCTCTGTCAAAATAAACCATTTCTCATCAGGTGTGTGGTGGTGTGAATACAGATCTCTGAATGGAAATCAGAGACTTAGCCGAAGTTGCAGGCAACATAGCAACAAAAGTGAAGTTTTAGGATTGATTTTCCAGTCCATTTACATTCAGAGTACCCTCCCACGTCTTGAATAACAATATAATTAGTTCTGTAATCAGCTTCCTTCCCTGCTCTGCCTTTCCACTCTTAGTGCTACTGGCTGCGAGGCTCTCTGGATTACCGTTATACGTTTACTCAAATTAGAAATTCTTGTTCGCAATATTGCTGCCATGCCAGGTATTTTTATTCGAACAAAGAAGTGACTGAGTAGTAATGTGCCCGCTCTTCATAATACTAATGCCATTGGTATTAGTATTATTATTATCAATTGCACAAATAAACCAGTTCAACCTACTGTAACAGCCACTGCCTAAACAGAGCATGAACCACACAAAGCTTTAAAACAAGCTTTGAAAACATATCAGTGGACTCCAGCCCCATGAAGGACACACAATAATGATAACATGAAGTTCTACAAATATCATCAGTCCAGTCACATGATACCTCACAGACATTTCCCTCCACTATCCTTGACTTTGAATGTGCTCTCTTGCTTTTTTCTATCTCCCAGCAGCCTTGGCTCTGACATGGACCACCCTTTTCCTCCGACAAATATCAATTACAGGCTTGGCTGAGACGAATAGCTGGGAGTTTAGGCTCCGGTGGGATCTCACTGTGAATTGGATTGCCTGACTCTCACCACTGGTAAGGATTGGTAGCATGGCCATGCCCCTCTTCATGCTTAGCCCTGACACATCCTTTAAAGCAGTTTGACCCAGACTGACATGGATTTGAACCCCAAGGGAGATCAAGCACTCATTTGATAGTGTTTGGCCTACATTTGTTACATAACACACTGATGTTCTTGGGTTTCTTTTGAAGACGGCAGTTTGGTGGAAAGAACTACATTAGATATACTGTGTTTTACAGCTGTCAGCGTGTCACTGTCTCCTCCACTCAGTGATATCTGAGCACCGAGGTTAACGGCTGGTACGGTCAGTAGATCTGCTGATGAAGACCGTAGGGGGCGAGAGGGAGTGGAAGTGTGGAGGAGGTCTGCGAGGTAGCCCGGTGATAAATTATGAATGGCTTTAAGAGTTAACAGAAGGATTTTGAAGTTGATACGTTGTCATACAGGGATCCAGTGTAATTGAATAAACGGAGGAGTGACATGTTCAGTGGATTTTGTCGATGTAATGATCCGTGCTGCAGAGTTTTGGATGAGTTGGAGTCGGTGAATGAGTTTGTTGGGGATGCCAGTGAGAATTGCGTTGCATTAATCAATGCGTGATGTGACCAGGGCATTAACGAGTACTTCTGTGGAGTGCGGTGTCAAGGCTGGGTGTAATCTGTAGATGTTTCGTAAATGAAAAAGGCAGTCCGGGATACATTATTTATATGGCTGGAGAAGGAAAGAAAACTGTCCATGATAACACCGAGGCTCCTAACCTGTGTGGAGGTTGGTATGGGGGCATCAGCTATGGGGAGTGAGCGGCTATTCGTTTTTGAAAGTGTGGATTTGGAACCATTAAGGAGTAACTCAGTTTTGTTACTATTGAGTTTTAGCTAGTTGTTTGTCATCCATGTTCGTGGGTCCTTGAGCATGTCCTTGGCGTGTTAGTATGTTCCATCCAACACTACTGTTAAATTTAAACAGCCCTGGATTACAAACTTAATTTTATATAGTAATGCAGCTCATAGTGCTTTACAATAGAGAAATTACCTTCTTAAATAATAAGAAGGAAATAATAATAACTCAAAAATAAAGAATTCCAGAAACGATAACTGAGAGCAGCTAAAACTGGACTAATGTGCTTTCTCTTATTATGGTTAATAGCTAGACTGCAGAGTTTCTGAATGAGCTCATTGTATCTTTTTTTTTTTAATCTAATTTGAACATCAGAAAAGTGTGAATTATTAACACACTCTATCAAAGAATATTATTATTCACAAGCTTGTGAAACACGAGTCACACAAAGGCAGTTTGATACAGTCTGAATGGAACAGACAAGTATGAACAGTATGAACAGACAAGCTGGGCGCACAAATCAGACCTCAGTAGTTAATACATGAAGAAATAATGCTTCTCATAACATAAATGCGATTCTGATAAAAGTCTAGGATAACTCATGTGCTATTTATTAATATTATCATGTCTGCATCTCATGACTGTATCTATAATCACTAAATGGAGATACAACTGCAGACAATGGAGTAATGCTCATGAGAGCAATGCAAGCGATGTCCCACACCTTCCTTCTTATAAACTGGGTAGAAGAGAAGAACTATCCAGATCTGTTAATTGAAAGCTGCAGGCTCTCCAGGCCACGACAATGCAGGGAAACCAGGGCCCTCTGTGCTGCTCTTGAAGGGCATCTGTTTTTTGCTGAGTGAGCAGCCACCATTACTAAAAGGTCAATATGGTCTCTCTGTGGGAGATCTCTCTATCACTCAGCTGTCCTTCCAGCAATTATCTCACTCAAATATCATGAGCCATAAACCGCCGTACATATGGTCTTATAAGAGACGTCCTTGCCTGTTAAAGTTGTTATCCTCTGCATGAAACCTTTGAATGGTTGCATCCATGGCTGTGTTTTAAGTCCTCCTTTGTTTTGGCTAAAAATCCTGGCCGGGTCAAGCAGCTCCCGCGACCCGTTCTCCAACACTCTTCTCGAGCTAAAAGGGAAGTGAGAGGAGAGTGAGGCAGCTAACGTTTCCTGCATGATGAATGGATGTGGTACTCAGCCGCCAGGCACCGCGGCCTGAACCTACAATATGAAAATATCACACAGCTGCTAATTTTGATCCCTTGCCTCGGTACCAGACAGTGTCAGTTCCCTGCATTTCCAAGGGTTTGCTGAGTATCCTCTAAGTTGCTGTAGCTGTACACAATGGATAGCCCCTTCTCATTTCTGCTAGCGCACCAACAGCAGCACTGCACACTCTAGCTTGCCATGAAATATTCTGTTAACCTGTTTATGTTGACGGTTTGAAAAAGTGTTTTCCAGTGAGACAGCTGTGATATCCTTTGACATTAGAATTGCAAACATTCTTTGGCAGCTGCGTTATATATTTGGCCTCATATTTGAGTTTCCTATTCCCTCCCGTATGGCTATAATACAGAGCGCATATGCCTCCAGGCACTTTATAGATTAAGAAGCACTGTTCATTTATTTAAGTTCATTATTGATGCAAATTTAGATAACAGCTCAATTAAGGTGCAGCTAGTCATTTATGTACAATGAGGCTCAAGTGGACTCTCTAACGGCTTTGATACCTTAGGCATGGTTTCTAATAGCTCTTATATTAACTACAATAATACTTTATAAAACACCAGCAGTATTATGTGCAGCAAGAGATCTGATACGATGCCAAGGGTAAAGCAGATTATCATAATATTCTTTGAAGGAACTTTACACCTTTTTATATACCTGGTATATGTGGAATATGAGTAGGGGAAAAAAGCACAAAGAGACAGCAGATCCATGTACAGTTCTTGCTACCTGATGAAAATACAACAGCTCAAATGTAACAGTTACACAACTGTTCCTGGTCTCTCGTCTCTCGTCTCTCCCTCATTTCTCTTCTTTCATTCCAGCCAGTCGAGGCCGATGTTCCACCTGTTAAAAGGTGTTTGTTTTGTTTGCTCTCCACTGCTGCCCATTGTGGAGACGGTTGCGTTTCTCCATATAAAATTGTAAAGTCTGGACCTTAAAGGGATGGTTCACACAAAAATGGAAATTCAGTCATTATCTACTCACCACTATGCCGGTGGTGGGGTGGGTAAAGTGGGTGTTTGAGTCCACAAAACACTCTGGTAAACAGTGTTTCAGCCAAATCTAAAGCAATTGAAGTAAAAGTGACCCCTTCTTCAGATGTAATAAAACAGCAGAAAAAAACATAACATGCCTCCATACAGACTTTTAGGCTTAAAACATGGTGTAAATGACATCACTTCAAGTCGTAACATTTAGCTCTGTCTAAGTCTGAAAATTGTTATCACTCACATATCCTTGACAGGGATGGGATTTATTATACGTAAAAAGAAAAAAGTTAACCTTGGCTAAATAATAGCTATTGTGATCCTAATACACAGGGAAGTACCACTCCCTTTAATAGGTTGTTTAATTTGGTGAAGTAACTTCATCAATTTAACATCTTAACATTAGACTACCTCTGTTTCTGTGTGGTGCGTCTTAAGATTTCTCTTCAGATATTAGTTTTCTCCTCCAACTGATTTTGAAGCAGGGGAGCACACGTCCTTTTTATGAGTGATTACAAATGCTAACCTGTTTTGTTGCTGTTGTACACTTCTGTGTTGACTGTTTTGTCAGTCTTCATTAACAAACAAAACACATTACAGAGCCTCTATCATGGCCATTCACTCCTAGACTTGTGAATAAATAAAATAAATAAAGACTACAATGAACTAAACTATGTTGCCAAGATTGGAATGACTGAAAAGAATCAAAATCAAAAGATGATTTTAGGCCAATTGTTTTACATGTAGACATTTACATGATTAACAGGGGTAACAGCATTAACACATTTAATGAAGGCACTGTTGGCAAGGGATTGTCGTATGGGCATGTCAGCCCTTATGGGCTCAAGGACTGTAATTGGAAACAGATAGATAAAGCCTGCTAAGACTAACAAAAGAAGATTTATTTTTTTCCTGTAGCGCCACCAAATTACAATCGACTGTGCTCAGTCTTAAAACCCAGTGGGGATTAGAGGTCATCTGTTACCACAGCTTTAAACAGTGGGCGTTAGAAGCATTTCTAAATGAGGATATTGAACTTAGTAACCACATCCTAACAGAATAGGCTACCCAGGGATCTTTGCTATTTTTGCCACCAGCTTGTGTTGCTGTAATTTTAATTTTTCATGTGTGTCTTTACTCCTCAGTATTATTGCCATTGTACTGCATTCAATTTTTATTGAGCAAAATTTATAAAATAGACAGATAATTACAAGATATGGAATAATATACAGTGCAAGGAGAGACAGAAAGAAGAAAAATACAAACTTTACACTTAGAAAATAGAATGACTACCTAACTGTTAAAATATGTTATATATGCATGTTGCAGCTGAATAACCCTGACCTCACCCTTCCCTTCCAAACATGAAAGAGAACCTGTGGAGACCTTCACTTGTCATAAAAACTCAAAAGGAGTTTAGTTTGTCCAGTCTGTGCTACTTGATAAACCAATACTGATCGATAAACATGAATTCGAAATAAAACAATTAACTTTCATCAAAGTTTGATATGCAGAATCTTTTTTTACCTTTGTTTAAGAGAACATAGGTATGGGGAAATTATGAGCTAATGGAATTGGTAGAAGAAGGGATTGGTGGGAAATAAATAACACCAATAACAACATTCTTTGCACCAGAGACTCCAGAGAACTCTAAGAAAATGGATTCTTCCTCAGTCCTGTATGACTGGAAGAGAGATCATCCCCTATTTTAATTCATAGTCAGCATGAATAAATAGAGACACTCCACCTCCAGAGCTAGTCTCTCCTACATGGTGAACCAAATTAAACTGAGAGATGTCTCTAGAGCCCTCTGCAAGCCATGTTTCTGAAGAAGCAATCACAGAAACATCCTGTTTGAGTCAAGGTAAATAATTAATGACTTTGTCATGGTTTCTGGAAAGACTTAGCAAGAGGCATATATATACAGAAGTGATTACACTAAGTAACATCAAAATTGTATTGCTGTCCACAGCACATATAAAGAATAATGTGCGGCTTGCAGATATGTGGTTGGGTATTTGAATTACTGTATAAATACCTGATGGTGGTGACTGATGAGCCAAACTCTGAACTTTGGCCTGTCTTTGCTGTGTAGGGTGTTTCTGTAGGTAGATGGACAATACATTTCTTGTACCTCAAATACACTATGTCACCATTCTCTCTAGCTTGATAGAGATGCCTGAGAAATTGTTTCCTGATTAATTCTAGTTTCACTATGGTTCTTGGACCAAGTCTTACATGAGATTTATTAAATCATAACTTTGAGTCATTTCAAGATTCACCTTAAGATCATAGAATTGCTTTGAAAAATCATTAATCCTCCTGTTTGAAGAATCAACTCTGATACGTACATATGTTTTTAATCTTCTTTACCCCCTGTTGGTCAAGCAAGGTTCTGTAGATGTTTTTGTGACACAATTATCAGTACAGTTTTTTAGATTCGTTGGGTGACATTGTTTGGTCCCCAAAGCCAAGTAGGCTCTAAACTTAGCAGAATAGACCTAGAAAGCGGTAGAAATACTAGTAGTTTCCATGGTATTGATGACCTCATAATACGTGGATAATTATTTTCAGTCGTCTGTACACCCAAAACTGCCAGAGACAACAAAGAGGCTGTGAAAATATAGTTTAATATCAATTGTCTATAAATTGTGGGTATCCATCTGTAGAGGTAGGAGGCGTGCTCTGGATCTGTGCAGTCAATGACGGTTAATGCTTTTCCCAGGATCCCTTGCCGATTTGTCCCATTTTGTCACTTGATGATAACTTGTTTTTCTTTTTTTTCCTTTTCAAACAGCAGCGGCAAGGTTGAATCCAAGGTGATACTTCCTGAAGTGCTGCATTTTTATTCCCTCTACTCTGGACATTCTTCCTCAAAGTGGCTCAGTGGTGAAGCAGTTCACCGTTTGAGAGGGCCAGAGGGAGTCTGAAAGCTCAGGTTGCCAAAACGGTGTGTTTGTGTGTGGGTGTGTGTGTGTGTGTGTGTGTGTGTGTGTGTGTGTGTGTGTGTGTGTGTGTGTGTGTGTGTGTGTGTGGGTGTGGGTGTGTGTGTGTGTGTGGTCCAGGCGTTACTCATGTTGTGGGGACCTTAATCTGTTTACAGAGTCACATTATTGTGACTCGTCTACCTTAAAAGAAGCAAGTCCTCAAAATGTCAGTTATTGAGTTTTAAGGGGAGGACATGCTTTAAGGTTTGGGTAAGGTTAAATTGAGAGAAGGGTTAGGCAAGAGTAGTTATATTTAAGGTGAGAGACAGGAAATGAATAATGCAACTCTCATGTCCTCTGTTATGAATGGTAAAGGGTCTGTATTAATATAGTACTTTTCTAGTCTCAACAAGCATTCAAAGCACTTAACACAATATCACATTCACCCATTCACACACACTCATACAGCACTTACACACTCTACACTCTGACAGACCTTGAACTCTATAACTGTAATTTTAGGGTTCAGTGTCGGTTAGTGGACGATCGGCACTGTGTGTGTGTGTGTGTGTGTGTGTGTGTGTGTGTGTGTGTGTGTGTGTGTGTCTGTGTCTGTGTCTGTGTGTGTGTGTGTTTGTTTTATCGGCAATGTGGTGGCACAATTCACAATACATTATATATATTCAAACATGCAAATGTCAAACTATGATGACATTAAATGCAGTTTCTTTCCGTCTCTGTGAGAGAATGTTTTTAGAACGTTCATTTAGAAATATTTTTCTAGAAGAACAGCGGTTTACTTGGAATTGTGCACCATATATTACAATGTCATGAATAATTTATGCAAACACATAGAGATGTAATCTGCATCACTAATACAATTACGGCACCACCAAAGTTGGAACCTATTCATATCCATTTATTCATTTACCAATGACAGAAAGACACAGTTGAGAGCGATTTACTGCAGTGCAGCCTATTTGTATAATCCACTTTTCCCCCCAGAGCTTAGAGAGCGAACTGCACAAACATAGTCACAAAACACATCATACTTTGTGCACCTCATGCAATTTCACCTGCTAAAAAGATTTTTGCCAGACAATTTTTTGGGAAGCTAGTAATATGTGCAGACAACTAAGAGGGGAAAACAGTTGTTGCCATGATGCACTGTTACCCCAACTCCCTGACACAAAGAGCTCTGAATGCAGCAGAGTTCTCCCCAGCCCATGTGTCATGCACACAGCATTCAGTCAACATAACTACTAAGCTCAAAGCAGGGGACCCTCCTTCACCAGTCAATGCCAAACAAAGCTGAAAACTCCTCCAGTGAAGAAATCCTGCCCACAGGATTTCTCAGACAGACACATTTATGAGACCATTAACCTTGTCACGACAAAGTTAAAATAGATGGCGGTACATAAAAGGAGGAGGAGGATGCCTGAAATGTCTGAAAGACGCAGGCCGGTAAGGAAAGATGCTCGACAAACAAAGATAAATTTCTATTGGCAGCTGGCTGTTTACAAAGGGAACAGATAACGTTAGAAAGTTTAGATGACATTCGTAAAGGTGCTTCGGGTCAAACCCGGCAATGATGGAAGTGGTGTCTGCAAAGCTGTACAATCCAGGGTATCAGATGATTTACTGTTGGACAAATAAGATTCCAAATAATGGGTGAATCTGCGGCTGATAAGTAACTACTGTTTTCCTCTCAACCTATTAAACCTAAAGATAGGAAAATACTCACAAGCAAATGTGAGACAGCAAATTGGTTTGTGCAATTATACCTCCTATTTTCCGTCTCTGCCGTGATCTACCAAAACAACCATTATCTTGTGCTCTTATTTTCTGTGAATGTCAATATGTCTGTTTGGCTACACAATCAGGAAATCATCCAAGTACCTTCTTGAATTTAAGTGGACCAATGAACACAAATGAACTACGCAGGATCTTTGACTGTTTGTTTTTTTTGTCTTTTTGCTTGGGGAGGAGCTATCAAATTTTTATGCAGAGTAACTGCTGACATCTGTAGTTTAATTATTGGAGCAGAACATAATGAGCAATGATAAAGGGTTTAGACCACAAGCATCTGTATATTTCCTCTCATTAGCAAGTGAAGACCCAGGAAGTAATTATTTGCTTCATAGGCAGCTTAATATTTATAGAGAGCGCCGTTGAAAAAACAATCTGTTGTTGAAAATGGACAGCACTTATCATATGGACTCAATCAATGTCCAGTAGGTACTAGATGAGTACCTGTCCATCAGAATGTATGGCAGCTGAAGAGGTTTAGACAGTCCAACATGTATGGAAATTCAGTCACCTTGAAGTACAACTTTGCACACAGTTAAAGGTGCAGTGCTATACAACACCCCTGCAAGCATCTTCCTTTATTCTTTACTTCTCTCAGCCCCGGACAGTGAAGGCAAGAAAACTGACAGTATCTCCTTTCTGCTATCTAACCACCCACCCTGCTTTGACCTTTCCATTAATAATAGGCTTTCAGTGAGGACTTGTACCGTGCAATCTGGAAAGCTCGTCCAAATGGTGCACAGCAAAGAGCCTCGGCCAATGTGTCAGAGAGATTTGCCAGAGTGGAAAAATTAGCTACATCTTACACCACCACCCCCCCAGCAATCCTCAACATAGACATGCGGGTTACGAGTGACTTAGGAGCCCTGAAACATAAACTAGAACAGGCGTTGTTGTAAATATGGTGGTCATGGTAAATTAATGGATTACATTCACTAAAATATTTTGATTATTTGGTTAAAGCTGACATCTGAGGCTTATTTTAGCTAACACATTGGAATTTTACTGTACACCATCTACACAATTGAGCGTTCGACATTACGACACACACTTCCGCACATTAACACCGGTAGAAATTGAACTCACTGTGCTGTGACTCAGTCTTATGTGATGTGCCTTGCTGTCTCTCTAGCTGGCAATGCCAACAGAGTCGGTTCGAACCAGTGCTACTGCACACAAGGGGACATTTGTCTACAATCTTCTTTGCACTGTAATCTTTAAAATTTGTGAAAGGTGCAGAGAGAAAAATTTAAAGGTTTACTTGTCGTAACAGAGTAACACAATCCTCTGCACCGGAAAATAAAAAGAGCACGAGTAAGCACAGAGAGACACATGCTCACGGAGGAGAAATCTCAAATGAGAAATGAGATAAAATAATCATGATATTGATTTAAAGTCATATCACCCAGCCCTATGGTATGCTAAATAAATATGCAAAAATGTCTCCAGTCTCCCACATCAAATTTGAACTTACCCGACCATTCACCACCCTAATTTTACACTGATGTAGGCAATGCTTTTGATAAATTGTTCATCATTAAATAATTATGTTCAAGTGCAAACGGACCGAACGGTTGCGGTTCCAGCCTCTAAAAAGCAAGGATCTGCAGCATTTATTTGTTTTCCCACGAAAGTTAATTTGATATATCTTTCTTTGGGACTGTTGGTCACATAAAGAATACAACGTGAATGTATGAACTTTCATTGTGTAAAACTGTAACAGAAATTTTTTGCTGTTTTTAAATATTAAAAAAAAAAGGAGTATTGTAGGAAGTCAGTTCAGGGAAAGGAGGTTGGATGAATAGATGAGTCAACAAAACACAGGACTTCAACACAGGGTACTGCTGATTGTTTCCCTTTTGAAACCTTTAATCAAATTTATGCCTAACTCTATTATTGTAACCATGACAACAGAGGCTATGAAAACCACAATCTTTTCCCACACGTCACTAAGCAGTCTTTGTGCCTAAACATATCCAAACCTTGACCGTTCCACAACCTTGATGAAGGTCAGGTACATCTGCCACTGGTACATTTCTACAGGTTGTGTTACTGTTCATGACAAAGGTCACGTGGTAATAGTAACACATTCTGCTGCTGGTGAGCTTTATGGGTCGTATCCGGGTCATTAAGCTGAAGGACTTGATGACCAAACAATTATTCAAGTCATTGAGAAGAAATATCCAGCAGTTTAATAAATATTGAAAATAATCTTTAGTTGTAGCTCCAGATTTCAATGAATTTAATAAATGTAGCCTCATTCACCAATATCTTATTTATTTACATTTTCCAATAAGGATTTTTTTTTTGTTCTTAAGAAGTTTTCTAAGGAAACTCTACATCAGATTCATGACGCTTTCTTAAACTGCAGAATTGTTTGCATCTGTGTTCTTATATTGATGAATGCCATTTGTTCGTAAATTGAAAGCACGTGCCAGTTTTTCCAAATTAGTAAAGGAAAACACCCTGTCAATGTCCGTGAAAGGGCATGAGACTGCAGTGCCGTGTGCACACCATACAGTCTGTGGTGCTCAGTCTGTACACACAGAAACTGAAAAGACATTAAAGCCAGAAGTGATTGAACGAAGATGTAAAGACGGCGCTGCACCGGACTCAAACCGTACAAAAGTTGTAGTATTTTGTGGTGTCGGCAGTGAACATAAAATACCACCAAAAATGATACAGGGATTGCAGTTACACGTTCAGTGAAAGCTGTATGAGAAGAAAATAGTTTGATCTAAGATTTTAAGTCAAAAATAAATAGTGTTAAACACAGAAGAGTGAGGGGGGGGGAAGTAAAGAAAGGTGAACAGAGTAAACTGAGCTGGAGCAGCTCAGCATTGGAAACACAGCACTGCAGGTGAGCCCTCAGCTGAGAGTCTGTGGATACTCGACCTGAGCCTGTAAGGATCCATCAGGACCGAATGTTGGGCCAGTTTCAGACTAAATGTTTTCAATCATATTCTGGTTCAGGTGGCGCTTGGTGCTCGATGTGCACACAGGGAGCTCTGCCTCCACAGACCTGGGTGCAGTGCACATCGTGCTTTGCGGTTGCATCTCCTGAGCGATCCATCGTCTCAGCACAGAAATAAGCTGAGTTTTCAGAATAAACAGGCAACGCTTGGATCGAACATTTGAACTAGTTTTGTGAGTAAATATTCTCCTCTTCAACATGTTCAAGTGTATAAAAATATTTTGCAGTACAGACCAAATATTCTGTGTGTATGTTCCCCTTTTCAACATGTCCATGCATTTGAAAAAATTATAATGCTCACTGAAACTTGTCAGTCTTTTTTTAAAGATAAAAATGATCAAATATAATGGTTATTTAAATCTCATTATACAACTGTAGAATAAAAAGTTTAAAAAAAAACAAACAATAACTTAATATTTTACAGAAGTAATTCCGTTGTCAAGTGTGCATAAGAGTGCTCTTCAGTGTGCGTAGATTCTGTTTTTACATAAGAACAAATCCCAGATAAAAAAAGCATTGGTGAATGTCAGAATCTTTGTAAAAACTGGGGTTTAAGACAAAATTTCTTCTTAAGAACGGTTGGTGAATTGTTGCTAAATAAAGGTCGTGTTACCATCCCATCTTTTCAGCACTGATACACCTTGGTGCACTCCCTTTTTTAACTTCACATTGTTTCTTTGCTCATGAAAACTTTGTTCTTTCACTTCTGAGATTGTTTATCACATTGAAAGGTTCTGAGCAGGATGCTTCATGAACCTAAGGTCACAGAAGCAAACATCAAGTGCACTGTGATACGAAAATGCTGCAGAGCCACAGCAACCATACTTGTTTATCTTGCAGAGTGCTCCTTTTGAGCAGTGGTATAGTATCTAACCTAATAGCTAACCTACACCTGTTGGCCAAATGTTATCCAATTTTATGCATGACATGACATTCAACATATGCTGCATCCCCAACCATCCTGACAGCAGCATCAAAGTGCTGCCAAATTGAAAAATGATGGAGGCAGAAACCATAAATGTCACGGCATGTAAAACCCTGTTCCTCGACTGTTCCCATTTTGTGTTTCCCATGTAAATGTCCACCTGCAGTGTGCATGAAATTAAACTCAAGTACCCCGGAATGTAAACACAGACTAAACACATTGCT
Source organism: Hippoglossus stenolepis (assembly GCF_022539355.2). NCBI lineage: Eukaryota > Metazoa > Chordata > Actinopteri > Pleuronectiformes > Pleuronectidae > Hippoglossus > Hippoglossus stenolepis. The sequence goes on along the minus strand of NC_061497.1, from coordinate 1,218,242 downwards.
TTGTTTGTGTTACTATTTCCACTGACTCCACTCATGTCTTCATTACATTACAGTGCAGCTGAAGCCTCTTGTTGTTTTTCTGTGGTAATTAGGCCCGAGGTGGTTTCAATTCTCAAGCACTAACACAGATGAAGCAATAACTGATGCATATTTTCTTAAATTATTTATTAGGTAAACAGATCAGAAACCATTATCATCATTATCGTCTCAGCATGGAGACAGTTTGATGGACAGCCTTATATCTTTTGACAGTTCCCCATCCCAACATTTCAATTTCAAAACCATATTAGGTCTTGAGCAAGTTTTTTTTTTTTTCTTCAAATCAAAACAAATGTTGAATACTGTGTTGAACATTATCATCCATCATCAATTCTAGCTCCGTTCTTCAAGTTTTTTGGGCTGTATTTGTTTTCACATGAAAAGTCTCAGTGGTTGCAGATTTTGTCAGCGGAAGCAGGAGCTCAGTAATTCAGGTTTATTATTGAAGGGCTAAATGGGGAGAAGGAGAAGACATTAATCACACAGTTCCTGCAAGAGTGGGTCTGTGGATGGCTTAATGGCACATTGTCAAACCAGAGTGCCTCCTCTATCCAGCATTTATCAGACGAACAAGCAGAGTGGCTGATGACTAGGAAATTCACTATAAGTGGGATCCTCTTTTGCCTTTATGAATCCTCAGAGTGATCATTGAGCAAAATATTAAATTATGGCACGGAAGGCTGGAGTGACAGGAGGTAATCATGCTGCCTGAATGATGTGTAATTGTTTTCTGAATTGTAATTATAGGGTGAGGGAAAACATTGGTGTTCTGTAATTAACGGTGAGGAGCAAAGTTTTTCAATGGAAAATTGGAATTCTCTGGCGATGAGCCCATAATATTAGTACAGAGAAAGCAGTGTGTTGGAAAAGCAAACCAGTGCTGAGATTATATGAGGCAGAACAACACAGACCTTAACATCATGGGTGTTTATCCAAAATGTGTGTGTAGATGATGAATATGGGTAATTCCATACAAAGGTAAAACTCATTCTCAAAGTGCCAGCAAGGGCCAAAACGTTAACAACAGGGTTACATGGTCATATTATTTTATCTTCAAGCCAACATCCAATTTATACTGCCTCCTGCCTGAAACATTTCAGCTGACCTTCCTGTCTGCTTAACTTAGTGTTGGATAGTAAAAGGATCTGTGTATAACAACATAACAATGTCAACTACCAAATTAATTTTGATTCATTAATTGTTGTACCTGCTTGTGTAACGCTAAAAGTTAAATGAATGCATGCGGTGCATCTAGTACAGTGGACTACAATACTTATATTGTTTGTGCAGGCATTTCAAAGTAAACCCCTACCTTGAACACATCAACTTCTCCTTTTGTAGGTCTTACATTTGTCATTTTAGAAAATCAAGGTAATCTGTCTATTTATGCAGCGTAGTGTTAGATAATAAAAACACCAATGCATTACAATATCATACATATATATAGATCTATGTGTTACCATATTAGTTTTAGCATTTTCAGTACATTTAATTAACTATTATGAATATAGATTTGGTGTTCCAAATTAATTAAGATTAATTGAATTAATTGTATGTAAATGCATCTTTTAGGTTGGTTTTTGAAGCCTTTTCCACAACATGCCACAGTTCCCACACAGGGAGATCAAAACGGTGACATTAGAGAAATGGGGGCGAGGACACAGCGAGACCAGGAACAGTGGTGTAACCGTCAAAGTTAAGCACTGTCATACTTTTTCTTCTTATGACAATAATAATTGTGATATTTATAGATGTAATGATGTTGTTAATGATAATAGAAGCAGTGCATACTGAGTAGCACAGTCAATGAGGAAGGCATAAACAGCAGCATTAACACTGTCAGCAAGAAATGAAGGGCTATGGAAGCCTGCTCCTTCCTTATATTTTGTTATGTTATGGCATTTCTATAAAATGTTTAATCATATAACCCCTATCATATTAAAAAACACTCAAATAACCCCCTCAAATGGGCAGTTATAATTTAAATTTTGTTTTCATTCTCTGTGTGCCCAAGTATAACGTAGTTTGTGATGACCATATGCTCTTTATTTGAACTGTCTTTGTAGGACCAACTAACTGACAATAAAAACTTTCGCCATAACCTGCGAAAGGGAATTTAAAAGTGCTTGAAAGCATCACGTAGCCCACACATCAAAGAGCAGCGCACACGGACTAAGTTGATTCAGCGTGTGTGAAGTCTGGTTAGGGGAGAAGGAGGCAGGAAGGCTCAAAGGAATGCTGATATCCACCTTTTTGGTTGGCAGCCCAAATCTGAGCCCTGATTCGCTTCAGGCTATTGGGAAGAGGAGCAGTGCAAAACAGCATGGAGCATAGTAATCATAACTCTCCTGCTTTCTCCCGCTAGCTCCACCCCATTTTCCTTTTTCATTCTCTCGCCACTCGTACCCTTTTTTCTCCTTTCCTCTCCTCTCCCACATTCTTTATCTCCCCCCATCTGGTCCTTTCTCTCCTTTTCTTCCTCCACACTACCTGTGTCTCTCAGTGGTCTCCCTCCGGCGTGGTCCTGTGTGCACCCAGCAAGCTGCTCTTTCCTCTAAAAGGCAGCCACAAAAAAAAAAAACAGCTTCATTTTTCTTAAGAATAAATAGCTTGGTTCCCCTGTGACAGGCAAACCAATCCAGTTGAAACACAGATGAGCCCCAATAAGCAAAAGAATATGACGTTTGTGGGCTTGTGGAGAGAATGCTTCATTTTTACCTCTTTTACCACTTCCCCCCCTTTCCCTGTCTTACCTCCACAGCTGCAAAAACACAAATTGGTCCTGTCATTGAATGTGTCCATTCTTTCTTTATGCAAACATGCTGTATTGACTACCTTGTATTTCTTCAGGGGTGTGGAGCGGATGTTATATTGTAGTAATAAAGTTACCCCTTGGGGAGGGAAATCTCATCGTATATAACCGGGTAATTACTTTTCAAAGTCATGCGATGCGGGAGATCAATAATGTTAGAGTTTCTCTGGGTATTAAGAAACAAATGACACCTTCACCAGGACTTCTGCCTCTGACCTTTGAGTCATTACCATTCTATATGTTATGGTTATCAGGCTATATCACAGTCCAAATAAATGACTTTGGAGGATGCAAGCAATGAGTGAGTCCTCCGTGACGCAGGATAACATCTATTTATGACTTTAATCAAATGTGTACAGCCATTCTGATTGGATATTGGTCATCACGCCTGTGTGACGGGGTGTGTGCAGGGAGGAGGTGATGACAAAGCATCCGTGTTGTTGTTTTCCATGATGAAGAGGACCTTGCTGTCAAAGAATCAAGGTTGTTTCATTTTGTTGTTTCATCACTAACAAAAGCATATTTCGGTAAATATAAAGATGAGTCATTTCTTTCTGTAAAAAACAGTCACTGTCAGTGACATGGCCGATTCGTCTGCCAGGCTTTAAATCACCAACCTCCCTCACCTCTCTCTTGAGGACATGGACGTCACAGAGCTTGTGAAGCAGCTTGGCATGTGGAAACCTTTGCTTCAGGACTATGCCATTTTACCATTTCAATAACATACACAGTCACCCAGCCAAATGAGAGAGAGAGTTCAGAGAACACAAGCACAAAATTATATTGGACACCACAGACAGAGCTGTCTATGAGCGCCGGCAGGCAGCCAAACACTTGACTACTGATTTTAAGCTATATTACATTATCGTTTGATGCTAATGAAATAATTCCATAAACCAGTTTATAACCACTAGACTCTACCAGTGGACGGTACTACCAGATGTAATGCCTCTGTCTTTGGTTTGGCAGAAGTTCTAATATTAGTGTTCAGGGATCAGAACTCTAAAATACAACAGACTGTGATTCAGCAGACTCACAGAGTTCTTTAGCTCCTCTTGCTTCCCAAAAGGTGAGAAAATGTTAGTGAAGAAATAATAAGTCTTCTACGTGAACAACAATTTCATATTAATCAGGGTTTTCATGGAGATGAGCTGTGACACGCCGTAATAAATAGAAATCTAATATAAAATTTTCCTCACGTGTTTGTTTTATGTAAAACATATATAATGACAGCTTTCAGATCAGTATCAACCCCCTGTAAACCCTGACTGGATCTGAAGGGTCTCTTGACCTTAAACATGTTGATTTGATCATTTCAAAGGCCTCTACCCATCTCACACTAACCCAGTCTGCTGAAAATCACATTATTATACGGTTTCCTCAAACATATTGAGTGATTAACGGCAGTGGGGTGGAAGAAAATGCACAACTTTTACACCAGACACCAGATTTCACAGGCTTATCTGTTCAACCTAACTTTCAGGAAACAACAGCACTTGAGTAAAAGATGGGAGTTCTGGATGAATTTAAATACATATGGTTGTGTCTGAAGTCACTGTGAACTTCTTTTGTAATAAACCAGATCATAATCTTGTTCTAACTTTAACCACTAGCTGGGAGAGTCTTACCATAAAACATTATTAATGATGGAAGTGGTGATTGTGCCGCAACATCAGGTATTTGGCTGGAAAACAAATAAGTTGTGTGAACACTTTACTGATGCTTTTGATATCTACATGTCTGCTACTTGCCAAATATGTAAATAAAATCCCTTCATCGTGTTAATACAGTTTATCAGGTCACAATTACAAATCAATAAGCACTTGCTGTTAAAAAATGAGTTGTATATACATTTTTTGGAGACATTGAAACAGGACCAGTGTCTCTGATGTGTGATTGCTGAGAAGGTGAGGGATCAGAATGATCCAGGCGAGCGATATCTTAAAGTCTCAACAAAGAAGTGGTGGGAGGGAGCAGGTAGCATTGGGTGAAAGGACGTTATCGGCATGATGCAGTAAGCACTGCTCTGCAGCTTTCTCTGAGCAGCTTTAATTTTTCTTTAGTCTGACAGGCACCGAGAGAGCACACACAGATCCATGACCTTAACTCACCTGCTGAACCAGGTGGACATGTGTTTGTTTGTGTGGTTGTGTGCGCGACAAGGGGGATAATTTAAGGACACACTGGAAGAGCTACAGTTGCTGTGTGCACTGTGTCTGCTTGTTGCATACAGATGTCCTCAGTCCGATACCAGTAATCCATTTCCCGTAGTCTCTGAAGGGGAAATGACAAACACTGTATTCATTAGGATCTTCAAACTAAGTTTTATATGTCACTTGACTTGCATTTACAACAAGGTACACAAGGATGGCATGTAGACATCGCAGTAATCTTTTTTCGTCTTCTTTCTCCCTGCCTTTCGAGTATAAAATTACACAACTTCATTTTCAATTTTTCCAACTAATCCCCCTCTCCCTTTCTTCCACTGTGCTGCGAGCTGCTATAGCCAACATTCTGAACAAGAACCGTACTTAAAGGGCTTTTCAAGATAATGACAAGAGATTGTATTTTTGATGGACCGGATTTCACTCTATATGGTTCCTCATGTTGGTAAACCAGTCCAGGTCAAAGTCACTCTGTGTAGAAAAGCTGGGAGTGGACATTTTTAAGCTCAGTAATTACATATGCACATAATATAATAATCCTCAAGCACTAGGACCTTGACTTACAGGTGCAGTTCATTGCTGAATGTTAACCTTGCTTTATATGGAAGATCCACTATCCACATCCTCTCATATTAAGCAGGAATGTATAATGAATCTGTTTGACTGGATGTACTGTCCTCTCAAGATCCTGGGTAACATGTCTAGTGATGTCGTAATATGAGCTTATGCATTTTTTGGAGGCAGTGGTGTCAATATTCCATGAAAATGCAACTATCCAGGCAGTTATCGTCTTGTTTGTTTGGTAAAGTTTGAGGGATGTATTTTAGGAATCAAACTCTGTAACAACTTACTCATCTTTTAGTGCTACCCAGGCATTATTTAGCTAACAGTACAGATTCCTGAATTCTGTATTAGAAAACAAATTTAATTACAAAATGTAGATGATTAGGGAACCTGCAATAATATGATAAACCTGTGGCTTCGACTCCTCATAGACATGCGTGTTAATAAGAAAGAAAGAAAACATAAAATTAAAGGGCACCACTATGCAAATGTAGTGCAACTTGCCAGCAGTTTCATCAGACCATTGGAGAGCCATAATTGAGGAAAATGTAAAAAGCTGTTGGCAGAACTCAGAGCAGACAAAGCTTTTTGAGGATTAAAAGGACTCATAGCTTATGTTGTGGGCTTCTTGGCAGCCATTGTGTGTAGTGTAAGTAGATCTACCCGACATAAAAGAGGTCACAAGAAGAGAGCTGAGTGGATTCTTTTCAACAAGAGATCGGGCAGTGAGGAGAAAATGTTGTCGCCGAGCAAACACAGTGGTCGGTCAGTTAGGTGGGGAAAAAAGTGGTTAGAATTACAGCACTTGCCACCAGCTGCCACTGCAGACGCTCTCTCAGTTCACACACTGATTTTTAAATATCATATTTCATACATTTATTGAGGTTAAGCAAAGGCAAAGGCATTCACGTTTTTTATATAAAAAAAAAAATGAAAGTAAGAAAATTAACTTTTATTATTGTATATTGTCTTAGACTTCAGGCTGCAGTAGTCAATATTTTTGCATTAACAATTATTTAAATGACTGAATGTAATATGGAGTTTTGGAGAATATTCATCCAACTCTCTAGCTCCCCTCGGCGTTATGGAGCATTTTAGCCTCTTTCAGCCGCTTGGTTTGATTTTGTGATAGTACTGATATTAGTAGGGGTGGGTTGTGGGTTGAAGCCAGGCACTCAATGTCATTAACCCATGCAGACCTAAGATGCCAAAGAAAAACAGCCTTTAAAACCATGACCAGAAACCTGAGGCTTTTCTGAAGAGCTGCTTTTACAAACTCTTTCATTTCTAAGCAGATAGAGACATCATTTAATGGCTTAAACATTTGGCTTTATTGTAAATCATTGCCTTGTCCACAAACTTTTAAACACTTTTGAAAAAACTGACAAAAGCAGCAAACTGACCAGGATTCCCCTCTTCTTCCTCCTCCGCCTCAAACCTGTCTCTTACCGACTGAGCTCTGAGCAGTATCATTGTTTGGGATCTTTTTCATTGATATTTTCATCTGTGTTTTCGTCAATGAAACACTTCTGTAATCTGCTTCAATAACGATCGCCTCGCTCAGATCGTCAGCCACTGTCTGGAACGCTACCGAAAAAACTGATTGCTAACAAACAAACCATTTCCCATAATGCATTTTGCCATTCCCGCTAGTATTTCATCATTAAAATGTAATGAAAATAATGACATTGTGGATGAGACGTGTGCTCTAAAGTGGGAAGTATTGGTAGCCGTTCTTAAAGGCCTGGTTCCAGCTTATATCCTTTCTGCAAAACCCCACGGTAATTATGGAGTGTTAGGGTTAGACAAACAACCAAGAATTTAGTTGACAAAGAGAAGTCTGTATTCATTATTTCAACACCGCTTTACACAAAGCTAATATTCGAGCAGAAAAATGGGGGAGTCTGGATTCTATACCCAATGACAAAATACCTTTGCTGAAGAACAAGTGCTGAGTTAGTTTTAGCTGGAGTTGGAAAAGGAGAAACTCAGTTTACCTCAACATGTTCTGATAATTGGTGATATTGATCTCATACCCTCAAAATCGTACCAACCTTCAGCGTGCAGCCCTGATGAGCTGAGGACTGTGTTTACCACTCTGCAGGTTTGACAGTTTTCTCCCCCGTGCAGTGCAACCTGTAAAGCTCTCTTGCTTTGGTAAGAGTGGAGAAATCTGGATTAGCATGAGATGCATGAAAAACTCCAGTGCGACATGTCCTGCTGCCACCCCTATTGTTTTTTAATTGCCCTGTCTTGAGCGCAACCATCGCTTCACTGACCAGTTTTATCTACTGCAGATACTCTATGCACAGCAACAAAATCCTATTAAAATCCCATATTTTAAGTCTTCTCCTTCAAATACTGTGTAAATACTGTGTGTTTGTTCCAAATCCTAGTGAATGATGCCTTAGTTTTGGGATTGCTGTAACAGTTAAGAGAAGGTTAGTTCAGGATAGGTTAGTAGTTAGGTAGTATTTAGTTGTTATGGTTATGGTTAGGGGTTATATTAGTGGAACGTGTGTGTCTGTTTGTGTGTGCATTTGAAAAACAAGCTAATCTTAGCTTAACCAAGAAGAAGAAAAAAACAGATTTCCATTCAAGCTTGACAAAGACAGCAAATGTGTGTGAAAAAAACTAAATCGATAATTCTACATTGTCTTCTTCGGTATTTGAGAGTCAGAAATTATATCTGGTGTTTCAGAGATGATAAATCGGACATTTCTTCAAAATGCAAAATATCTAAGACAGGAAATTGAGGAAGCAGGCAATCCCTGCTAATATGGTTTATTATATCGTTATTTAAAACGTGCTGTAGTTGCTAAACAAAATATTAACATCAATGTAAGAATCTGCGGTGTCTCATTTTCAGGACCTATTTCAGAAACCTTGCCAACAGAGTGTATGTGACATCGGGATTGATCTGATGCTGAGATTGTAATTACCCACAGAGAAACAAGCTAGCTCCCTCTCCCAGACCGGCTCTCTTCCTCCTCTTGTCTGGATCTCTAAACAACATGAAGTCTTGTTTCTATAATACCACAGCCTGTGCAAATCCTTCAGTGACCTCCCACGCTCTTTTTACATTTAAAATACAACTGAGGAAATCTTGGGAGAAATCTTTTCTTCATTTACATAATAATATCATTATAATTCTCAGTGTCTGACCTTAGCATCAGTCGATGGTCATGTAAGCTACTCTTTAAACCGCAAAATCAGATGTAGACTCATTACCAGTTAATTACATTAATATTAACTGCTTGTATTTTCGTCAAAATCACTTTGGGCCAAATTTCTCTGCCATAGGGAGGCATGGTCTTCTCCCCATGTCTACGTGGGTTTTGTCCAGGTACTGTGGCTTTCTATTATATGTGTGACTGGTTCTCTCGTGGCTTTGACTCATGTCTTGTGGCGGCCTGCAACTGACACCGTTTCATAATGATCAGAAATTGTTTTATACTTCTCTCTGTAACTCTGTCGCTCTCTTGCTTGTCGAGAGACCTCGGCTTCTGTGTTGACTGATCAAACATCCAGAACCTTTTTTAAAGTCCTTTGACACCAAATCCTCTGCCTTGTCGGCCAACTGTTGTCATGTGATCATGCACCCAGGCTACACAGGATGAGGGAGCAGCTTCTCTGCGTCAGGCAACGTCTCGCTTTTCATTTTGGTGAGGCCCGTGTTACCAAGTTAGAGCAGCCACACTGCAGTCAGTGAAAGTTCAATGTCTATGGGTTGAATATGTCACAAACATATCCGAATTTGCATCACAAATCCTTCCTTTTTTATATATCTGCTTTTGCATGTCAGAAAATGTACAGATAACCAAACGGCACTCAAATGCACATCATGGTTAAAGTTTGGACAGAAGCTGTGAGCAATTTAACCAATAAAATATAAATCTGCATGCGTCCTGCACAAAGTGTGCATGGGGATGGCTTTACTTGTACATTGGTAATTGTCACCATGTAAGCTATTTTCAGATCACTTACCTAAAATACACTTCTTTCTCCAGGTGACTGAGGTTTTGTTTACACTCTCTGGCTCATAACATCTTATTGAGCTGCAGACAAGACAGGGGCGGCCACACAACAAGTGTCAAATATGCACAGTTGTTGTTGCCAAGAAGACTCTGACTGTCTTGCTGTGTCGAGATGGTTATCATGAAGAAGTTCTATATTTCCCTGACAGCACGACCCACAGGATACAGGATTAACAGTAGTGCTTTAGTTGGCTCACTGCTGAAGTTAGTAAAATTATAGACGTTCCTCTCGGGATCTCTGGAAGCAGGACTTCAATCGCCACACTAATAAATGAATACATACGAGGCAGGAAGCCTTGTGTGGTATCATCGTAATGTTAATTATACTAGTTTGCTATCATGTCATCATGTTAACACAGGCCAATTATACACGACTCTGAAGTTTAAAGCATTTGCTGAATCTGCAATAGTACAACTTTCTTTGCAATGGTCATAAGTACCATGGCCACCTGAGGTCACTGCAACACGAAGGGAGGTCATCTTTGCACAATGCCTGAAACTACTGATGCTTGATGTTGACTGATTATTGATGATCTTGGAAGTAAAGTTTCCAATATCACATGACATTGCAACATGTTGCAGCCTCCAACATTCTTCACTCAAGGTATTAGCCAGGTGATAAGCAGTGCCTGGTGTTCATCAGACATATTCAGTTTTTATCTCATCAGTGTGACCTTTGTCCTCACTTGCATTTCCATTCTTTCCCTCAAGCTCCTAGAGTCCTTTAATGCTGTTTGGTAAACTACAAGCGGACTGTCATATACGTTTTACTGAAAATAACTTCCATCTAGAAACTCGACTAAATGTCAAATTGATGGAGTGCTGTTGGAATGGTTGTCGGTCCTGTAGGTTCCCTCTTATCTGCAAAGGACCTCTGAAGGTCTTAGTCTCCTCCTTGACCAAGGTCCTTCATGCCTGGTTACTTTGGCCACAATGGTAACTCCAGGAAGAGTTCTGGCAGTTCTAGACTTCTTCCATTTCAAAATTATTGAGGTCACTGTGCTCCTGGGAACACTCAAAGCTTTAGAAATGGTTTTATACCCTTGTCCTGATTTTTGCCTCACCATAATTTTATCACAAATATAGGGAGGTCCCTTGACTTCATGGCTTGATTTTTGTCATGACATTATGTGTGAATTGTGGGACGATATTTCTGAAAATGTATTTTCACTTTGTCATTATGGTTTATGGAGTGTAGACTAATGGCTAAAAGTAGCAAATTTAATTAAAAAAATTAAATCTTCAACGCAATTAAGTGCAAAAAATTCAGACTTATTAAGAATGTCATCCTTGTTTTGTATTTTTAGTTCAGTTCTGAGTTAAAATGAATCCATGCATTCTAAATAAAGAGGTAGATGAATTTGATATCTTTGTATCTTTTATCTTTTTCCGGAACTTAGCTTTTAAAAGTGGGAAATATGTCAGGACTAAACAATTAAGTATTCATTCATGAAAACATTTATACTTTTTTGGATAAAGAGGGAACTATTGTTACTATAGTCTTTTCTTTATAGTTGCAGTATGGTTTGTTTGAAGCCTTTATGTTACTAGACTAGCAAGTGAGTTAATCAGCCTTAAACGTGTTTGGTTTGTCCAGTTTAATCTGCATGAGTCTCTGAGGGCTGCTGTAACATGTTCTGCTGAGATGAGTTCTTAGCTTCTCACACTCACCTGTTCTCATGTGCACCCCGAATGACAGGCACAAAGAGAGGCTGACAGGGCTGGTAAAACTTTATGGGTTTGTTCCACTGGCCCATCAACACCAGGATTTGTCCCAGTAGTCCCTATGGCCTGTGAGACCATAAAACATGTTGAAAATTTGTCAAACAGCCAAGAATTATGTCTGTCACAGATGATGAGCTCAAAGATGTTAACTGTCACAGAAAATAATTAAGTGAGAGGGACGAGAGAGGAATCGACTTGCTACAATAACTCAGTCAGCTGAATAGTGGCCACGGGGACAGTGATCTGTCTACAGGCATCCAACTGAACAAAGATTTTGGTAAGAGGCCAAACGCTATTACATTGTCAAATGGCTGTGGGAGGATGAGAAAATTGCATTTCAAATGTATTCGCTATAAGTCTCATTTCACCAATGCTATGTTTGTATGGTATGCAATCACTCACAAAAATGTGAAGGTCTTTAGGACATTGGAAGTAGCAAGAGAAGATTTTAAACTGTATTTGAGCAAATCCTCTCATGCTTAGACTGTATTCAGTGGTTGAACACTCCATCATATCAATATCCATGCTTAGTCAAATTCCAATTCCAAATGTCCCTGTTAAAAGTACCAGTTATTATCAAATCATTTTCCAAACTGCTTATGAAAAATGCATTCAGACAAAAAACTTTAATTTATTTTAATCAGTATGTAAAGCTGCTAATACTACATATTGCAAGCTAATTTGGCCAAATGCTGTTACATTGGGTTGGGTAAAAAAAAAAATCGCACAAGCAACACAAGCAGTGTTTTCTTTTTGGAGCTTGATGACCTGAAAGTGCTGCATTCGATATGGTGTGTCCACTGCTCCTTATCTAATAAAGAAATTGCCTGACTGGGACAAGAGTAAAAGGAGGAGAGAAGGCAGAGTGTGAGATAGAATATTGATGGCCAAGCTTCTACCTCTGGCTTGAGCTGGGAAACAGGCAGAGGGGTGATTGCCAAGCACTACACTAAAGCCACTTCTAGTTTATCCCCTTGATGGAAGCCTGTGACATGACTTTACAAATTTACTACAAAGTGGTCCAGTACCAATAACATGCAGTGGCTGCATTGGAAGGTCTCGTCATATCTGGATGGGGCATGGGACTTCGCTGAGATTAAACTGTGAATTTAGTACAGCACAGTTTTGCCTGTGTAGGATTTGATGAGAAGGCAAAATGATGCAGTGATTCATGAGAGCCACTTAAGAAAAATCCTAATCATGAGCCTTACTTGCTGCGGGGGGGGGGTTTGTTGGGGATTTAAAATCACCACCACTTAGGAGTTTCTGTTAATTAACTTTTCAACTAACTTGCTTGGCTCAGTTAAGCACATGCAAACACCCCAGCCCCACTTGTAGTCCTCACAAACCCCCCACAAAGCCCAAGGAGTGCAAATGTAGCCATTAATTGAGGAAAGGAACATAGGAAATGTGACAGAAGCATGTAGCCCAGGCAGGAGATAAAGCTCTGTTTGCTCGGTGAGATGCCCCACAAAGAAAGAATTGAGCCAGTGGAGATTGCATTTGAGTTGTAAAAATTTGAATTTGTCATGCTGAAGGTGTCTCATGCAAAAGGACATTTTTTGTATGTGTGTTATGTGGTGAATAAATTCAATCTAAATGGAATATTGTCCCATTTGAAATTTAATGCATTGCCCTAAAACTTAGGGCAATGCATTAAATGATTACTGAATTTAAATCCAACTTTATTTCCATAAAGGGTTTTCTAAAGTCAAATTAACTGATGTGTATATATATATATTTTTTTAAACCAACGTACAATCAAAAGCTATTAAATGTGTAAAGAAATGACTGCAAGCACACACAGTATATTCTCCTGTAACATTCCTTAACATTAGGAAGCCTTGTGATTGCTGCTAGTTGTATTAAGTCATCACAAAGTAAAAATCAATAGTAGGAGCAGAACTCATTTGACATCTACTTAACAGACCAAATGTTAAGAGCTGTAGTGCAGAAGAAGCGATCTTTACAATGCGAGACACATATTCTCAATAAACAGAGCCGCATTAGACATGTTTCAAGATCAACTCTTCAGAAGAGAAGCAGAGAAGCCTCCCTATCATCACCTGATTGCAGTCTATCTGTTCTGACCTTGACTTCCTAATGACGTCCTCCTTTTGCTCAGGTTGGAGAGTCTAAAAGGTCAAACATGTCTGTGTCTCGGCCTAATAATAAGCCTGTCTGAGGGATCCTCAAGCACAAGTCCTGTCTCCTCCTGCCAAGGGCAGTGGATGTGATTATTTCCATCAATTTACTGGGTCACAACTTGATGGGCTTCCAACAGCCAAAATCTAGATGTTAGGGGAAAAGTATAATTAACAGCACATTAAAATGATATGGAAATGTCATTCCAGTTGAAAGACGGAATTCTATTGTGGTATAGAGGGATGGCTCATACAAAAGAAAAAAAAAATCATTTTCACGTGATAAAGGGGTGAGGACAAAGATTTGATCAAATATGGAGGTTGTATTTACACATACAGTTACAAAATGAGGCCACTGCTAATTACTATACATTCTAGTATATGGAATACAGGGATGTTTACATTGGAGTACAGTATACACTTATACAGGTATGTGGGAGCTGGGCAAAAAGTCACTTTGTTCATTTGTTGACATTTGTGAACGGGTCCCAGAGCATCGGGTTGTTCTGTCACTACCTGCCATTCCCTGTCACACAAAGACTTACATGAGGGCCTGTCACACACTGTAACCTTTCCATGGCAATCTTGTCTTCCTTTGATATCTGACAGCCGACTGTGAAAGGAATCACAGGAGATGAAATGGTGGTAACCCTTTGTGAATCTTAGACCACTGGTTCACCTACTGTAGGTGTGCTAGCATTTATGTATTACCCGTTAAGAACTACGGTGCCAAATAAAAATGCCCTATAAAAAACTAATAATTTCCCAGAATGCAATTTGCCTTTCAGCAAATCACAATGTATTTCATCAGTCACATGTCTTGAAAACAATGATGGATGAGACTCACACATCTCATCTGGTTCTAAAGGGAGAAGCAATTAAACACTGATAAAAGTATGCAGTAAATAGCTGGCAAAAAAATCCTTTTAAAGATCTTATGGTTAGGTCATTCGTTTGTTTGTATGTTCATTAAAATATGTGAATTCCCATTTTTTCCCTGTAACGATTGAGAATATTCACCATAAATTAAAGGTGTTCTCTCAGAAATGCATGGTATCCCGCATTTATTTGTGCTACCTGCCCACTGAGGTGAACAGATGACCTAAACCCCCACAGCATAACACAGATCTGCCCATTATGGCTTTACATTTGTTGATGGTGTTGGTTTTCTTGATGTAATCCCGCACTTTGCTTTTGTGCCTTTTCCCCTGCTCCTCTTCTGTAACCTGTTTCTGCAGCTTTTGACTGTGAGGGGTCAACGGTCCTGAAATTAATGAAGCTTTTCTCTCCCATTATTTTTAAACAGGAAAATCTGATCCCTTGACAATTTACATATATACAATGTGTTAAAAATAAACGCATTGAACATCACAGCTTGCCTCCAAATTCCAGTAATATTGTACAGATCAAAGTGTCATACATTGCATATTTCACATTGAATGTGTTCGTCTCCTTGGGATGCTGAATCCAACACAAACACTTGGGCTACAATAGGTGATGATGTTATACAGTATTGATTTTAATGTTGCAATTTCTACCCCGATACGAAAGCCTCATTCAAATTACTCACCTCGTTTCGGGAGGCATCTGACAATGAGTCAGAGCAAACAAGACCAAGGTTTATGTAAAAAAAAGAAGGTCTTAGCATCTCTTTGTATGCTGATGGAAATATCCCTGTGCATGTGGTACCTGGTTACAGAGCAAGAGGAGCCCCCGTGAACACAACCTCCAAGAGGACCACCATCTGGTGGGGAAGATACAGCGTGTCAGGACTCTCAAAGAGGTGCAGTAGAAAATGCTTCTAGACAGGAGTGATTCATTTCAGTCTCACACTTGCCTGAATTTCCTGATTTTGATATTATTTTAACCTCTTGGCTGCATCAACACAACAGTGTGTCAGCCTATTGATGATCCCAGTGTGGGCTTGCCTTCTTTTAGAACACCGTGTACATACCAATGAACTTGTCCACCGTATCTGCTCTGCGTGGGAGTGCATACACGGAGCAGCGCAAAAAGCATGCACGATGAGGATGCATTACACCATTTATGATAAGACTCTGTGTCTCTCTGAATGGCTCTCAGCTGACAGTTGCTGATAGGGCGACACAGGCAAGCAAACATATTGTAGGAGGATATCAGGAACGCTGAAAGCTTTAGCCAATCAGACTTAATGCAGCGACAAGCACCATAGCTATTAAAGCAAACAGGCCTCTGTCTCTCCAATGTTGAGCTACATGAACACACACCTAGCTGTCTTTTTTTCTGTCTTTCCTGTCTGGGACACTCAAGCAGCAAAAAATTATAGATGCCGTCGGCTGGTGTCAACCTTCCCAGAGGGCATTACCAATGCCTGGCCTTCAGTATAGCCGCAGGGTAGCCTCAAGGATATGACTGTCCTAATCTGAGCAAGTTGAAATCTGATTCTGCCCCAGCCATTTTCAACGTTAGTTTAAATATCCCTGTGAATAAATAACTGGATCCGTTTTTTCACTTTCAGAGAGAAATCCTGGTATTCCTCAAGAGAGTGGTGAGGAGACAATAGCTTTCATTTTTTATACCGAGTCCCTTTTACCCACCACAACAGTTGGCAAATCCTTTATTGTGTAACTATGTAATAATCCCAGAATATCCTACAGCAAAGTCAATATAAATTGTGCTGGATCTAGAAGTGGGTAGGGGTGGGCAACGCCCACCCAAATTTCTACTCTGCCCACCCAATTGGTCAACTTTATTCTGTGCTATTTGAATCTGCCAATCAAGTTTACTTCATTCACCCGTCAGAATTTCCTGATTTCTGAATTGCTGATTCACTCATTGGCATAAAGCATGCCCTAGCCCCTTACCCTAACCTTAACCATCACAACTGAATGCCTAACCCTAACCCAAACCCTGACCTAAACTTAATTCTAATCCTAAACTTAAAACCAAGTCTTAACCCCCAAAAAGTCCATGAAAGGTGAGTCAGAAAGTGAGGAAAAATGTCCTCACTCCGTAGGATGTAGGCTCAAAATGGTCCTCACAAAGATATCTGTACAAGAGCACACACACACAAACACACACACACACACACACACACACACACACACTCAGGTCCTGGGGAGAAATAAGTTTCGTTTTTGGTGCTGCCTTCAGGTGCTGTTGAAAAAACAAAAAAGGACAACCAAATCAAAGTCTCCAGCTGTTCACAGTTTGTTCATCTGCTAAAACAAACTGGGCTGTTGAACTTATATATATATTACAGGGTCTGAAGATTGATAATCTGGTTATTCTAATGGGTTTTGCACTCACAAATGTTTGTCATTGACAAAATTATTAGAAAAGAAGAAAAAACAAGAAATTGTACAAACTATTTCAAGTGTACACATCACACTATGTGAGGAGCAGTGTCAAAAGTGGGAAACAGAGTGGGAAATTCAACATTTCATTTGTGTAAACATGGACATATCAATTGTAAAAGTAGATGCCACAGATCTGATGGGAGGGTGACAAAATAATCAACACTATAAAAAATGAAATGATCTCCATACAGCAGAATGGGCCATTCATGGATCATGATGATAACAAAGCTCAGTGCAGATCCACACTACATATAATATAGAAACATAGCTGAGCTGCAGGGTGACTCACAGGACAGATGAAGTTTAACCTCATTCAGTATTTGCAGGTGTATGGAAAAAGACAGTGATAGCTAATTTGTTTGCATGAAATTAAAGAATTTCAATATTTTGAGAGTTCACCATTCACACACACATTCATATAGCGTTCTTGGATGGCCGTCCGGGGTCAGGGCAAATTCAAGGTTCGGTTATAGAGCTTGTAACTTCAGCCCTTTCCCAAGGACACTTCAATTTGCTGAGTAGAGGAGCCAGGGATCAAAACACCAACCTTACAATTAGTGGACGACCTGCTCTACCTCCTGAGCCAAAGCCACCCCGATATAAAAAAGATGGAATATTATCAACATAACCCCAACTCTAGAATTGTTGGTAAAAGCTCAGCAACACAGCCTGTATTTTGTGACACAAAAGTTGACTTCACACAAAAGCCTCTTCTTCATTGTAGCATCTGTACTCCTCACATGCATAAGAATACACTGGGCCCTCCACAGTGTGGAAATGTTCCCACACAGGCATTTTACAAGAAAAGACGTGTCAGGTCAGTGTCTGTGGATTAGGCGGCAGGCAGCCTCACTCTTGTAGTGCACTTAAAGGTGTGTGCAGTGTTTCCCAATCATTACTTAGACTGTGGCAGCTCACCATAGTCTCATTTGTCCCGCAACAGTATCCTAATGATCCATTTTTTTTAACTTTTCTTGTGATAAGATAAAAGATCTGTAACTTTGTAGCCACTTGAGATTTTTGCTTCCACACCATTTCTTCCACCTTGTCATTTGATGAGACTCCACTATTCAAAGATGAGACTCTGCTTGCTGCTAAACTTGACCTGAAGTGTCAGACTAAGTATATACATATATATTTCATTGGGTGAATATGGACACTACTGCTGAAAGGTGAAATGTAACCAGATGGATTTTATGCCTATAAAATATCAAACAGATGGCGGGACCAGTGGGTAAGTGGTCAGGGTGTTCTGCAACACTGTGTAATACCAGTTGTTGATATTTTCTTGTCATTATCTATGCACAACTTTTTTTTCTAGGTCATCTCCATATGTACGACATACTTCACTCTAAGGTTACATCTATAATGACCAACAGTGCATGCCCTGTGGAAGATGATTTAATGGCTCACGCCAGGATAGTTAATGGTCACTATACATATCTCAGGATGCTTTCTGCATGAGCTCAAAACTTTCATTGCATGCTATGCAGACTACAATTTTTATTTCACTGTGTCAATTTCTTTTTGGATGGATGCTGACAACAAACATTAAACCAGCGATGTATTAAAGTTCCTTAATTAATCATCTCTTGCTATTGAATTGAACCATCACCTACAACACTGACTCTAGCAGCTAAAGTAAAATACACACATGCAGACACACAATCACCACCATATGGAAAATATTTACATTAAATGACCTGCATAATTAGAATGCAGATAAATATATAACCAACTATTATATCATTACACTTAGAGGTTTATTCCAAATTTAGCAAGATGCAAAAATAGACAGTGGAGGTAAAATGTGTAAGAACAGGCTGCTGGATATTTCAGTCAGCTGTTGGCCAGCTGCATCTTTGAAAAGCAGATTTGAAAGATTTCCTTTAGCTGTCTCCGTCTGCTCTCTCCTTCTCTCCCTGTGCCTGCCTCTGTTCTTTAGAAGGAGCTGACACTGTAAATAACGTGCAGCCCTCAACACCAAGCCTCATTTGTAAAGCTACATTAGCCTCCACGAACCGTAGTCAGAGATAAGCAACTATGAGCATGATATCTATTATATGAGGTTAACAAAAATCTGTGATGACCAATTTTGATAGAGACCATGAATACTTGAAATATAATGATAGAAGGACAGAAAAAATTTGAGCAAATCTTCTAACAAATAACAAGTGTTAAAGACCAGCATTTCCAACACACTATCCACAAAGTCAAATACAAAAAGAGCAAATAAGGAATCCAACCCTAACATCTTGTCAAGGAATATGGTGAATGCTCCACTGCAACAGCCCAGACTGTTTCATGGGACATTGTTTGTGGGGGTGAATGTGAATGTTCAGTTTTGTAAAACTGACTTCCCTTCCCCTTCCCCGTCCCCTTCCCCTTCTCAACTATCAAAGTAACTCACTAACTAATTACTTTCATTGTGATTTAGAAATACAAAGAAAGAAAGTTGTTTCCCCTCAACTGTGAAAGAACACAACCTGGCCACTGCATTAACATGAGCTTCACAGCTTCTTGACTGAAGCCAGTGACTTTGTGGCATCTCTGCTGGTTGCCTGGCGACCTCAATTTGACAACAAGTCTCACTGTACCAAGCCAAGTAAAAACCCAGCCAGTCCAACTGTGTCCCCCTGTTTCCAGTCGTTTTGATAAGCTAAGCCACCGCTGACAATGGTTAATATGTATATTTTTCAAAGTATTAGCATACTCCCTTACAGGCAATTTTAAGCTTCTGCACAACTGCTGCTTCTCAAGTGGATGTTTTTTGCTGCTTGCTTTTATTTCACTGTGAATTCATCTTGAAATTTGTCAACCATGGCCTATTTTCTGGCAAAGTATTGACTCAACAAAAGATTAGAAAAATAATCAAAAGATTTTTTATAATTGATGTTGACCTTTCTATGCCAAGAGGGGTTTCTAAAGTTAAATGATGTTTCTGCAAGTAAGGAGATTTTCAATTCAATTACTGAAGTAGCGGGTCAGATGTTAAGATACTATACAGACACATATCCTGTGTTTATGTACCGTAAATCCCACATGATGCAATAAGTAGAATACTTACAAACGAATCGCTCAACATTCTGTACAAGTACATTCAAGCTATTCCAAAATTCTTCTGCTCTCATTGTTAGCGGGTTAAGAACAATTAAGTTGTTAAGAAATGGAGAAGAGATTGGAGATTTGGGAAAAGAAGCATTTGGATCACACTGGGTATTTGAACGAACAGTGTGCAATTAATAAACTCGGAAAACAAAGGGATGACAGAGACGGCAGGCTGCAAGCAAGAGTCTCTTATTGGTCTTTTGTTTCCTCTCAACAGATGGCTTCAGGTAAGCCAGAGGAGTAGGTGGAGCAGTCGGAGGCCAATAATTGAGGCTGGTTTTAAGATTGCATCTGCTCAGTCTCCACATAAACCCAGTCAACAATTTAGAGGAGACAACAGTTCTCATTTCTTGGCAGTGTCTTCAGTTATGATCTCAGTTATTCAGAATGTTCCTATTTATCATTTTCAAAAGAAAATCTGACAACAAAATTCCTTAAAAGAAGTGAACATGTTGTTTTTCCACTTCTGAATTAATTACAAGAAGCAGGTATGAAATGTGAAAAGCATGTTGTGATATAACTCTGAACCGAAGGAGAAGTAGAATGAAATGTGAGGCTGCGCTGGTTGGCTGGTCAGTGAGAGCGAGCTGATGAAAGTCTGCCTTTGCTCTTAACATTCTTCACCGCAGAGCTACTTTCACAAATTGGACGCGTGTCTTTCACTTTCTGTTTGTTTCTTAACAACAACACACTGAAGCCTGGATGATACAGTTGAGTGAACATAACACAATGTTACTGAGACGTACAAGCCATGGGTCAACAAAAGCTCATATAATGCTTCTTAAAGTAAAAAACTACTGAATTCATATCATATCAAGTCATATCATTCGATGTGAAGATGATAGAAGAGATAATAGTAAAAGGGCTCCTAAGATAAAAACCCTGACATAACACATGATTTGTCACTGCTATTTTTGACTGAATAATGAAAGTGTATGATGCAAAAACTGACATATTTAAATTTAATAAGACAGTATGGTTTTAATGTTATAAATGTGTAAAGAGGTTGGTACTTGCCGTAGTCAATGCCCTATACTGCTTTTCTGAAGTGGTGACACATGCTCACACAAGATAATGTAACACTGAAGTATACAACAGTGTGTACTATGGTTCACATGGTTTGTACTGTATGTCCCCAGCTCTTTTCTAATGTTTCTAGCTGTCTTAAAAGGACATTTGGTGGAGATAGGAAAGTCTATGTTGATGCCAAGTTTGATACTTGTTTTTGTACTGTACCAACCACATTCTCAACTGAAGCAGTGTCTGAATATACGAACAATTACATGGATATTTGTATATAGAGTTTCACGAAGAAAAGGAAAATTCCCCTGAGCCCAAAATGGACATATTTAAAAAGCCTATTTTATCCAATAGTTAAAAAGCAAGAAGTGTTCACACTTGGGAAAAATGAAAACTTTTCGGGATTAATGGCTGAAACTAATAGCAAAATTGCTGATGGCTAATGTTTTTGTCTTTTACTGAGTAAGTTAATATAACAGTTTCAACACTACACTCTAAAAGGAGGTAGATTGTACTCAACAGAAAGATCAACAGCATGTGCAAGTGTCTACATGTGAGACCAACATTAGAAGTTATTAAAGGCCAATTACAGTCTCCTACATGTTTAACACAAATACATGGATCTTCATAATATCTGCAGAGCTCCATAGTATGTATGTATGTATTTGTGCAGGCCATATTAAAGAGTTCAGCTGAGGCAGTTTTTTCCAGCAGTCTCAACATTAAACATCTTGTATCAAAGGCCTTACTTCAGGTGCGCTGACAATGGGATACTGCACGAGAAGACGTCCAGACTACTACAACCAATTACTGTGCAGGAGAGCAGATCACATAACAGCGGCATGTTACATTAGCTTCAGCTCACATCGTGAAGCAAAATCAAACACTTGAACTACAGCCTTTCTGAGGTTTCTGGTTTAACTACTGTATTTCCTCATATAAAAGTAGTCTTGTGTACTCAAATAATTACCAGTACTCTACAGTATGAATCTACATCTTCCGCTCTTGCAAATATTTCCCAATAAAAACGTTTTTAAATCAAATGAATGGATTCAGGCAATGGAAATGCTGGAGTGCTTCTTTTTTTTTAAATGGTAGGCTACAGGAAGTTTTGCAAATATTTAGGTTTGTGACATACTCAACATTAAAATCGGCTACACCTCAAATCTGTAGAAAAGCAGCGTGACTTCTGCGGCTGAACCGCCGCCGGTATGGCAGCTCTAATCTGTTAACATAGGCACGGAAATTGAAAGCCTCACCAAATAGAGCGCCACACATTCTTTTCATTTGTATGCCTACGATGAGCCTTTACTATGAAAACCAAGATGTGATGATTTTGCTGTAGGTTTGCAATATCAACTTTAACATGATGAAAAATGCTCTTATTTTTATACCATTTACATAAACAACCATCAGATACAGTGGCTGTACTCATTCACTTTAATGGAAAAGTGGTCTCAGACTTTTGACCTCCATGCATATACTAAGGAGTAAAATGTCAGTGCAACTGCGAACATGCACTAGTCTGCTCAAACCAGATGGACTTGAAATTGATACACAGTAAATTAACCATTTGAGAAACAGGTGTGCATTTCCTTAAAGTGGAAGAAAGCAATTTTGATGCGAGTTGCTTTCATCTCTGCATTTCATGATCGATCGATTGAAGTAATAAAAGGGACACTGTTTGATGTGCAAGAAAGGATGAAGATGGGCAAACATGTTTGATGTGTTTCCTCCTTGCAGCAACTATGTGTCCACATTTGATATTCATCCTCAAGGACAAGCCCACGTTTTCCCACAGCAATCCAACGCTGCTGATCTAAATTTTTGATTTCTTTTTTTCAGGCGACAGAGATTGAGATTTCTCTCTGCATGTGTGAGTTGCACTTACAGACAGTCAAGGAGAAGAGATACACAGCTGAGAATTCAATACAGGTAATAAGCAAATTATCATGGTATGATAACCGTAAATTTGCCATGACATACTGGGAAGCCGGTGTACCGCTGCGACCAGTCTTGCAGGGACTTGAGTCTGAGCCACTACCTAACTCCCTGCTGCAGTAGATGTGAAATTAGAGTGCTGTGGGATTCTGACTGTAATGTCTATACTATACAATAAACCCGACATTCATTTTAAAACATAAAACAACACTAAAACAAGTCAGTTATAATATATATATGCTACTGAAGACTTTGAAGAAATATAATAACATGTATTGTGTGAATTTTGTCACAACAAGCAAATTCATCCTTTAAGTATTGCCAAAAACATGTGTTGAGTTCACAGTGACCTTGACTTTTGACCTTTGATCACCAAATCTAATCTGAAATGAATCCTTAAGTCTAAGTGAACTTTTCTGCCAAACTAGAAGAAAATTCCTCACACCATTCCTAAGACATCAAGCTCATTAGAATCGGGCGTGTGGGTGATCAGATGGGTGGATGACCCCCAAAAAATAAAGCCACTAATCACAGCTGTCACCAGCAGAGGCATGAAAGAGGACCTCTTCAAACGTTTACACATATTTATTTAAAGTCCCTCTCCAGTCCATCCATTACCTGCACCACTTATCCTTTGAGGGTCACTTAGTTGGGCTGGAGGCAATCTTAGCTGACATTGGTCGAGAGGCGGGGTACACCCTGGACAGCTGGCCAGTACCGCAGGGCCATCAATTCGGAAAAAATATGAATATTCACATTCATAACTATGGTCAAGTTAGAGTCTGCAATTAACCTAACCAGCATGTCTTTGGAATGTGGTAGCGAGCCAGGTACCCGAATAAAACCCACACAGTCACAGGGAGAACATGCAAACTCCAAACAGAAAGAACCCAGCCAAGCTGGAATCGAACCCGGAACCTTCTTGCTGTGAGGTGACCGTGCTAATCAGTGACATGAGGTCTGAGTAAAACTTTGTATGTTCAAAGGTTCACAGCAAAGGAGAATATAAACTAGGTTATAATAAAAATGCCTTTGCTATAATCTAATGTATTGTTGGTATTAACAGGAATAGTGGCATGTGTACAGCTGGCAGGGAGGGAGCAGTAGCTGCCCACTGAGCTTGCTTGGGTTTGATCTTTTATCTCTTTCTTCCATACAGGTTGTGGTGTAGTTTTCTCACACCAGGTGGAATAATGAGCAGTTTGTACACTCTAGAATGAACAATGTCAGCCTTGGCCATTGCACAATCACAAAGAAGTCACTGATTTTATGAATATTTTAACTGCACTCCCAGTTGGAACTGTCGGATTCCTGCAGAGTTGGACAGTGACCAGGAGGACTTTTTAAGCATGGGCTTCATTATTAAAGCTTATTTTCAAACTAAAAGTGTGCTTTTGGTTTTCAGGACAACACTATACTACACTTTAGTGGTCCCAAAAGATTTCCACATTATGAGAGGGGAACACAAAGTCACAATGTTTTTTTGGGCCTAAATGAACAGTGTGTTATAGCCAGCCCAACAAAAGGGCTTAGCAGAAATCACAGCAATGGAATTTTGATTAATGAGAAACATTCATTTTTGTATTGACCATTTAAAAGACTATTAAGATTGCCACTCAAGCGTTGAGCATTAATTATAAAGCAGTCCTACATAAGCTTCCGTGAAATTTAATGAGCATTGTCAAGTCTAAAGCAAGGGGCTTTGTGGAGTCTCTGTGTGTGTAAATGAAGTCCTGGAACAACAGGCGTATAAAACTTTCGCTGCCAAGTTAGTTTACAGTGCAAATGCTAATGATATCTTCAATTTTTTGTTCTTAGAAAAATATTGTCATTCATACACACTCACTACTCGCAACAATTAAAAAGCCCTGGGGAAACAATAAGACCTCCTCCAAATGATTTGTAGACAGCAGTTGGTTGCAACTAGGACATACAATCTAAATCCCTAACCTCACATATAACAGAGGCCTGTGGACATTTTAATGTAAAACTATGTCAAAGTGATTAGGAAAATTAAATTAGAGCAATTGCAGCACAGTCAGGTATGTTCAACCTGCTGTTGGTCATTAGTGATGCTGTACCACCAGGAAGCCCTAACAGACTGAAAGCAGTACATTCACTGAGCTCCATGCGTTTGCTCTAATCAGCCCTTTAAATGGCATCAGGATTCATCTTAGACAGCTGCTGCTGATGTGATTGCAATTACAAATCTACTTTGGTGCAGACTCAAAAGCACAGCACACCAGGCCAGACGCCAAGAAGCAACATTTTCTCGGATAGTTGGGTGTGTAAGCTGCTCTAGTCACTCGGTCAACACTATAATACAGCAACGCTTCTTGGCCACTCTATATCTCATGAATATTCATGAACACAGAGTTGCCGTGTGCTTTGTTTCTTCAGCTGAATCGATCAAGACTAAAACATGACTGTCATGGCATCGATAATGTGGAAATAATAGTTAAATATTCATGGGTTTACATATCCGGTTGTGGACCTGCAAATGCATGCACTTGTGAACAACAACCAGTGATACAAAGCGTATGGAGGCTTTTAGCTCATCTCTGCGAGCTCTCTTATCAGCTCTTTGTGACACTGGGGGAGCCTGTAGGTCCGTTTTAACTTATATCAGCTTTATTGATCTATTAACTTTGCATTCATCAATCACAAGGTTAGGGGAGTGATTCAGATAAGATCAGCACACCCTGTCCTCCAGCAGGAAATCAGAAATTATGTTTATTGTTTGTAGTAGACTTTAATGTCCTCTGAGAGGCTATTTGTGGTACAGCAAGGAACATTAGACACATTAAATCACATCAAATAAACAGAAACAACAATAAGCCATAGTAGTTGCACATTCTGGCAGTAGACACACCGTAACAAAAGCGAGAGATGGAATGATGAGCTGCTCACAGTTTCGCAGCGGGTCAACGACTTTACAGCTCAACTACAAGGTTTTCCAGGAGGAGAAAAAAAAATGACATCTATATCTTCTCCAAAGATCCCTACTCTCAGGAGGCTCACCTGCTTTCTATTAACACTCCTCCAGATTGCAGCACAAAGGCCTTTGCCAAGGGGCTTCCAGCCCAATCAATGATAGCACTAATTGAAATATTATCTCTCATGCTCCACACAAATACCCAGTCAAGCCCTCTGTAATTGCACTCAGACTATTTCACAGACCATGTGCTTGCTAACCACTCACTCGGCCATCTGCTCCAAAAATTGCAACCATATCACTGCACTAGTTAAGTGCCCCCAGTGCAAAACCAGCCTCCAACTGTGAGACCCTTTCCTGCTATTAATGCATGAGGAAAACGGCGGGTCTCAAGTGGTGTCCTCATAACAGCGTTGATGTCAAGGATCTGGGCAGATGATGGTGTATGATTGATGTGGGTATCTACTGCCTGCCCACCTAAATTAAATATCTGTTTCCTTCCCTTGAGATTTCAAATCTGATAAAGAGAACACATGGAAGATTTAGAGAAGTCTCTCAGGCTATAAATGCTTCTGAAAGACTGGGAAGTCTCCACAATCAGGTGGGAAAAGAATAGTAGCAGAAACAGGTTGATCGTATCAGCAGTGCAGGCGGAAGAGGTATAGTTTGTGCAAACAGAAGGAACCTATTATACATTCCAGGCACAAGAAGTACAGGTAAGCTGATTATAATGCAGACAATGGAGTTTTCCGTATGAGAGGAAGGTCAACCAAGGTCAGGATAGATGCAGGTTCAACCCATGGTTCATTTTAGGGATATTATTCATTCTTTTTTAACCAAGCCCCTTTTGGGTTCTGCTTCAACTAGTGTTTGCTACTCTCTGGCCAGTCTGACTGGCTAAGGAAGCTTCTTCCCAGGATCCTGACACGCGAGACAAGACCATGTTCAAACCAATTTTCATGTGAAGGTCTAAAATGCTCCCATATAGCAATCATCCGCGATGACATCAGAAACACAATTTAGATTTATCAAGAAACTCTACTTGATGCTTTTTTTTAGAGTTGAACATGATTTACACAAACACACAGTACAACCTTCAGGATTAATGTACCCCTACCCACACAGAAAGACAAAATAACCTATTGAAAAATACTAATAGCTGGAGAAAAGTCTTTTCACAAACTTGTGTACACAATCTGTTGGAAAACTACTATTAAATTTCCCTTTTACAGGCTGCACATGTCAAATTAATTTTGTTATTTGATCTGTTTTAGAGGTCACAGTTTCAGGCTCTGTCTTCTCCAGCCAAATGGCTTGTTCCTTTATCATTCTGATTATATTCACTGTTATAAGCTTCACAAAAAAATAAATCATTGAAACAGATATGTTAGATTATGTAAATAAGCTATAGAAAGTGGTGATACAAAATCAATAACTTGCCACTGCATATGCTGTAACTGCTTCATAAATCACGCTCCTATAAACAAGACAAACTTCTGAAATGTCTGGCAACTTGCAATCTTTGCCTCTAAGCGATTTCCTCTTTACATTAGCTCCTGTAAACTCTTTAGAAATGTTGTTCCTTTGTGTCAGAAGTCAAAAAACAGCAGAAGAGTTTGAATCTCACAGAGCTTGATGTAACTCTGCTAAACAACCTTTGGCATTCCCTCACCCCCGAGGACACACATGTACATCCAGCAGCATCTCTGTGAGGCTGTGCATAGAGAAAGCAACAGTGCAAAGCTGCGAGTTTCTCCAGGAGGCAGCATTCCTCACACACGACAACCTGGTGAATGGACACAGTCTGAAGTCACTATCCCTGCTGCTTATTAATCAGCCCTCCCTGGCAAGGTCCCTTGTGGCCACCAAGTCACATGACCATTTTCACTTGGCAAACTCTGTGAGGCAGGAAAAGCTCCTGAAAAACCTCAGCCTTTACTTTTGTGCAACTGTAGGAATTGCCACTGCGTGATGACACTGCATATCTATGAAGTCAAAGTGAAGCCACGTGTAAACAAGGGACTTTATTCAGCATTTCCCCACAGTTTGAAAATAAAGATTAATCTGACTGAGACAGCATTTTCTGCCTATGTTGCATTTACACAAATGTTTATACCACCTGAATTTCAAATATCCATTTAAAAAGGGAATAAATCTGTGTATTTGTTTTCTACTGCCCATGGGCCTTTTGCAATTTTATACAATCAGAGGTAAAGGTACAGTAATGATTTCATTATATTCAAGAAATGTGTTTTTCCTCAGTCTGCAGGGATTTGTTGTTTTCCTTCTTTGCCAAATTATCAATTCCATACACAATGCAGCCTTAGTTGTAAATGCCTTCAGTGACATTCCAGTTCTGCAAATCAATTCTTGACCCAAACTAAGTACAAGTAAATCAACTCAGAAATGAGTCATCTGTGATTTGTAACGGAAAATACATAACAAAAGCAATGCTGAATACAGAAAGAGAAGGCAACGTGCAGCGTGCTTCCCACCACAGGAATGAAAAAGACAACTGGATAACAATTACCTTCAGTTTGCAATTTGCCTTTCAGAAAACAAATAGTGGCAATTTCACATTTGTAGAGTCACTCATTATCTCATAATGTGTATAATTTCCTTCATATCATATTGTGATTAGAAGCACGATGAAGTTTAATTTGAAAACAAATTTCATAACCAGGGCAACCTCTTGACTCAGCTTTGGAACAATGATAATAAAACCTAGAATGAGCGCTCTGCAGGAAATATTGTCAAGGCCCCCCTCTTTGTTCCTGAGCTAGCCAAGTTTATTGTTGTACCATAAAAATCATAAAGTACAAGGATATAACAAAATAAAATAAGATAAAAATAAAAGGTTAAATAAAATAAATGGCTATTGTGTTGCATAATAACCTTAATAATCATTCCTACACACATATTGACTTGTCCTGTCAGTCACACTATCAGCAGCACTGGGAAAAAATCCCACCATGACGGTGAGCCAAATGGACTCCACTGATCTGTGGTGTGACTCGACTTCATTATTATTAGTATTGTGCAAATTTCGGATGAATGTGGCCACTACTGCCCATATGTGAAAAACAAATGGGCTTTATTTATATAAAAAAATATAAAATAAAGGTTGCTGGTAAAACGATGTAATCGGTAATTCCCTGATCACTGCATTACACTGTGTAGGCCTACAAATTCTAGATTGTAAAACGTTTTGTGAGGTCAGAGCTTTGTGAAATTCCCTGACTAAGAAATTCACAAGAATGGGACAGATGGACAACCTTAAAATGTAATGCCTCAGGCCTGCTATCCTCACCAGCATAAAAAAAATACTTTCAGTGGTTTCAGTCTTTGATTTCAGGGTTCATTTTATGAATAAATATTTTAATAAGATATTTTGTGGACATTTATCCTTTATTCGATAGTACAGAATTAAATGTGAATGGGGGAGAGAGAGTGGGGAAGACATGCAGCAATAGACTGGGTTGAAAACCAAACCTGCAGCCATTGCAGGAGGAATCAAGCCTCCATACATCAGAACCTGTGGTATGCCAGTGACCTGCCCAGGGTGTCTACTGGGATTCTTTACAGGTAGCTGTCATTTTCACAGCATCTTCTACCACACAGAGAGTGGTGCCTGACAAACACTCTTAAGGCCTTCATTTTGAATATTAGTATTGAAACAGACACTGTTGCCATTCTCAAATACAAATGCCAATTTTGCCAGTCATAGCAGACTCAACAGACCAGAATGAGGCAATTTGTATTGTGTGTACAGGGAGCATCACAACACACTTATTTCCATCGCTATTTTATCCACATGGCTAAACAGCAACTATTCAACATCTGAGCATTTGTAAGTGGAAACTTAGAGATGCACTCTTATGGTAAATAAACTACATTTATATAGGGCTTTATGAATGTTAACGGCCACTCAAAGTGCTCTAAATTACAATTCACATTCACATTTTCACATTTAGTGCTGTTACCACGAGCACTGTCTATCATTCACACATCCCCTTCACACACTGCCAGCACAGCCGTCGGGGGCAATTTGGGCTTCTGTATCTTACCAACAGACACTTCAACGTGTGGCGGGGCCGAGAATCCAACCACTGACCCTCTGATTAGTGGAAGACCTGCTCTACCTCCTGAGGTACAGCCACCCACCATTATCCGTCTGAATTCAAAATATAGTTATTGCTTGTCTTGTAACACTTTTTTCCAGCTTTGTAAAATACTAGGTCTGTAGTCAACCAAAGAAAATAGGTAGATGTATACTCCTCAACCAATTGATGGGAACTGTGTGAAGCCATTTTATTGGCTTCACACATGGCGTGGATTATTAAGGGCTTAAGGAAGTGCACTGTCGAATTTTGAGCGATTTGGACATGCGATACATTGACTATTATTAAATTTGAATAAAGAGTCAAACACCGCCTTGCCGTTTGTGCATGGAGGAAGAGCAGCATGCCAGTCAGCCTGCAAATCAAGTAAAACGTGTTTTTCTATGTCCTCTGATAACCTACAGGAAAAGGTGTTTTCACTTCCCATACAGAGTAACAAGCTGATCAGATAACCTCCAACGACAGCTCCACTCTGACACTGCAAGTCAAACTTAGCCATACTAATTTACACTGGCGGCATATCTCAGAAATCTCTGTCTGTGGAACACATATCAAGAAGCATTCATCTTATCGGCTTCACATTTGAAATGTGTATTGTTAAGGACACAAAGAAGCGCAGTGTCAAATTTGATGTGATTTGGACTCGCAATATGTTCAATATTGATATACTTTGAATAAACCGACGACCAGGGCTCTGTAGCAGCAGGGGATGGAACTCATCAACGTAAGTGAAATTGTCGTTGACGACAGCTGCAGGGTTCAAGGAAATGAAAACTGATTCACAGTTCAGGGATCTGCGTACTGAGTCGAGCTTCACTAAACTTTGAAAAAACATGTGAACAACTCTCTTGCAGATTCTGAAAGAAAGCTGCAACCAAGATCACAGGCCAAGCAAACTGCCCATTTCAAACATGCATGTTTACAATGGGCACTGCAATAGTTATAAAGAAACATAGAAAACTAGCAGGCTATTTGGAACACATTAAATAGACAAAACATATTTAACAATATGTTCAAATCTGATATGTTCACCCTCAAAACCTCAAGTTTTAGATGGGTAAATGACACAGACTTTAGAGTTAAGCTGCAGATGATGAAAAGTTTCTTCAGTAGCCTGACTAATACAAATATGTATCTCTTCAGTGAACAGAATACTAGTAGACTACATGGAAGAGATGAAATCAGACATTGGTATTTCATTAAATGAATCCTAGCATTAAAGTTATGGTATAGCTACTGACTGATCATAGATTTGAATAATGTGTTTTAATAAATAGGATTTAAAATGAATACACTTCATCAATTACATATCTGTGCACTAGGGTGCACAGATATGTGCACTATCTCTCTTCTGTGAGAAAGACAATGGACAAAATATCAGTAAAACAGTAGTACAACTACGTTAATGACAAAAAATGTATTTGAGAAGTCACCTGTTAGTTTAAGTGAGGCCCTGCAGATTAGCAGAAGACTCCCTGCGTTGGATTTAAATTATTTTGATGGAATTACATGTCTGTTCTCATTCATTCAGACCTCTTTTAGTGACAGGCCAATGATAGGCTAACTGCGGCTCACAGCTGGATGCAACAGGTTCATGCCAGACTCAGGGGGCGGGGTTTGAGGAAGGGAAGTAAATCACTATGTGGAGTTGAGGAAGGTTCAGGAAGAGTGCATCAGAGAAATACATCCCAGTGCCTCATGTTAAAATACACACATCAATACATCTTGATAGGAGAGGGTGTGAGGGTGATCTCTTGTTTGAATGGCCTCTCATGGCCAATTAACATGACATCCATTAATAACATTTGGATATCACACCACTGAACACATGTGGTGATATCTGCCTGCATTGTTGGCCATTTCCATGCTCTGCAGCATGGCCTTACGTGTGAGGGTGCTCCAGGGAGACAGACACAAACATGGACGTTCTTTACAACGGCAACTCAGCCTCTTTTTTTCTTTGAGATCCCTGCTGAATAGCTGTATCCCCGAGATAAGAAGAGAACACACTCTACCCATCAACAATGATCTTGATGTCTTTAACAATAGGCTGCATACAACAAGCACACCATGGCTCCCTTACCACCACCCCTATCCATCTCCGCTCTCTCAGCTGGTCATCCAAGAACAGCTGTTGCTCCAAATTTCGATCTAGCCAGCTATAATTCTCGTCCTTGGCTGACACGGACTGATGGAGGAAGGACAAGGGCACAATGCACAGACCTGCGAGGGTCTCGGCCAAAAAAGACTCGAGAGTTTGAGCTGCATCCTGGCAACACAGCCAACACAGTCCTGTCCCAGCCACATAGAGAGAGAGAGGGGAGGAAACAGCCCTCTTTGACAATAAGGCTGCCTCATTACCAGCGTTTATCTTAAGCTGGATTAATACTCTGAAAGAAATGCTCTTATTTCTTTGTCTGGAAAAGAACATGGTTTGCTTCCAATCTGACAATTTGATATTCAAATGTTATTTTTTGTTGTTGTTGTTGTTTCTATTATTTCTTCTCATTTCCTTTTTTGCATTTTGTTTCCTTTGCGCAAAAACACACAACATCCACTGATGTCAATGTCTGATTGAATACCACCAACCCTTGTTCTCATGGAAGATGATCAACAGTTAGGATTCAGATCCCTGCTCGCAGTAAGCACTCTGAAGCTAGTTGCATATTCAGTCCACTGACAGAAACAGTGTGACTAACTGCAGAAAGGCATGAAGTACTCTTTGTTTGAGCAGCGTCTTAGGTTAAAAAAAATAAGAGGGAAAAAAAAGATGCACACTACTCATTCTAGGCACACACTCCTTGTACATGTGCCTTTTTCATGTATATGACTCTGGTGAATGAAGTCTGCAAGCAGCTGCCTGTGCCAAGCATAATAGATGGCAGAATATCAGGCAGGGCTGAGTTCAGCGAGAGAGCACTGTGACGATAACCTTGACATATTCACGCATGTCTTTTCCCCCTGAATATGAAAAACAAAAGATAGTGTGACACTGATGTACTGCGCATGATGTTGATTGTCTCCTGGAAATGATTGCTGTGTCAAAACAATGAAAGAAAGAAGAATGGTGCAAAATACATCAATGTGAAACTGAACTAATCTTAATTTCGGATAAAGCCTCCCACCTTCTGTTCAGCAAGCTGACGCAGCCCCACAGCAAACCTAGCCTGAGGCTCATCCCCTTGAGGGGCACAGAGAGGCGCGCTTACTCGTGTCGACCGCCATCCAGACGCTCAGTGCTTGCTGCCACAGTGGCTCCAGCCTCAGCCAGCCAACTAGCAGAGCGCTTCAGCCTGGGATGCTTTTTACCATCTCTGTGGATCGAGCCTGATTGGTTTTCTCTGCTCCCATGATTTGCCTTGATCTCTACATCCACCTCACACGCCTTGTTCTGACCTGCAGGGTTCTCTGCGTGTCTCTCTTCATATTTGTGTATGAGCCAGAATATGATTTCTCCCACCAACAGTAATGTGCATACCTGCTTCTATTTCTGATTAACATGAGGTCAGAAATACAAGGAGTTACTTTCTTTTTACTTTGGTAACGTAAAAGTTCTCATTAATAAGTGCTTACAGAAAGGGAAAAAATGAGATTACCATTAAGCATTATCTGGATTTATAATTCTCCTCTTATTTTATAAGCTAAATGCCAATTCAAACTTACTGCTACCAAAAGAACAACTTGAGACCCCCTTAAATCTTGTTGTTGACTTTCACTGATTCAACCACCTCCCCTAGCTAAAATACTGCACCTGTGGTGTGTACTCCAGGACCCCATCACTTTTGGCTGTGGTAACAGGTGCAAGAGACCACACCCAGAGGTGAAACAAGCATAAAACCCTACATCAGACAGGTCATCAAAACACCACCAGCCTGCTGCTGCTTCTTCTTCCACCACAGATCCCCATAGCCAACAAGCCATACATCAAATAATTACTGTAATCCCATCAGTAACAAGCCCAAAGGCCAAAATGAAACGTTTTGCCACTGTCTGAGAAGCAGATGCTTAGGTTAGCGTACAGGGATGTACAAGATTCCTCACATGTCCTGTTCTCTGTTTTCGATGGCTACACCCTGTTGCCTGAATGCAGGACACTGAAGACAACCTTTGTTCCCAAGGCTGTTCAGCTTCTCCATGACCCGTTCTCTGCACTCTTTTTATGGAACGTAATTGTACTACTTCACATATTTATATTTTTTTCAATAAAATGTGACCTCTCCATGACCTTGCAAACTGAAATGTACTGAATTCAAAAGCTTAAAATAAAAAACACAAAGTGGGTTTGATAAAAAAAATTAAATAAAATGAACCTGTATCCCATCCTAACCCTGACTGTAGGACTGAAATAAAGTCTTTAATAATGAGAGATGGTGATGTGCAGATACCCTGAATACATCTGCTCACCTGTAAATCCACAGATTTTAATCAATTTGTTCATTACCCTCCATGCGTTCTTTGGTTCTGTTTATTTGTTATCTTATCAAAAATTCCCCATATTTGGCTCGTTCCTTATCTGTGGCCAATTCTGTTCCAGCAATGACCCAATTTCCCCATGGGGACCATTTAAGTTCCATCTAATCTAATCTAACATATCTCTGATTCTGAGGAGATCTGCTGATATGCAAATGTCTTCAACTCATTTGATGCTGTCTGGAGAATGAATTAATCTTGAAATGGGCTGGAAAGGAGCATTTTCCCCAGGTGTATTAAACACAGACATGTGTGACACAAAACGTCTTCACTGTATAGCTGCTTGTTGTTCCAGGGATTTGCGTATTTTGGGTATTTACAGGTAAGCAGGTTCTTTCAGTTGACGCTCCTGCAAAATAATGACTATGATACATTGCAGTATAAGTAATCATATGAGGCATTGACAGTGACCGTATATGCGCTGAATTCCATTAAGTGGGGTTAAAACAAGCTCGCGCTGATCTGCTACGCCACACAGAGTGAAGCACTTGATTTATTCCATCGTTTTCTAACCACTGGCACATCTCAAGTACATAATTAGGTTGAAAAGTGCAAAGAGTCTCAGTTTTGTCTGAGCTCTCTATGCAAAGATAGTGTGCCACTTTTTTTTTGCAGATTTTGAACTGAGTTTCCCTTTGTCATTGTAACTTGTATTCAATGAAAGCTTAATTTAGTACAGCAGTAGATGGAATAGAAATGTACTGATAAAAAAAAGTTATTCTGAAGTCAGCTTGCTTTGGAAAACATAAGGTAACAGGTTCACTGCCTTAATAACGAGTGTCTCTACTTTCAACTTAAATTTCCGTAGCCCATATATAATTCTGTAAAGGCTACAACTACATGATTATATATATTTTTTTTTTAAATATGAATATATGGTTAGATTTATATAATTCTAAGTAAAAGGGCTCTTTAATCTCTGGTTTCTCTAGTTCATTGTGCAGGACGCACATACAGTATATAAACTATAGAGTGAGGTTCTGGACAGCAGTATTTTGTGCATCTATAAAGAGCAAAGCAATGAAAACCTGCTTCCTTCCTAGAGTCATTGATTCCTCCACTTCATTCATGTCTTCACCGGTCTGTCTATTTATTCATTTACCGGTGACTTCTGACTGACTTCATCAAAGGAGAATTCAACAGCATCCATGTCTCCCCGACTCCCTGTTGTATTGTTTGCTGAAGAAGGAGCTCCGATAGCAAACAAAGGCAAACACACAATAGGTTGATTGTGGCTCATGCAGATGCAGTTTTCATCAAAGGTGGCTTTTAATTGCTTGTTTTAAAGTGCGCCTCCATCGAGCCACAGTCTTCTCGTTGGATTGGATTTTTAATGTCAGGTGTAAACAAGGTCAGAAGCACTGAGCCGCCTCACTGCTCACCGTGCAGCAGCCAGCAACTCTTGCCTGCCCGCAGGACGCATGGCTTAACTTGGATGACCTGAGCGCGCAGTCAATATGGATTAAGAACTAATGCTTAATCAACTTTGCAGCAAAGACCTCCCGCCCGGCAGTCTGACCGTGCGTCTGGATGATCCGCGGGCAGCAGGAGCCACAGGCGCAAAAAGGACAGCCGCACAGTGCAGGTGCATGGAAGTACAGACTGCGGGGCTGCAGCCGCACAGACCGACAGCACATGAGTTCTGTTCTTCTGCTTTTAAGCATGGAAACATGCGCGCGTGAAGCAACACTGACACAGCGGACAAGGATCTTGGCAGGGCTGAACTTTCGCAGAAGAGAGGAGGCTGCCGTAGCCTGATATATAACTGGTGTAAAAATACATTGAAAGCACAGTACAGATAGTTCGAACCACGCCACTGGCACCAGCTCAGCCGCACTTCACTAATCGCTACATTTAAGCTGCGGCTTACACGGAAAACATCCTCAAGTCAAACGGAGGCAAGCAGAGTGTCCGCAGCGTGCGCGAGCCACTTGAAGAAGTGACAGACGGGAGCGATAACAAGTGCTCCCAGGAGAAGACCAGCCATCACTTACCTTGCTCCATCAGCAGGACGGTCATCCCGACCAGCACAGCCCAGTACACAGGGTTCGTCATGGTTATCGGTCTGTTTGTCTGCTGGTGTGATGTCGTCTGGCTGGGAAGAAAAAGAAATAGCCTGCGAGTGTCTGAAAATCCCGAAAAGTGCTTTTCTTCAAGTCCCCGGTGCTCCTGTCTGACTGTAAAGCATCCACCAACGCAGCGCTCCACAAAGTCCCTCCTCCAGCTCAGAGCCTATTGGCAGCGCAGCCACAGACAAGCCCGCGGCACTGACACGCAGCACTGCCGGTGTGCGCGCTTCCAGTAAAGGTGCTGAGACGGTCCCGCAGTCTGCGAGAGCGGGTGGTGCTTTTATTGTGGAAGGTGTAATCCACTCGCTTCCTGTCCTGCCCCGGTTGGATGCAGCGAGCTTCGCGTCCCTCACTTCTCCACTGATGGAAACCAGCTCATATCCTCCTCACCTACCGCGGGCTGCTTGTCTCCATCCAACACATGAAGCGCCCGTCAGGAGAAAGATGGACGTGTCCAGGTGACGCGCGATCTTGATGCAGTTTGTGGTTTTCCAACGTTTATCAACGGGTTAGTTTCTCACAAACAAGAAAGACCAAACATTGTGTCTCATATTCAGTGCGTTTTGAGAAGAGTGGCCCAGATCTTTTAAATTTGATCCATATCTTCATGGGTCTGCTGGGTTTTGGCTCGATCGCAGACTTTGAATTGATAAATCAACTTTCTTCTGGCAGTCTTAGTTCCACAGATGTATCACAGTTCTAGGGGATTTGTATCCATACGGCACTCTGAAATCGTTTGATGCCCCGAGACAACAATTTCATTTGCCCCACAATCAATTTTGGACCCACTGGTACACATTTTTGGCTCCCCCTCAGTGGCCTTCCCTCATGCTGAAACCCGAGAGGCTGTAAACATTTTTGGACATGGCCACAAAGCTTATACCACTCAATGATTCTCTCAGCCTCTGAGTCCAACATACCGTCACAAGAAGGATACTGTCTATTCTCTGGACCTGCTTGAAGTTTCAGTACTTTTTGTCTGCTATACATATCACGGTGCAAAAAATGATTGGCTCAAATATCCCTTTTTCTCACAGTCCTTTTATTTTTGGTGAGCCCAACTAACTTTAGTCTCTTTGTATGGTTTATATGTATATAAGTTTATGTTTTCCTCACATTATTTTTGTCTTTGTGGATTCTGTTTTTTCTTTCTTTCTTTCCTCACTATTTCAGGTCAATTTTATTTACCCCTTGTAACATTTGTGATGATTTTATCTGTTGTGAAAAAACTAAAAACTATGAATCATATAAAAAATTATGATAATAAGATTTCCAGCCCTCAAACAACCAGCAGATGAGCCAGGTTGGTTGTCGGCCTGGGGGTCCATTTGTCCCAGAATAAAGTTAAGGGATGATAATATGGATAAGAAGATGATACTTTTCTTATTTTGTTGATGTTTCACTCAAGTCTGCCTTTTATTGTGATGTGAAGGCTGGTTTTACATCTTGAGACCTCTAATAAGGGAGACATGGGGACAACTAACTGCATTAATCTCGGTTACTCAGTCTATCAACCAATTAGCTTAATATTATACTGTATATGGTGTGTATTTCGAACTAAAACAGTAGAAATTGTTGTGTGGTCTGTATTGGCTGTTCATCTTTAAGAACTTGTTGCAACTGTCCCCAGCCTATCAGCCATATAGCATACCAGGTGCTAGTTACGTACACTGACCATGACACATTTGAACTTGAAGGTCAAGAAAACAATGATTCAAACTAAGAAAAAAAGACCAGGACAGTACGGCAAATATGGAGGTCATGAAGAAGAAACATTTCAGGTTCGTTTACTTCGCTTTACTTGCAGTGCGTGCTGAGAAAAGCTCTAATTTCAAACAGCAGCAGAGGCAGCAGCCAATCAAATTACATTCAAACAAATACTCAAACCCAGGCGCAAGCAAATCAAATCACGTTAATGCAAATGCAGGTCCTGTGAAACATCAAATGTCAGAAAGAGCCTGGACAGTGGAGACAGGGGCAGCTGGTGAACCTGTGATCATCTGGTTGTGTCGATTCTTTCCTGTATACTTCACGTAAGCATTGCATGGACAGCTTGCAAGACACGACAGCACAAGAGTCGACTATGTTGCATGTCCCAAGCAGGAAGCTGTGATTGGCTGTTGTCATTATGATGTTCATGTTAGCACTTAGCATCAAGCATGCCCACCTTCAAGAGTTAAAGCTATGAGGATGTGTGAGCGCTCAGTGAGACTCGTCTCCCCTGCTGAAAATGATACAAACTGAAATGGGATCACTCTTGGGTTGAACTGCTCAATATCGCTTCACTTTGAAAGGTCACAAGCCAAACAGATTGGACACACTCTGTATGTGTTTGCGGTGCAATACAAGTAACTCACTCAATCACTGGACACCCGATTCCTGACTTTGAGAAAAAAAAACACCCTCTGTTATAGATATTCAAAAATCTGCAAACACACGATAAGGACAAGTTATCATGTGTTGCAGCAGAGCATTCAGGAATTCAACATGAGAGAAAAGCAAATGGAATAGAAGGTAATACAACTTTCTGTGCACCTCTGCACTTCAAATATAGGAGCTTGATTTTTAAAGGCAAAAAGCAAAGCAGAATTATCAGCAAACATAATATATTCTTCGTGTAAACCCTTTTTGTTGAATTCCAACAAGATGTTATTACGAGGTAAAACTTCTCAGGACAGCTTTGAAGGACAGCAGAGAGAAAAAAGAATAACGTAAAAATCAAAATTCATGAATTCACTCGTCAGAAGGTTTTTCTGTCTGTAGTGCAGTTGACATATTCAGAGACACACAGGCACAAATGCAATCCACCATTCAAACTACAGACAAATATACGGAATGTGCATGTTACAGAAAATACAGAACAGTCACTACAGCGGCAGTTTTATCAGACGTTTTCCAATTCAGCCACAATAGAGTTTAGTCCAACAACACAGATGACAGACAAACATGCGATTTACATGCCCCATTAATCACATAACATTTCTTCCATTTAAACAAGCAGTGTTTTCCATATAGGTCCAGTTGCAGGTGAGAACAATTATTGTTATTTTCTAACAGAACTGGTAATCTGCATGTCAGTATCTTAAAAGTTGATCTCATTGATCTTGTCAGACATAACCTGCAGTAACAGTGCATGCCACTGCATCCTTTGCAATTACTGCAGTGATGGTCTATTAACAAGAGCACAAGCTTACAGTCACTTACTTCTGCTGTTGTTGTCTGTCTGTTCTGATCCTGCATGTCTGCCCCCTGGGGGATTTTTATTTCCTCCGCAATTCCATTAGGGAGGTTATTTGTTGTTGGTATGAAAAACAAATTATACAGTTTTATGGACGTAGACATGCCCAGTATGTTTTGTATCATTTTTTGTGTGTCCTCTAACGAAGCCTGGAAGTTTTCCAGCATGATTTCCTACATTTAATATGTTTAATTTAAGAGCAGCGACAAGAAGAGCATCACAGTTATATGCAAAGGTGAAAGCAGTGAGGGGAAACTAAAGTTGTTATAAACCAAGGCACACAAACCAAACACTATGATTGTTTTAAAATTATATTTCATGTTTATGCCCTAACAAATATAAAAACAAGACACGAACTGCTCTTAAACTGGAGTGAGTATGCAAGATGAATATCCAGGTAGAGGTTGTAATTGAGAGGATTTAATTGCTGCACCAGCGGGATGGAGTGACTGCATCAGACTTCATCATCCCCCTGATAAATGACATGAATACATCTGCGATGACATATGCCTCCTATTGCGTTTGGCTTTTCTGATCTTTCAGTTCTTTTCTTTTTAAATAAAAGGTGATTTATGATTATGGTTCTGTGTTGATTTACATATTTCTGTCTGTGTCGTGTGCCTGTTTTATATGTAATTGCCCACATTACTGTATAATTGTAATGCAGCACAAATCGCTCCTTTTAGCTGTGAGGGAGTGCATTATAAATATGGACAGCAAACATTTTCCACATGTTTTTCTTATGAGCACTTCTTGGAATGCATGTTGCTGTGTTACAGATTGAGCTTGTGATGTCCTCCCATTCCATCTCATGTCTTGTGCTTCCTTTTTCCTTCTCCATCTTTAAAAGCTTTACAAGATGCATCGGTGGTGAAGGTGTTCATTAATGATTCACTTGAAATGTACAATGATAAACAGTACTAACGTGGACAGGGAGGTGTGGTTCATTGGCAGGTGCCTTTTTTCAGTTTCAATGCACTCGTCACCAAACCTTTGGGTGTGTTCACAGGAGCTAAATCGTGTTTAGTGTCCACAGCATCAGGTTATACAACACAACACATACTTACAGAAACTGTGGCCATGGCTTTCTCAGTGTTCCCTGCATTGATATGTGGCTAAGACAGACACTGTGACTGGGAAGATGATTAAAAATAAATATTTCATGGTATTAATGAATGTCATTTGAACTAAACCGTCACCAATTTTCAGCAAGGACACCAATTAACCACAACATCTCTAGGTCATAAAGTAGGTGCTGCAAGAGTACAATGTTATTACTTCTCTCTGGATGCTTCCAACAGGTCTCTGGTGCTTTGAGGAGTTTTATTTAGTCATATTTTGGTGAAACTGTGAGTGTTTGGAACAAACTCAACATACTGACAGAAACATAAAGTGGATTAAGCTGAGGGAGGGGATAGAGAAGTTACTGGGTAGGACTCTCTTAATACTGTTTTTATAGTTTTTTTTTTCAGCTACTATTCTCATGGTAAAGAGAAAACACATTGTCTGACTTGGCTCTTATTGTCACACCATGCACTTGTTCAGGAACTATCCAGGACACCCACCTCTGAGATTTCAGCTTCACGTAAAGAGTAAAAAGTTCTCTAAACTAGTTAGTTGAGGGGTCTGGTCTGTTTTTCCCCTTTTACCATGAAATTACATCTTTCAGTCAGCTACCCTCAGACCACCTGATTGCACTGAAGCCGGCCAGCAGGGTGACCAGAACAACAGACATTCTTAGAAATCAAGGACGAAACAGAGCATACAGAGGAGGAACAAAGCGACAAGGGCAGAGACTCCACACCCCATCGCTTCCTTCATGATCTCCAGGGACTTCAACTGGACTTTCCCCACTTTCATTCAGTGTGTGGGCTGCACTACCAGAGGAGACAGGACCCTGGACCTTCTGTTTGCTAATGTTAAAGAGGTCTGTTAGTTCTACCTCACACATTACTTTTTTGTACATTTGCAGTTGTGCAGTTGTTTCGGTTGACTTACTGTGTATTTATAGCGAAAATAGGATGTGACCAAGAATCAAACCTTGTTGGACTCCTCAGATCAGTTGAGCCAAGGAGATGTTGTTTCCAATGGAAACAGAAATTGCTCTATCTGAGAGATAGGACTTGAACCATCTAATGGCAGTTCCAGATATGCCGACACACTGCGTTAGTCTATTAATGAGGATGTTATGATCAATGGTGTCAAATGTGGCACTGAGGTCAAGTAGCAGTAATACGGAGCAATCACCAGCCTTGGCAGACATCAATAAATCATTAGTAATTTTAAGGAAAGCTGATTCGGTAGTGTGTCATTGCCAAAGCCAGACTGGAATTCATCAAAAATTGTATTATTGTCACACACAGCTAAAATGTGGGTTACAACCACCTTTTCAAGAATTTTGGATATAAGGGGGGTTTTGAAATGGGCCTACACTCTGTGGAAGTGATTGGTCAAGATTTGGCTATTTCAGTAAAGGCTGAATGCTGGCTTTCTTAAAATTGATCAGGGACACGGCCAGAAGAAAGGGAGCAATTAATAATTCTGAGAAGGCTTGGGCCAATAGTACTGATTACTTCTTTCAGGAGTGAGGTGGGTAGGATGTCGAGAGGGCTGGAAGACGAACGCCTGTGAGACACAGTGTCCATGAGTTCAGAAAGAGAAACTTTGTGAAAATTACTAAGGAGAATGAGACAGGCAGGATGCTCTGCAATATTTGGAATGACAGTTGTAGTCTGTACAATGTTAGATCAGATATCAACGATTTTTTGCTTAAAAAAGATACCACCAAGTCATTAACCCAAGGAGAAATGTTCACAGGTGATTTCAGTCTTGTTTTATTAGGGGCTATGAAATCCAGTGTAGTTTCACAGAGATTATTGAAGCCATTGAGTAAATCATTATGATCGGATGATTCGTAAGTGTTATGGTTAAGAATACCTATGGAAAAGTTAGATGAGAATTATGAGGAACTATGTACATCTTCCAAGGTCAAGGAATTGATGCTTGGACTGAGGGTAAAGACTAGATCTAATGTGTGGCCCCGGTTATGAGTTGGGAAAGTCCCATGTTGGACTAAGTTAAAGTATTCTGTAACGTAAGGCGTTTTATAAAATCATCATCATATAAGCCATCATGTGAAAAACCAGGAGCAGGGGAAATTGTGTGTGTGTGTGTGTGTGTGTGTGTGTGTGTGTGTGTGTGTGTGTGTGTGTGTGTGCGCGCTCCTCACATGCACAGGCCCCGGGGCTCCGCCCCCACTCACTCGCTAAGAGCAACATTGAAAACACAGAGTTTATTTCTGGTCCACAGCTGCTCAATGTTCAGAAGGTGAGTTTGTATGGTGCTGGAGTTCCCTATGTGCTCCTCCACTCTTGTGGAGCGCTCAGTACAACACGAGACGTGAGGCACACAGACAGGACTCAGTGTAAAAGTGACTGGAGCGGCACAGATTCATGATCCGACACATCGATTAATAACTAAATACATGATCGTACATTTTTCATCTAAATCATCCCATTAAAAAACAGAACAAATGAACATGAACTAGTACTTTCTAAGTGTGAACTGGCACAACACTGGGTATGATATACGTTGGAAAAACGTCTATCGTTTCATTTTATGATCTATCCTTTATTTTCGTTGTGTTGTAAATCACACTCATGGATCACATGATTATATACATCATAATTATATTGTTTATATATATTATACATTTAAACAAGGGTTTTTCCCTTGCTTGACCCTGTATTTCTATCAAAACAAAAGTGACGGCTGGTTGTAATTTTGTGCGTCTATCATTGACTGTAACACAGAGGGCACTGCAGAGCCCAACATTTTGATAGAAATCCGTGTGAAACTGAGGTGAACATTGAGGTTATGCATGTAAGTGCTTTTGATGCATAAATTTGTGTCTTTCTAGCATAGCTGGCTCAGAGCAGACTGAAACCATTACTTAGCTAAATCTGTTCCCCATAACACTGTTAATTAACTATGCAGCAAAAACACATAAGCTAATGGTGGGAGTAAAGAAAAAAAGAATAGATTTACCTGTTCAACACTAACATATAATGCTCAATAAAATGTCTTTTTGGTCTGTGATTAAGAATGTGAACTTTGACAATGCCCAGAGCCAAATCGATAGGACCGCCATCTGGATCTACGTCATCAAACATGAGGGTGCAGATGCCTCCGATCCATCAAAAGATGAAGGGATCATAGTTGAGGGTGTCACCATGCTCCAGGCAGTGTTGTGCCAATT
Organism: Hippoglossus stenolepis; assembly: GCF_022539355.2. Classification (NCBI taxonomy): domain Eukaryota; kingdom Metazoa; phylum Chordata; class Actinopteri; order Pleuronectiformes; family Pleuronectidae; genus Hippoglossus; species Hippoglossus stenolepis. Next base: position 1,174,258 of record NC_061497.1, on the reverse strand, counting down.
CACACTTAAAATGAACTAGTTCACATTCCTAGTTAATTTTTTTTAATTCAGTTCACGGTTCCAAAAATGAACTAGTTAGGACTAGCTAGGCTGCTGGCATTGGCCTCACCACCGACGAAGGACCAGGAACCAGGGGGGCTGCTGGCGTTGGCCTCACCACCAACGAAGGACCAGGAACCAGGGGGGCTGCTGGCGTTGGCCTCACTACCAACGAAGAGCCCAGAACAGGAAGCGGCGTGGAGACAGGACCAGGCCTCCACCAGCTTCAGCGCTGTGCAGGGACGTTGAATCAGAGCCGCGCTCGCCACCGGCTCAGACGCGATGCGTCAGGCAGGAACAGGAGCCGGCCACTGTGGCACAGTGACGAACCACTCAGTTTTCAGCATTTTATTATTAACTCAAACTAAACTCACAACATAAAACTTAACATGCGGTCAGTTTCTGCTGGTGTCTACCTCTCCAGCTCAGCAGTGTCTCTCACGAGTCTCACCCAGGCCTCTCTGGCAGCTCAGCTGTTGCCTTTTTAATCCAGGGAGAGTTGATTAGCCAACACAACGCTCATCTATGGCACTAGATGAGCCATATAGTTTTTGTTACCTTTTTTAATTATTCACTTGCTAACAGTGTTGTGCTGTTGTACCTTGTAACAAAGTATTTCTAAATCTGGTTTTGGTCATTATCACTAATATCTTAAGACACTACACATCCTGTTCATTGTTTATTACAATTGTATTAAGCCAAGAACAGTGAAGGGTATTGTTTCTCACCCTGTCTGTGGCCCTGTTCAGACCTTTACTGTATAAACATCTGTCCTGAAAGATCTGCTCACGAGTGAACAGCTCTCAGTTGGTCATTTCACAGCTGGCATTACAATGTGTCTCCTGTCACCACTTCTGATCCGATCTCACTTTCCTGGTATATATGCAAATACATGTGTATGTCATTTCTGTTCACAAAGACCAAATTATGTTTTTAGCCTGTCTGACTGCACAGACGTGTCCGTTGTGTTTGTGTGTGTCTGTGTGAGAAGAGAGTGGAGCCAGGAGGGCTTAGTGAGCTTCACAATAAAGAAGATTTAACCAATTTGAAAAAAAAAAAGCTAAAAAGTAACACAAGAGAAATTCAATATGTGTTGGTCAGTGCTGATATTGTGCTGGTGGCCACAAATATCAATCAATATATGGGAAACATGGATTAGTGTAAATAATACTTTGGTTCATTATGAAACTGTGGTGTGTCAGAAGAAGTCAGCTGAATAAGCCCATTGTGTCCCGGGACACATTTGCATTCACACAGCTGAAAGAATGTGGACATGTGTGTCCCACACCACAAGGACACAGACAGGGTGTTACTGTTAAAGTCACCAAACTCACATTTGACATATTTACAGTTCATACTTAAAAGGATGAGGCCTCCACCAACAGGTCCACCATAAGCATCCTGGCAGTTTTGTGAGCGATGGATTGGGCTTTGTCTGTTGACTTCATGGAGTATCCCTCTGATCAGTCACTGAAACACCAGTTTCCACACCAGTGCCAAGTCAGAAGCACTTAGCCGTCTGCTTTTCAGTGCAACATTTCATAAAAACTGAACTGGGTTTGGCCCCACTGTACCTTCTGTTCTTGATAGTATACCTCTTCCTTTACCACCTAACTGCTGCTGCAGCTGTGCTAAGCTTATGTTCAGGAGTCCACTGATGCCTCACTGAAGTCTCACAAGCTGGTATGCGACCTGCACAGCAAAAAGTGCTGAGTTGAATCAACTCCCACAGAGTTGATTTTATATAGCTCCACACCCTCCAGAATCAAAGTGACATTTTCAAAATAGGTAACTAATTAATACAAATGTAACACTATGCAGGAGTTCCTTCCTCTATTGACAAAACAGAGTTAAAGTAACACTAAGGGATAAATAACACTGCTGTGAGTCGCTTTTTGCGGGGGAAGTGTTGAGTTATTCATACTAAAAAATTTGTGGATGTTAATGTATCTTGGTTTTTCTTGGTTTTGGGTTGAGGACAAAGAGTCAGAAGAATTAACTGAAAACTCTCAAATTTAATAGTGTTTAAGTTTCAATGAGAGCAGGATGGCATATTGTTATATCATCATATACTGTATATTTCTAGTCATCGATATATGGTTCATATTTATCCCAAAATTCAGATTGCTCAAATTAAATAAAATTACAACTTGAAAAGCGAAATCTACTCGGAAATATATAATCCTATATATTTCCCTATATATAACAGTGTGCACAGGCAGTTCCTCACCATGTGGAGCCATGTTGTATTAGACACAACACAGACTTAAAGGGATAGTTTACCCAAAAATAAAACTTCTGTTTTGAATCAGTTATCATTTTAATGACTGACCAGGTCAGTGTCCCATAATTAGTATTTTGAAATTAAAATGGAACATGTATATACAATATACACACAATATATAAAAAATACATTGTGACTGAAGGGGCCTTCTTAGACAAATATAACTCATTATGTGCACATGTCAATGATCAGCTTATTTACAGTTGATCAGTGTGTGTTGCACTGAGCATTTTGAAACAATATTGGTGCTATGTGTTATTAATACAGTGGAACTGCTTTAGCCTCATTGACGTAGGGTTTGGGTTAGGGTAGTCTAATATAGAGCTCCTATTAAATCATAACCTGTGCATGGCATCATTCAGAACGTTTTGAAAGTTGATGCCTGCATTCATGAGTATTTCTAGATTTGAATGGACTGTATGCAGGTGCTGGGCTTGAAAACAATGTAAATGATCTAATAAGTAAGCACAACTCTTTCTTGCTTCAGGCAAGGAGGGTGATCTGGTGAGATACCTCACTCATGTTTCAGAGAACTGGGGTACTTTTCTAAACCTAAAGTTCTCTTTCAACATTCAAAGACAACTAACCAACAGTCAGTCAGACAGGAAAATTTGTGACCGAACCCACACTCAGGACTGTAAGAGACATGTAGGTACAGTAAAATCGAGATTATAAAACCTGACGAAGGTATGAGGTGTTGCCTGGCAGCCGTACATATCTCTTCAACAGACACGCCCTAAAAAAGTACCCATGAAGCAGCCATACCACGAGTGTAATGAGTGCCCAGACCTATGGGGGGTTGCAATCCCCTGCAATCATAGGCTGTGGCAATAGACTCCATGATTAAGCGTGACAAATGCTGCCTCGTAAGAGGTTTCCCCAAATGGGGTGTAGTCCAACACACAAACAGCTGCTCTGATTTCCTGTAACCAGACATGTGCTGACCTTTCTCCTTTTCGTTATCTTGTGAACTGTGAGCGCCAACATGGCCTCTGCTCGCCGTTTGGGGGCAATTATATCTTTCGCAGGAAGGGCAGCAGGTGTCTGGCTGAAACCGTCCTCCCTCACTGGAAGTAGCGCAATAGGTAACGCACATCTTTTTCTTAGCTCACACAGTGGCAGGAGGGGCAGTTTGGTCTCCTGGTGTCACGCTGGAAGTGAAGGGCTTCTTCGCCCCACGCACCCTTGAGGTGGCTTGCTCTGGCCCCGGCCGCCTGCCTGAGGGTGAGGCTGACACTGATGACACCTGATATGTTTAACCACCAAGCTCTCTCCTGGGTAATCATCAGTTCCCATGGCTCTTCCAGAGGCCTGGACAGTGCACCTGTGCACACACAGGCAGAGGTCCATCACATATCCCCGTCCCACACCGCTGGGGTGGGTGAAGTTTCCATATCATCCTCTAACTCAGCCTGGCAGGCAAGCAGCAGCTATGATGCATTCAGAGCCTACACAGATGTGACCTCCGCCTTTTGGACCTTCTCCGTCAGCGACGACTAGAAAAAGTCAGCTTTGGCAGGGTGAGATAATAATAATAATAATAATAATAATACATTTTATTTACAGGCGCCGTTCAGAACACTCAAGGTCACCTTACATGGCAGATAAAAATCACAACAACATAAGAAACAATGCATCAAAAACATCAATAAAATAAATAAAATGAAATGAACATTGAATAAAAAATGGAAGACAATCAAACTGAAAAAGCCTGTTTAAATAGATGAGTTTTTAACGTGAAATGGAGAGAGTGTTAGTGTTGCGAATGTCTGGTTGGAGGGAGTTCCAGAGGCGGGGGGCAGAGCGGCTGAAGGCTCTAGATCCCATGGTGGACAAACGGGCAGGTGGTACAGTGAGGTGAATGGAAGAAGAAGATCTGAGGGTGCGGGGGTGGAAGAGTCCAGAAGTAGAAAAGTATCGTGGAGCGAGTTTGTGGATGGCCTTAAAGGTCAGGACCAGAATCTAAAAAACAATGCTGTATTTGACTGGGAGCCAATGAAGCTGCTGAAGGACAGGAGTGATGTGATTAATAGAGGGGGTTCTGGAAATGATGCGAGAGGCAGAGTTCTGGACTAATTGAAGTTTATGAAGGAATTTATGTGACCAGGGTGTGGACAAGAATGGCGGTGGTGCTGGGTGTGAGCGATGGGCGGAGACGATTAATGTTGCGCAGATGAAAGTATGCGGACCAGGTGACATTATTGATGTGGGCTTGGAAAGATAGTGCTGTCAAGGATGACACCCAGACTCTTAACCTGAGGGGAGGGAGAAACTAAAGAGTTTTCAAAATTGAAGGATAGATTTTCAGATTTTTATGGATCTAGTGCCAATAAGGAGAACTTCAGTTTTATCGCTAATGAGTTTTAGGAAATTGCAGGAGAACCAGGACTTGATTTCCTGTAGGCAGTCCGAGAGGGAGGTAGGTGGGAGGATGGAGGTGGGTTTGGTTGAAATGTTGAGCTGGGTGGCATCCGCATAGCAATGGAAATTAATGTTAAATTTACGGAGGATATGGCCAAGAGGAAGTAAGTAGATGATAAACAGAAGGGGCCCAAGGACAGAACCCTGTGAAACACCAGTAGTGACTGGAAATGGCTGTGATTTGAAAGATTTTAGATGGATGAACTGAGTGCGGCCAGAGAGGTAAGATTTGAACCAATCCAATGGTGTGTTTGTGATGCCTATGGAGGCTAGTCTGTCGAGGAGTATATGGTGAGAGATGGTGTCAAAGGCTGCAGTCAGATCAAGGAGGATGAGAATGGTTAACAGTCCGGAGTCAGCTGCCATGAGGAGGTCATTCGTGATTTTTATCAGGGCTGTTTCTGTACTATGGAGGGGGGGGGGAAACCAGACTGGAATCGTTCAAAGAGGCTATTGTCAGGTAAATGGTCATGGAGTTGAGATGAAACAGTTTTTTTCTAGGATTTGGGAGAGAAAAGGTAAGTTAGAAATAGGACAAAAGTTATTGAAATTGTTGAGGTCTGAACCAGGTTTCTTAAGTATAGGAGTTATTGCAGCTGATTTGAAAGATGAGGGAACCAGACCAGAGGTGAGGGAGGAATGTATGATGACAGTTATTAGGGAGGCTAGAGAGGGTAGGCAGGCTTTTACTAGGGCAGTCGGAAGAGGGTCTAACTGACAGGTTGATGGCTTCCATTTCTGAATGAGGTCAGAAATTTCAACAGCAGAGGGAAGATTGAAACTTGAAAGTGAACGAGAGAGAGGGGCTGAGAGAACCAGAGGGAATGGACTATTGGAGGAGTTAGGAGTCAGTTGCTGGTGAATTTTGTCAACTTTCGTATTAAAAAAGGACATTAAGGAGTGACAGTAAGAAACTGAGTACAGTGACCCCTAACCCTAACCCCAAGTAATTTGGCGGACGACCACCTCTTGGGACAATAACGACAAACATAACCACCAGTAACCTGCAGATACGCCAACTAACTTTCCCCACCCTTTGCCTGGCCTGCAGCCGGCCCACCTGTGGTCCATCGCATTAGAGGGTGGCAATTACTCAGTTTTCACACTTTTTACTCATCATTATCACCTCTCTCATTTATGTGCCCAACATTCTGAAAATAGAAAGACTTGTTAACTGCAACACACCATGCAGCGAGTGGTTTTATGTTTTCAGGTTTTCTGTCCCATTCTCATGAACACACAAGAGAACCTTGAAATAATTAATTACAATTTGGTACAAAGCTTCACTTCAACTCAAGGATAAACTGATTCGATTTTGGTTGCCAAAGTTAAAAGGTCAAGGTCACAGTGACCTCACAAATCAATTTTTATCGCCTTGTGAATGTGATATCTCCAGATTGCTTAGAGGGAATCCTTTCACATTTGGTACAAACATTAGCTTGGACTTGGATTTGATTTATGGTAGCCTCACAAGTATGTTTATGTTTTTATTGAGTTTAATATCTTAAGATCAGCTCAAAAGGATGACTTCAAATTTGGTACAAGAATTCCCTTAGACTCAAAGATGAATTGAGGGGTCAAGGTCACACTGACCTCACTTACCTGTGAATGTGATACATTAGGACTGCCCATAGGGACTTTCTTTACATCCGGCACAATTCCCATGGACTCATGGATGACCTGATTACAATTTGGTGGTCAAAGATCATCGTCAATGTGACCTCTCAAAATATAGTTTTGCCTTGTGATTGTTATATTTCAAATACACCTCAAGGGAATTATTCACAATTTGCCTCACCTATTGAATGTGATATCTCAAGAGCACCTAGGGAATTTCTACAAGTTTTGATCAGTCGTCAGTTGGACTCAATGATGAAGTGATTCGATTTCAGTGGACAAAGGTAAAGGTCACATTGACCTTATATGAATCTGGAATAAAGATTATGTAGAAATATGTAAACGGGAGCTGAGTTATTCTAGGGGTGAACAAATGAATTGCTGTGATGTTTTATATTTTTGTAATATCTAAATTAATAATTTGCAATAAATAATGTTAAATGTTTATAATTTCTTTCTACATAGGCATTTTAATGTGTGTGTTTAGAGACTAATGATGCTGGATGAGGGAGGAGAATATATCGGTAGTACTGATAAGAAATCTACTTTCAACCTTGGGCAGAAGTTGCAAAGTGTGCAGAGCAGGAGCCATTATCTAGAATGGCCTTGTTGTTATGATTATAAGGCTGGCCTCAATATGCAAAAAAATAATTCAGAAACACAAGCTAAAGGTATCAATAAAGTATTTAATGAAATAAACAAATGTGCTGTACAGTGCTGAAAATGAACAAAGAGCAGGGCTGACTGATTATAAAGGGAAACTATCAAACAAGGCTGGAGAAAGAACAGGTGGTATTCAAGGTCTAGTGTGGACAGAGCAGAGTGAGTCCCAAACAATCCAGGGGATGTCAAGGGTGGAAGTGTGGCTGAGGAGCTGGCTGAGTGTGACAGGAACTGTGTGGAAGTAGATGATGTACAAGTTAACACAATGCTCTGGTATACATGGTCAGAGTCAGGAAGTGTCCAGAAACCAGTCAAAAACAATCCTAACATCTAACTCCTAACATCAAACTAGATTTTGCAAAGGGATGCTTTAGGTGATTGAGAACCTTTATTTCATAATCACTTCAAGTATCACTAAAAGATCATGTCCCATACAGCTGCACTGGATTTTTGGAAGCTACAATAATTTTTCTTTTTTTCAATGATTAATACTCACTTAAAGAATATTGTGGCCCAAAAGTCTTGGACACCTACCAATTCACGTCAGAAACAGTTTCACAACCGGGAGCCTATGTTAGAATGTGCTCCCAAACCTGTCTCTCAGTAAAACCTTTACCTTTCATGTAATCAAACTTTGTTGCACACACACACACACCTCATTAACACACAACAAACTAGATTTGAAGCTGTGTTGTGTAAATGGCCCTATTTTTAATAACATATTGAGGAGGTTACATTTGAAAGGGCATAATTAATGAATGCTTCGAAGCAAGAAAGGAGTCAATACATAAGCTGTTACAGGGCACAAATCCAACAGAGGCATAAAAAAACATAAGATTGAACCAGTCATGCAGTCATGTGGCTGTGGCTCAGGAGGCAGAGCAGGTTGTCTAGGAAAGGGAAGGTTGGTGCTTCTGTTCTCGGCTCCTCCAGGACGCCTGTTGAAGTGTAACTCCAAATGACAGCTGTAGGAATAAATGCAGTCCATTTAGCATTTTCTTTGTATAAAAAAAGGTCTCTTAAGACTATTAATTGTCACATGATATGATACACAATATGTTTGAATTTCACTTTTCTATTATTTTACCTTCTATGGAACTGCAGGACCAAGTCCAGAGCAAATTTTCCTGTGAAATCCATTATTACAACCATAAGAGTTGTTCTGCTTGTTAGGGAGAAGTTGTGTTCACAGTTAAAATAAAACAAAGCCGGCTATGTAAGCAGATAAAATGATTGTCGGTGTATATTATTGTCACTTAGTATTATTTTTTACAACATGTAAAATAGTATATGGTTTTATAAATTGTTGTACAGTGTTTTGACCCTCTGTCAGGACTCAACGTCTAAAACACACAAAATTACTTTTGAAAAATCCCTGCATCTCATGGAGTATCTGCTGAGTCAGCGGCACTGATAAACAATCCGATTAACCTCAGGCAGATGCATTCAGGTCACACTCGAGGTACTACAATTCTTACTTTTAGATTCTTTGTCTATGTCACAAATAATATTTCTCAAACCAAAGTGCTGTTTTTTTTTATAATAATGCGATTGTTTATTCAGGGAAATTGTTTGAGCATTAAGCTCTTTGGAAACTACATTCACACAGGCAGAGAGATATATGGAAATAAAACACTAAACAATTAAAAGCAGACATCACTGAGATGAATGATATACAATAGTAAGTCTTCTTAGAAAGATATAATACAATGATCTTCATCTTGACCACAGCCTCATGTCCTCCCAGTTTCCACATCGTGACTTGAGGTGAGCTAATACAGTTAACAAAAGTCATGAAACAAGCTGCTTTGGTGGTGCATGGACAGCACTTAAACTACAACTACATTGATGAAACTGGATCATGAAGTAAATCCACAGCATTTTGAGGGAGATGAGAAGGTTGGCATAAATAGCCTGTGCAGAATCCTTAGCCCTACATTTAGTATTGAAAGTTGCAAAGTTTGAAACCAAGTAAAAAAAGTAAAAATTAAAACAATTTCCCCTGTTGAATGAAAATGTAATAATGGCTGCTAAAGTCTAATTTGATAGAAATAAGGATTTTAGTCTGGATTGAAACAGACAGTATAAATGACAAGGGAACAGTTTAATGAACTACAACTTTAAACAGAATAACAATAGACAGCATGTATATAACATTATGTATATAACCGCCTACACATAATAACCGCCTACACATAATGTCTATACTGTATACTGCAGCACTATATACAATACAGTTACTACTTGTTGCTGTATAGTAGCAATATGGGGTCTATACATTTGTTGGCACACGTCTGACAATCCTTGTCTTTGAAATTTAATTTTCCAGTCTGAAAAAAATTGTCCTGGTCTGCTCACTCATTTGACTTACTTTTTATAAAAGATGGAGGACATTGGTACAATGAAATGACCCAGATCCTATTTTTTCTGCAGCCAAATAGGTAAATACATTTATATACACAAATGAACTGTTTAAAGTAAAATAGCAACTGTATTGTATCCTGTGTGTTCAGATCCTGCAACCCTGCGCTAACCAGATAAAGATATGAATCTAGGGAGAAGCACCTGTTTGTGTGTTGAGTGATTGCTGGCCTGCTTCCCTGTGATTGGCTCTGCTGGTTCACAGCAATGAGACCAGTGATGTGACTGGATGAGAGAGTATTGATTCATCAGAATACAATTCATATTAAATCTCACTCGACCCTTTTCAACCTTGCACTGCTGCACCTACATGAGCCAAAATGGCAGATGGAGAAACAGTCTGTGCACATAAGAACTACCATTTTTCACTTGTGCTTGCACCATATTGGGCCCAAAGCAGAGTACTCTACTGGATCTGGTAACCAGCAAAGTATGTGTAATGACAAAAATAAATATTCATGTAAATCATAGGAATGATATTAATGTCCAAAATGCATTCAGTGAAATACTGAATAAAGACAGAGAAATGTGCACAGCATGTCTGACAGGTACTTTAAAGGCCATTGTTTGTTGAAGTGGAAACATGAATTCAACTAAACCTTTTTGGACTACTTCATTCAGAGCAGACACTTGAAGACGGATCCAGATACGGACAAAGCAGTGCTAAAGTGCTAAACACCCACTTCAAGGAGGCACCAGCAATGTTTCATTTTAAACTGAGTTTCATCTGCCTTGTCATCTGTTTCCTTTTGCTGGACCTCGGAAGTTGAGACCACCTTTAAAGACTTTAATAACCTATTTACCACTGCTCCAGTTTGACAATTAATCGACAAAGTGATGCTTCAGGCTCAGGGGTTGGAGCAGTGATCTCCGAGGTTACGCACTCTAAGTTGCACGCTTGTGCTTTTTTCTCTCATTGTCATTCACCCACAGAAAGCAGAATCTCAGCATTTCTTAACGTCTGTGGATGAAACTGGCCCAGGAAGAATAGAAGCACTGTCTAGAGGGCGCTACACAACCCTTTGTGACATGCTATATTTTTATATACTGTTTGCATAATTGCTTTAGTTCCTGCTTTAGTTCCTTTAAAATGCAACTGGTGTTTAGGCTGTATGTTTTCCTGCCTGGTCCTTTCAAGCTTCGGTGAAAGGATCAGAGGGAGAAGCTTCCAGCACGCCGACTGCTGGTTTTGTTGTGCCACTGGCAGGAATTTTTTATATTGTATTGTGTTTTGATTTTGTGTTTTTTTTGTGTCAAGGTTGTGGTTGATTTTCTATAGTTAATTTGAGTCAGTGGTGGTCAGTGATTCATGGCTGCCCAAATGATAGAGCGTAACACTGGGACTTAAAGTTCAGCTAGTTTTGGTCCAAATGTGGCTTTAGGTTCAGTCACCGGTCTGCCAACTTCTCAAGGTAGTTTTAGGTCATTTTTACTACAGTTGACAGATTCACTGCACATTTCATAGCCTTGACCAAGATCCCCTCCTTGAAAGAGACGGCTGAACTATTGACGAAACATGTTTTTGCGTTCATGGCATCTCTTTGGACATTATGTCTGACTGTGGGCCTCGATTTGTCTAACTCATGTGAAAATCCTTTAGTGGGGAGCATCTATCAAACTTTCATCTGAATCACTTCAGTTCAGCTCAGTACTTTATTGTCCATTAGGGGAAATTCAGCTTGAATCAGAACACAGATAAAAAACAATGTCAATAAGCACATACATTATAACAAAAGCACATAACACAACAATAGACATAATACAACAATAAATAAAATTATCAAAACAGCAGAATTTTTTGTAGGTTTAACAACAACCTAAACTTTTGTGAAAAGGTGGAATGTGAGTTAAAAATCTTAAAGCACCATTGAGATTAGTGTTTTCTGTGAATTAAGCCTACGTATTGCATTACATACAAAATAAAATCAATCTAGCCTTTCTGTAGACCTGGTGATGGACGATATCAGACAAAGACAGTTGTCCAATAAAAGGACAGTTGCAGGGAAAGTAGTTCCATAATTCTGTCCTGGTATACAAAGACTGATTGAGATGTTCGAGGAAGAGGACATAAACAATTGTTTGCCATTAAAATAAACAAACAAAATGCAAATGCACTGCTCTGCTCTGCTGGTCTGTACCAGCTCTAAAATAATATAAATGTAATATAATAATATAATAATAATATAAATCAGTATCTATTAGATTTTTATTTATGTTGAGTGTTGCTGTTATCCATTGCATTGCTGTGAGTCACCAACTTTAAATTCTGTGAATCACACATCAAGACCAAGAATTTTAAGATTGATTTAGAATTTGGATTCTATTGATTTATTTATTGGACAAAACAAGGTGCGAGTTATTCACTGGCACTCAACATCTGCCAGAAAGCCCCTGCCAGTGCTGTGGCAACTGCAATCACATCCATGCTGTAACATGCTGTGGGTTACAGCAGTCCTTCAAAGACTCTCCAGCTCTTTAGTCAGCTCTGCCACAAACAGATTTCATTTGTATGCTTGCCTGTTTTGGTCCTTTTCAAAGCTCTCAAGAGTCTGTCACAAGCAGTGGCTCCGTTCCCACATGAATCAGTTCTTCAATCGACTCCCAATAACAATTGAGCAACTTTGATGATTCATACAGACAACTGGTTTAAATTTGGGATCCATTTTCTTTCTATGAGGATGGAGTACCTATAACAACTGCAAAGAATTATAATGTTTATATGAACACACATCTACAATGTCTCCAATAGCGTTCTGAAGGAATTGTATCAGTGGTTTTGTATTATTTAGTCAACATTTCTACACAGGTCACTCTCTGGTCACTTCCTATAGGCTGAATAATGTTTCATTGTTTATCTCCAGAATATGTGAGGACACAGATACCGAATCCCAATTTGCAGTTGCTATAGCAACCAAAGTTGAGTCTAGGTAACAGCCATAACAAACAGCCGGTGTCTCAGTGTCTGTGGGTCAATTAGTTAAACAAGTCTTCTCTAAGGACGGCAGATTTACAGTCCAATGTGATTTGGGGTAAAATGTGGTTTCATGTTTAGGATCAGGTCCTTAATAGGGTGTAAACACTTATGAATGTGACAAACCTTATTTGGACATGATATACGTTTAATAAATCCAAAAATCTTTGTCTGTCTGTCTGTGTGGAGAGTGTGTATCTGGGAAGTTCAGTGTCAACACCCACCTCCCTTATTTTAAACAACACCTGCATCCTCATCAGGACGCTGCCTTGTGAGTTTGTACATGTTTCCCCCATTTTTTGTAACAATGCCAAGCACTGACTGAGGCACATTTTGAATGGGCAAAGTTATACACTCTAAAAAATAATATACTGGTCCAACTTGTATGGAGTATTTGTAATTTACATAGCTTAAGTAAGAACAGCAAATAGAAATCTCAGTTTAATATGGTCAGACTGTTTATTGTAAACACTGCTAAAACTATTTATTCTAACCATGAACAATTATGCTAACATCTGTTCACAAAATATACCAGCACCTATTACAATACTTGGAAAACAATAAAAATGAAGGCCAGACTGAGCTGGTTCCTCATCCCCAAATGAGATAGTCTTCATAATAGGCCCTTTAGCAGCCATTTTGATAAATCATTGAAGGTTAAACACAGGTGTAATGGTGTGATTAATAATGTAAAGGATGGCTCTGTTCCATTTAGGTGGGTCAGGGACAGTGGCGGACTGAAACAATAATTCAGGCCGGGAATTTGACTCCATCCCAGGCGACTGCCACCCTGTTCACCTAAACCACCAGACCACTAATCCTGTAGGCTAAACCTATTTGTTGATGTAACGGGTACCAGACTAGTTATGAATTTGGCCTCTATGTTCATCTGGGAGGAAATTTATCCAGATTACAAAATAAAATGTGACTGACCAACAAGTAATCTATGTGAATACTGAGAGAGACAGAGAGACAGAGAGAGAGAGAGAGATATTTAAGATTAGCACTAGTGCTGCTGCTGCTTCCTTCTCCACCTTTGCAAAGAAAAACACAAGAGCAACCCAAATTTTCCAGTTTAGCCTGCTATTCAAATTCACCCAATGCCTATTTTTATATGCTTAAGACAACAGACAATAACATTGATATTGTAGTTTAGGGTACACAAAGACCTAACATACAGCACAGTCCATAAAACATTGTATCTCCATCTCTAAATGATTGTGTTAGCTTGTCATATTCTAAGATTTTGCTTTTTTGCTTTTTTAAAACTTCAAATGTTATTTTTTAAATCATTTTGGGATCCCCATTAATTTCCACAAAGTGGAACTTATTTATTGATAGCTAGCTAGCCATACTGAGTATGTCGTGTTTGTCTATTTTATGAAGTGTTTTTGACTGACCTGCTGCTCCCTTACTGGCGAACATGTCCGTAATTTTACTGTATTTTGCTGCTTCTGCAGCCAAGGCTTTTCTTTTTCTCATGCTCTCTCTCTCTGTCCCACCTTTCCTCTTCTGCTGCTGACTGCGGTCCATTTTGACTGACGTCACTTTCAGAACGCGGCTCGCGCTGAGATCTGCGCTGGGTTCAGTACATGGGCGCACAGGGCTTTCCACAACGCGGTGCGGTGGAGGTTCATGCGCTCTGAACACTGATTGGGCCAGAGTTCAGCATTCATCACAGCGCATTCAGGTCTTCCAGGACTTGTGTTCCCTTGATCACTATCCTTGCACTGGCTGTGTCAGACATTATGGCACCTCTGGTGACGACAATATTCATCACCTCATCGATAGCTTACACTTCACCATCCTAGCATAAGTAGATCAGAAAATATTATGGTGTTTTAAGTCATCATATTTAAAAACAAGAGCAACACAAAGTACAGTGAACAGTTTGAGCTTCAGTGTTTCTTACCAAGTGCTCTTTGAAGAGGTCTTCCTCCTTCTCTCTGAGATACACCACCAAACAACGGATAGTGACCCCTCTCCTTGTTTCCACTGACTCACCTGTGAACAAGAAAAAATCTTACATTTGCTGCGACAAAACTAACGAGACACAAGTTCAGTGGCACTTAATGTAGTTCGACTGCCTCCATAAAACAAAACAAAGCGACAAAAAGAGACAGCATTAATGTTAGCTAGCTAAGAATGCCTATATGAGTTTCTAAATGTGTGCTGATGCAGTTAGCAGTTGTGAATCAGACAAGACAAAGATAGTTACTTACCCTAATGATATTGTCTTCCTCCTTTCTCTTCTTCTTCCTCTAGAGCAGGGGTCTTCAACGTTTTTCAGGCCAAGGACCCCCAAACTGATGGAGAGATGGAGCAGGGACCCCCTACTATATATATTGTATAAAATTGTGTTTTATATTAAACTGGGCCTAGTGCCATGTATAAACATAGCTACCCTGTTATTGTGCATTCAATAACTGCAGTACCTCCGCGGACCCCCTGTTGAAGACCTCTGTTCTAGAGGCATCTGCAGTGGAACATGCCCGGGCAAGTTTGGCCTGTACTTAACTTTGAAAAAATGCATAGTTGAAACTCACTATGTAGACAAGTTGGGCTAACTTAATATTTCTCTACATTTAAGTGAACACAGAAATATTTATTTAAAAGTGGTATGAATCATTTGTGTAGTTAGTAGGAACTATAAAGTTGTAAGGTTTTAAATATGTTTTAGGCTACCATGATAGAATTACGTAATGCTAACCTATATTGCTCATCTTTGTTCTCTTTATCTGAGCCTTAATGGGTCTCCTTAAGATCTTTGTGCTTCCAGAAACTTCTTCTATTAGCTCACAAGATTTCCATCAGTGTGCCTGCCCTTGAAAACAAACAGCTCCCCTCCAAAGAAGATGGTAGATTTGTCAGTGCTCTCAGTAGTCATGGAGAGGGAACACACTGAAAGATCATTTATGTGTGTGTGTGTTTGTGTGTGTGTGTGTGAACGAGTCGAGCCAAGTTTTACCTGTTTCCCTCAAGAAGATTCAGACCAATAAAAGGATTAATTCGGTTCCATCTCACCGTTCCTCAAGATGAAGCACCTCCTTGGTGGTGTTGCCGTTGATAAATAGCTTTCAAGCGTCCTTTGATGAGACTGTAAAATGCCCTGCTGGAGATACCGAAGGGCTCCTCAATATGTTATGGATGGTGAGTAACCCAGCTATCACTTGGTTCAATTACTGGAGCCGCAGGAGGAAGTCAATAAAATCCCTGCTCTTCTGAATCCAGCTGAAGTTATGAATGTGTCCTTCAGGTTCAGGTGCCTTGTTTAGAAGCCCAGCATTTTGGCACAAACACCACCGATCTGACTTCCTGTGTTTTGTGAAGTCCAGGAGGGTATAAAGAGAGTCAGCAGGTAGCTACACTGAGCAGAAGAGAAACTATATCCAATCATTGGTCTTCAGTGAGTGAAAGCTGTAAGATCACCACCAATCAAACAGGTTCAGCTACAAAACTCAATGGTGCAAAGAAAAAGCTTATTCAGACTCTTCTGCACAGGCAAAGATACGTCCTGCTGCTCGCTGCAAGAGAGATGGATCCACTGCAGCTTAAAGATCAACAAGAACAACTCTGATGGTTTATCACCTGCAAAAGTCCTTACAGAGATCAATGGGAAAGTTACAGTAGACGTATTATTAAAATGCACACACAGCTACACTTCCAACACTGTGTAGCAAATGAATGTTGAAAACTGTATTCAAAGCGTATTTTTAATTAATAGTGAATTTCCATAAATTTTGAGTTGATTGTCATTGTTTCGGAATTTGTGTCGTTAATTTGAATAACAGTGGGTATCACTGTCAGCCCAGAAAGCTCTGAGCAGTGTGAGAAGTTACATGAATAACTGCTCCCTCTTTGTTCAACAGACACTAGTGAGGGTTCTGAAAAATCTGTCAGTCATCTTCAGTGTCAACCACATCCATCAATCTCAAATGTGTCTGTTGCTGGACTTTTATTTCTTATTTCACTCGGTTCAAATGACTCTGCTCTCTTTAGGCCGTGATATCCCGCTTTTTATTTTTAGTTTCGCTGTGACATTTGTGAACTCCAGTTCTCAGAGATCGACTGTCAGTCACTGTGCATGTCATCAGTGCTATGATTTCTTGGATTTTGTAAGGATTGTATTTAATGTTGCCAGTTCTTGTATTTATTTCCAAACAGGGACTTGCAAGTTTCAGAGGATGACGATCTCAGGAGCCTCCCCCAGCTGCCAAATCACACGATGCGTAAACATGCTGCTCTGACAACCACAAACAAACAAACAAAAATCAAAATAAATCAATTTCACATGCAAAGTGCGACCTCAGTAGCGAGTCATCAGTCATACAATGCAAATTCATTTCCAGCAGAACAGTGTGTTTGGAGAAAAGCAACAAGGAATAGCGCTATTGGTTTCCACTCCAACAATCTATCCGTGAACACACAATATTCAAAGCTTGAGTGTGTCATTTACAGTCTGAAAGAGCGAACTTAATGAGAAACATGCCAGAGAGAGAGGAATTAGTTTTGCTTAATGAACACTTAGTCACACAGTATGGTGTTTTAACAAACATTATCCTGACAGAGCATTTTTTGTTTACTGCTAGCATGACATTTTTTAACCTAAGAGTAAAAAAAAGTGAGAATCCCAGGTTTTACCCAGCCGCTCGTCATTTAACCCTGAACAGCCACACAGATGTTGGTACTGTAGCTCATCTCGTCTAATGCTTTTCTTCTTTGGAAAAAAAATGGCCAAACTTTCATGGACAGCAGGGGTAGTGAAAAGCCAGTAGATACTCTGGCTGTTGGGGGTTTTGCATGTTTTATCTCAATGAAATCACTTTGACATCACCACTAAACATTTTGAAGGAGAACTGAGAGCTTTTTCTTTTTTTCCTGCTTTCCCAGTGTCAGGTATCGTCAGTAAAGTGAGGTCAGAAATCCATCACAGCTTCAACAATCCATGGCCTTTGTGTTTTCTTCAGTAACCTTGTTGTCATATAGATATGCGGTTGTAAGCATCTACTCTTCCTGTCAATGCGTTCAGGGACACTACAACAGCCATGATCGGAGAGATAGCAGCTGAAGGGAAACCATTTCACTGCAAATCAATGATCTCAACATAACAATTTCAGAACATTTGCATTTGCTGCATGTCGTCCAGATTTAACTTTACAGCTAAATACTGTAGCTCATCATTGGACTGCTTTGTGATAGCATATCTGTGAACCAGGTAAAATGTCTGTGTGCTTGATTGCATGTGCAGCAACACTGAACAAAAAACAAAAAAAAACAGGACTACATCCGTACAGTTTTTTTATAATTAAGGGTTAGCAAAGATTTGTATTCACCACCTAGACTGTAAGTAAAGATAGAAGATGCTTCTCCACTTCCTCCCACTATACAAACTTGCACATTTGTTGCCAGTCTGCGTAGTAGTGATCAGTTGTGACACTTTGCACAGTATTGATTTAATCTGTGACATCACGGAATGTTGCCTTTTTTCTTTTTTGAATGGGTAAAAAAACATATGTGAACTGTAATAAAGAAGCGTGACAGCTACAACTGTATGAATTGGTAATAGTAACAAAACAGATGCTTATTTTTATGAAAATATTAGGAATTATTAGTCTTAATTGGGCCCTTGCATTCCCTCCACACTCTCCCTCTCACTCTGTGCTGCTGTCTATCAAACAGTTCATTTGTGAAGCCACCAGATAAATTATTGATGCACTATTAGTATCAGTCTGCTTTGAAAAACACAGCCATCTCAGTAGATAAATATGCAACGAAAGAAATCATTAAGCAGCCCGGGCAAGCTTGACTGCCACGAAGTTCAGCAAAGTGCAACAGCAGTCAAGCCCATGTGTCTATAAAACCCCCTGGATCAATCGAAGAAATCAGAGACAAATCCCAGCAGGAATAGCACGGCTGTTTGGCAAAAAGTAAGTCACTGGGGCAAAATTGATTATTTGACAGTCCTGCTTAACTCCACACACCAAGCAAAGCCTTATGGATTATCTTTACACTCATGGTCAGTCACTCACACAAATAGTGTGCTGGTCAGCCTGAGGATCAGTAACAGTTATGTATAGCACAGCAGATAGCACAGTTGCAGTGGATGCATGGTGTCCAACAATCTGATCTGTACATGTCGCATCACTCAGCAACAACCTGCTTAATCCACAATAACAGCCTCCTCCCAGTCTCTCCAATGTACAGAGCTGAGTGCAGAGCTGTTTGAACTGTTCACTTCCATTTCATTTGAGTCTACATAGACCTGTTGATGCCCTCACATATTCCCTGTTGCCTCTGTGAATTCCAAAATGTGAACAGTTGGCAATTTCAAATACCAAGTAATGGAAAGAAATGCTGGGTGAAGGTCACTTGATGGCAGACCCTGATCAGCCATGATCCAGGACTGGATGGCTACAGAAAAGTATCTCTCTAAGTATTCCAAACATCTGCGGGGAGGCTGTTTAGAATAAATGCCTTTTTATCAGTAATTTTACCACAATATTACAGCTACTAGTCAGCGACGCCCTAGTCATATTAAGCCCAAGGAAAATACAAGCTTTGATCTTCAGACTATGCTCAGCACAGTGTCCAATAACAACATGTTTATGTTGATGGGGGGAAGCCCTCTAAAAGCCACAGGAATCAATTAGGTCCATCAGGAGTAAAGGAGGAAACAGTATGACAGTGATGTTATTGAGCCACAACGTCCGCAGAGAACTCTAACCAAGTGGATTTTCTGTCCAAACATTAAAAAAAACTTTTGGAAAGCAGTCCCAATTGGTTTGGTCTGAGAAGATCCTCTGACGTACAGTTGTTAATACCACCACCAGTTTACCTCACCCACTCTTACAGAATTATAAATGGCATTTAGATGTTTAATCTGAAATACTTTTCTTATATGTTTCTTGTTACTTCACAGCTACTTGATGTCAGTTACCAACTACCTTGCCATCCCTTCAGCTCTTACATATTTTAAAGTCTGATTGTATGAAAGAGTGACTGAAATATTAAGATTGTGTCCGCCAGTCACTAGGACCATAGCTACAGAACTAGACACATGTGACACATGCAGGTCTGGCCTAAGCACACACACAAATTTATTTATAGCTCGTGCTACAAAACGTCAACGTTTCTTTTTTTTGTGTTACGAGACCCTTAACACAATCAGCGTGGCTGCTCCCTGTACTCAGAAGAAACAGCTGAGATGTGGAGCAGAGGCCAAGTAAGTCGAATGTGATCGTTAGCTCCAGAAGTGAAGTGAAAGGTGTCAGGTTGGGACCCCAAGAATCAACAGCTCCGCACTGTGAGTCATTGATTTCTTTTCCAACTCCACTCGTTTGCCCTTCTGTGTGAAGATCCACTATGGCTATGTATGACTCTATGCATATTTTAGTAGTCTCAACTGATTCCTTGCATTTCTTACAGTAGCTCAGCCTCACCTGCAGCCCATGACAGTCACAGAACGGGCTGAGGCACATACTGTATTTCATGCAGAAGCAATGAAAACTGTAAAAGAAAGTAGCCTCTGTAGTTTTTATGAATCATGCCTGTGGGCCTCCTGGTGAGTAAATTGCACTGTGTCAAATTATTTGTTTGTATGCCAGGACAAAGCAACCAGCTATCTATTCATGCAGCTCTTCCAGCAGCATCGAGAAAGAACAATTGTTACAATATTTCAGCATTATGGTAACTGTGCTGAAGTCTTGCTGGGGAAAGTGGGATCGGAATGATTTCCAACAGACTTGTTTTGTGGGGAGTAGTGAGAAAGGGAGAAAAAGATGAATATGTCAGAGGCTCCAACTTCGGGGACCTGGGGGAAGAGGATGGCATATTTAATGCCAGCATTTTCATGCATTTTTATTCACCACCAGCATCTCTTGTATTGCATACAAAAGCGACCCCCTAGTCATATTAATCCACATGTAAATTTCAGTGTCAGTTCTCTTTCAAAGGAACTGCACAGGGATTTGCAATGACTCCAAGAAGAGAATCGCAGAATGGGAGGGTAGGGAGCTGTAAAAATATGCCTCTGTGTGTTTGTTGGAACTTAAAAAGGAAATCCCATGACGCTGAGCTGGATAGAAATGTTTAAGCTGTAAAAGTTAGGATGTATAGCTTACCTGTGATGGAAGGTGGGAATGGAGAGCGGGGATAGCATTTGGAGAACTGCTGTGCTATTGCTGCTCAGCAGAGGAAGGCTTGTTGCCTGCTAATGAAGCCCTGAATTGCGTTTGATGAGTTGACAGCTGTTGCGTCCGTGTGCTTGAACGTTCTCCAGTCACAGTTAATCTTTTTCATGGTAAACTGACACCTCCACCCAAGAGAGACAAATGAAAGGCCTGACTTTATCTGACATTTATTTGTGCTGCTGTTTGGCATGATAATCACCACTGGCTATCTGATAGCCGAGCAAAATAGTCCGACCTCACGCAGTGGGGTCAAGTAAGGAGGAATCTCATCTTATTGTCAGTATTGTTCAGTTCAAAGCGTCAGCCTCAAGTCTAATTACTATCATATAAATAATTTGATTTCAAGTGCTGGTGATAATATTGCAGACAACTCAACAATTTTCAATTTTCAAAGCTGACCAGGAGACGAATGTGTTAGTTAAAAGAAGCAGAGCAGATCACAACAGAGACTAAAGGACAATGAGTATTATTTTATACTATTATTCTTATTTTATGGTAAGTATGAGTTCAGCAGAACTCATACTTACCATAAAGAGGTTGTTGTGAGGACAGCCCCAGCTCATAAAAGGAAGGTAACAATAAAGTGCCTAAAAGACAGTCTAAATGTTGCCTCTCCTATGTCCTCAGGCATCGGGTTGCCTGAGAGGCTGACTAATAGACATTCAAATGTGTCTTCAAACCACAGCTTTGCTTGTACAGCCCGAGGCCAGAAACCTACAGTCTACTCCTTTCAAAAGCAGCTAAAAGAGATGTAATATAGATTAAGGCCTACCCACATCCTGATTTGAAGTTAAAAAATATTAATTTAAGTAGATTTTTGGATTCTGCTTTAGAGGCTCGTTGTTCCATTCTAAATGGCAAATGGCCAGAGTGAGTGAATACAGAGTGAAAAGACCGTAAACTTACTATTGTTGGTTTTTTTCTAATTGTCAGTACATTTTTGTTCCTTCCTTGTCAGTGGTGGCTGGTGAAAAATAATCTAGGTGGGGCTAAGTTAAATATTCTATAAGAGAATGACAGTTAGGGCAACTTTGTGTGTGTGTGTCTGTCTGTGTTAGTGTGTGAGTGTGTGTGTGTGTGTGCCTGTCCATCTCTGTCTGTCTGTGTGTCTCTGTGTGAGCAAGTGATCTTATTTTATCTTCTGTCCTTCTGAGCAGCAAACCTCACAATGACCCATTTATTAAAGTCAGGAATGTCTCTGATACATTTTTTCTCAATGGAGAAAACCTTCCTCAGGAAGGTGTTGATCCTCTTTACAGTAGAAAAGCACTATTCTGATTTTACTGTTGTCATGGGTGTAGAGATCAGAATCTTAAGAAGACTGACAGTCTCTGAACGTGCCCTGAAGGTTGAACAGTGAGTTCAAGGCTTGCACCACTGCGAGCCTTGAACTCACTGTTCCCATAGATCAGACACCGTTCGGTTTTGAGCTTGGCCTTGTTCAACATGGGATAGGCCTCGATTGCAGTTTCCAGTGCTGAAACCGGGAATTTAATGGTGTGATCCGGGAACAAGTCTCCTTCCAACAGAGTGGCACTGATCAGGTGGTTGGTGAAAGCCAACCACTCCTTGGCATGACCCAAAATGGTATCACATCCCTAAGAAATGATACAAGATAAATACATAGATAAAAAAGGGGCAGTACACATAGTAAAGAGGAGAATTTTCCCATCTCTCAGTCTATATGTCATCAGTATCCTCTTACAAGATAAGTATGTTATTTTGTGACAAGCAAGGCCTGTTAATGCTTAATACCACGGATGTGACATAACCATGTGTAAACACTTCAGTGTCTGCCTTCCTCAGTAGCTGCATGGTGAATTGAACATGTCACATGTACTTATCAAAGTCATGTCATAGTTTATTTAGCTTAAGAAGGAGGATAATTTTCCAAGAACACTTCATCCTACAGTTTATCGAATATAACATCAGCACATGCGGAAATACATGGTTTTCACTTGACAGGAAGGGGAGGAACACTGTCATCTGAAAGCTACAAATGTAGTGGAGTAAATTGTACACGATTTACCTCTGAGATGTAATGGAGGAGAAATATAAAGTTGCATAATGTGGAAATACTTAAACAAGTACAGGTATCTCAAATATGTAAATGAGTAAATGTACTTAGTTACATTCCACCACTGATTATGACACAAATATTTAAGAGGGCAGACAGTGATACACATAATATCTTTACACACTAAAACCAATAAAATTGTAAAAACACAAAATTGAGTGTCTTGTAAACACAAGTATAATAAAGCTTTCCTCTATAGCCAGCTGCTGCTGTTGTTCTTGTCCTAGTCTCCTCTGTTTCTTTGCAAGCTGCTGCTCCTGAGATCCACTGCATTCCACGAGCAGAGAAGAAATGGAGTCCCTGATCCAAAACATAGTCAGGATTAACAGGACTTCTTATTCACTGTCATTAAAAATGTTGAAACAAGTTGACATGCATGTGTGTTCAGCCATGCACATGTAACTTTTTACAATTATAAATAATTATTTACCTGATCGTTTGTGTGCTGTTGGTGAAGCTCTGGATGATTCCTGTGATGTAGACAGAGTCGATGCTCCTCTTCTGCAGCTGGTTAAACAGCATGTCCACTTGTGTCATGATCATGTGAAACAATGCCAGGAAAAAGCAGAACTCCTCCATCTTCTAGCATTCTCACAAAGCCTGCAGGCTCTCTGACAGTATGAGTATCAAAGTTACCACAGTCTCTGATGGTCTGGAAACACTGTGTTAGGTCATCTTTGTGCTCATACACAGTGTTTAAAGCTCGACTGTGAAAGTGCCACCTTGTTGTTGAAGTTTCGGGAAGCCTGCGTGCGACAACTTGATGAAGCACAGTCGTTCTCTTGAATGACAAATGCAACAAATCCACCAAGGTCTGAAAAAAAAAGTCCTTATCTTTGGGATGTGGGATGTTGCTTGCTGTGTGATGACGTTCAACTGATGCACATAGCAGAGGACGTATTGTGCACCTCCATAGACATCTTTTACTCTGCTCTCCAGGTTCTTAGCCTCTCAACAGTGCAGTGTGATTGTGTCAGCACAAACACCAATTGGCAGTGGGTGGAAATGTCAGTTGTTTCATCTGCTTGAATAGAAAAATAATCTGCACAAAGTTCCCCTCACGAACGGATTTTTCGAGAAGAGACCTGATTGAGTTTGCGGGCGGCTGGGCTCCTTGTTCTTGTGTCCATCATTGCCAAAAACATCCAGGCGTCCTCACTCCACCACCTGCTGACTCAACTCAGGGCGATAAATAAGTTGCCCTTCAAGCATCAGATTCGAAGACGCTGATTGGATAGATTTATGTTGCTGTGTGTAAACTGGTGTCAGCAATTGGCTGCACTGCTGCACTGACTGGGTGATGTGTCTATCGCCCCTGAAGAGATGCCAAGAGAGAAAAACAGGTAAACTGGTAAACAGGAAGCAAACTTTTCACAAAAAGTTATTATTGGTCTTTTATATATTAAACTTATTTATATCTTAAACACACACATGCTTAATATATGTTATTATTCTTTATTTAAAAATGTTAACTTTAAAAAGAAAAATCTAAAAACAAATTTCACAAGGGAAGGTTGTTCCTTGTATTAATCTTTTCTTTCTTGTTGTTCGAGCTTAAAATGATTTGCATTTTATACTTCAGACCAATAAATCAGTTTAGGTGACAGATTTTACATGATGCTCCACAAATAAACGATATATATATAATCTTATGTAAAATATAATGAATATCGTTTCAATGTATTAAGGTCATTTTCTCCACAACAACTTTTTAAAAAAAGATTGCTAGCGTGCTAGCATTAGCATAATAGCTATCCTTTGTTTTGCATTACCATCCCCTATTTTCACATGATTTCATATCACATCCCCCCCTCTCACACGATGCACTTGATTATACCAGTGTATAGCAGCGATGTTACTGAACTGCTCCTCTAATAACAAAGCATCCTGGCAGGGCTGCATACAGACCACTGCTAGCAGCCTGTGTTCTTTTGATTCATACGTGAAATAATGCAGAGCATCTAAAGCTTTTCAATTTCCATTGATTCACCTGCATTAGCATAGATGTTATTAGGATATTATAGGTTTTTCACTTTAGTAACTGAAAGCAATAGCATTGGTTTATTTAAGATCTCAACAATGTTATTACAATGACATCCCCAGCAAAACTCTATTTACATCGACGACTACTGATGACGTGTCGGGTTTTCGTGACGACTACTGATGGTGTAACGGTGTTAGAATGCCCAAGCTGTCGAGGTGTCCAGACAGGAAAAACACACAATACAGGTTCAGTTAGGGCCTGAAGCTATTTTACTCACCCTGGTGCACAGGTGATACAGCATCGACACACATCCTCAGACTGGCTGCCTTATATACAGATGGCTGTCAATTAATTCAGCCGGCACATACCATCTCCAAGAATCCCACACATAACCCCCAGGATAAATATACAATAAATACTTACATAAAACCACACCAAATTTTCCAATACCTGTCACTTTATAAAGAGTCTCCTTTACTTAGCAGTTCACCAACATTTCGCCACATTGAATACATAATCAATGTGCGCTCCGTGTATTTTACAGGTGAGCGACGCAGTGCCACAACTATCGTCTCCCGCTGTGCCCTTAGACTCCGCGACCTGCAGTATGCAACCAAATGATCAAACAAACAATAAATACATATTCTTTTACTAAATTACTGCGTGTGTTAATTTACTGTTCACCAATTATCTATGATATTGTGTGTGTCCCAGGTATGCATAACAAAGTAAAAGATAATTTCATAAATGTAATAAAAGGCTGTATTTAGTAACGGCGAGCCCATTGTTAAATATGGCTTCTTGAAGTGATGCACCAAAAACAAAACTTATTTAGAGTGTGTCTGAGTCTCTGAAAAATGTAGTTGTACTTCTCCTGGCTCTGCTCCTCAAGGAACTGAGCCAGATGTATTGATCTTCTGATGGTGTGATCACTTCTGGTTGGTGTTTGCAAAGCACTGCAGAGCTTCCTGTGCTGGCCGTTAAAAACCTTCAGCCGAGTCATGATTTGATGCTGAGAAAGCTGCCCTTTGATCTGAATATTACATTTTCCAAACTATCATTATCAATGTTACTTGAACAATGACCTCCTAGAAACCTGAGCCGTATTTATTTATTTAACATGCTATAAGTTGAATTATTTCAATGTGAAAGATAATGAATGTGCTCTCAGAGTTTTTAACCTGGGTTTTATTTACCCAAAGAAATTGTAAACCAAAAATTGTACAACTAGGCCAGGGGACGGCAACCTTTACTATCAAAAGAGCCATTTTGCCCCCTCTTCCACCACTTAAATTTTGTCTGGAGCCGCAAAACATATTTGATAGCAAAGCTTATTAAGTTTTATATATATTTATACTCAGTGTTGTTGGGGAGTTTTGAATTTGGTGATGGGGGTATGTGGAGGTGAGGGTGCTGGGAGAGCACCTTCACCTGGACCAGAGGATCAATCAGCGCAGGTGAGAGCTGTGAGCTGATTGATCCTCTGGTACAAAAGGCAGCAGCAGAGCTGCCTCAGGAGGCTCAGACACTCTCAGACACACGGGACATGAGCAAAGCTCACGGAGACACAGACAAGAGAGACTCAGAGACAAGGAGAGTCACGGACAGACACGCACATGAGAGACACTAGTGCTGAGCTGCAACATTAACACGCCAGCAGAAACTGCTGGCCTCTTTATATTGAGTTTTAAGTTTATGTTTGCACCTGGTCTCTGAATAAAGAAAGTTAAAATTTTAAAGCCCGAGTGGTTTGGCTCTGGCTGCTGTGGTGAGAGCCCCGTGACATGGTCTACTGCCACAATGGTGTTTTTTATTTCTTTGGGTAAATAAAAACCCAGGTTTTTCATTTAAGACTCCCGTTTCCTCATTGCCTCACTGATTGGTCGCTTACACTGTAGGACCAAAATAAATGATTAATAAGATTGCTGATTTCAACACTTAAACAAAACATTCTCATCAGCAGCCGGGCGGTTCGATCCCAGTCTCTGAACCCCAAATTGCCTTCTCATCAAGAAAAGTGCTTCATATACTGTATGCTCAGAGTGCATCTGCAAATAACAAACTGGCGGCCGCCATTCATAGTATTTTTAATCATAGCCACATAGCCATAGAGTATGTTTTCTTTCTTCATTATAGCACTTCCCCTAGACGTTAATACATTGTTGACATGAGTGAACACAGCATCGAAAAGTGGAAATGTGACTTTATTTACTACTATGAAGTTCGCATCCTTAATTGTTGAAATTAAATCCGTGGTGATTGGTTAGTTGTTGTGGTTGTCGCGACACTGCCATGTCGCAACTGTATACACAGTATCTCGTCTGTGCTGACTAGATGTGCAGAGGGTTGAAACAGCTCTTGCCTGGTCTGCTGACAGCAAAGTTTCTTTTGCTGGTTACTGTGATTTTTAACCATGAGTTGTTGTTCATTGTATCGTTCTTCATGTGAAAAATGAGGTTTGTCCCTGGGACGCAAGGACAGTGAGTTTACTACGTCCTTTCAGATTTTAATGGGTCAGGGGTGCAGGACCTAGCAACATCACTGTGTGTGTATATACTTATGTAAGGGGGCAGACTGGGACAATAATACAGGCCAGGAATTTGACTCCTTTCTAGGCCACCCTTTTCACACAAAGCAACAGAACTCAAATTTTGTAGGCCAACCCTATTTGTTGATGTATCGCTTATCAGACTAGTAAACACGTAGGTGGTGCAGTAACTCACTGCACTCTGCTATGTCATTATCAAGTGCCATAAGAATCTCCTTCTGTGTTGCCACAACCAAAACAGTGGAAATGTGATACTTCCAAGGGCTTTTATTTTTTTTTATATTTACATTTTTTTATTATATATTTTATATAACTCTTCTAAAGTCTGATGGATATACTTCCAATAGGTGGAAAGTATAGGGCAGGACCAAAATATATGATAGTGGTCAGCATTGTTGACCTGAAATTGTCTCCAACACTCTAAGTTACTCGTCCTGTGCCGCTTTCCCCAGAAAGAGCTCTGCCACTTACCGTATCCCAGTCTTTCTTAATATACAGTGGATATAGAAAGTCGACACACCCCTGTTAAAATGCCAGGTTTTTGTGATGTAAAAAAATGAGACCAAGATAAATCATGTCAGAACTTTTTCCACCATTAATGTGAACAAATCTTTTAGGGGGAAAAATAAAATAATGTGGTTGCACAAGTGTGCAGACCCTCTTATAATTGGTGATGTGGCTGTGTTCAGAATTAACCAATCACATTCAAACTCAAGTTAAATAGTAGTCAGTACCCACCTGCCATCATTTAAAGTGACTCTGATTAATCCCAAATAAAGTTCAGCTGTTCTAGTAGGATTTTCCTGACATTTTCTTAGCTGCATCTTACAGCAAAAAGCCATGGTCCACAGAGAGCTTCCAAAGCATCAGAGGGATCTCATTGTTGAAAGGTATCAGTCAGGAGAAGGGTACAAAAGAATTTCCAAGGCATTAGATATACCATGGAACACAGTGAAGACAGTCATCATCAAGTGGAGAAAATATGGCACAACTGTGACATTACCAAGAACTGGACGTCCCTCCAAAATTGATGAAAAGACGAGAAGAAAACTGGTCAGGGAGGCTTCCAAGAGGCCTACAGCAACATTAAAGGAGCTGCAGGTATATACTAGTACTGGCTGTGTACTATAGATGTGACAACAATCTCCCGTATTCTTTATTTTTTTGGGGCTATGGGGTAGGGCGGTAAGACGGAAGCCTTTTCTTATGAAGAAAAACATCCAAGCCCGGCTAAATTTTGCAAAAAAATACATGAAGTCTCCCAAAAGCATGTGGGAAAATGTGTTATGGTCTGATGAAACCAAGGTTGAACTTTTTGGCCAAAAATCCAAAAGGTATGTTTGGCGCAATACCAACACTGCACAAGAAGACCAAAGAGCTCATTGTGGACTTCAGGAAGAAAGGTGGCACACACACCCCCATCCATATCAACGGGACGGAGGTTGAGCGTGTCGCCAGCTTCAAGTTCCTGGGTGTCCACATCTCTGAGGACCTCTCTTGGACCCTCAACACCTCAACCCTGGTCAAGAAGGCACACCAGCGTCTCTTCTTCCAGTGACTGTACTTCCCCCCCCTCCACCCTGGCTTGGACTGCCACACACCCTCCTCCAGCCACTGAACATTTGCACTAGACTGTTATTGTTTTACTACTGTATTATCCCACCTATAGTGTATTCATATTTATATCTATTTATATACTTATCTTGCTCATAGTGTATTCATACCATACCTTTTAACTTACTCTGTATATAATATTACTACTACCTCATTCACTTCATTTCTCATTTTTATCTCACTTACTACCACCACTTATACTTACCATATCTACACTACCTACTTCTATTGCTGCTAGTCTTGTATCAAGACTGTTCATATTCCATATCTATTTCTTACTGTACATATCTTATTTATTTACATATTTCACTTTACACATTTGCACATACTCTGCACTTTTTCTCTCAGTACTTGTACTCTGTGCAATGACAATAAAGTTGAATCTAATCTAATCACCCAAAGAACACCATACCCACAGTGAAGCATGGTGGTGGCAGCATCATGCTTTGGGGCCTTAGTCAAGGTGGAGGGAATTATGAACAGTTCCAAATACCAGTCAATTTTGGCACAAAACCTTCAGGCTTCCGTTAGAAAGCTGAAAATGAATTTCACCTTTCAGCATGACAACGACCCAAAGCATGGCTTCACCAGAAAAAGATTCAAGTTTTGGAATGGCCCAGCCAGAGCCCAGACCTGAATCCAACTGAACATCTGTGGGGTAATCTGAAAAGGGCTGTGCACAGGAGATGCCCTCGCAATCTGACAGATTTGGAGCGCTTTAGCAAAGAAGAGTGGGCAAGATGTGCCATGCTAATAGACTCCTACCCAAAAGACTCCTGTAATAAAATCAAAAGGTGCTTCAACAAAGTATTAGTTTAAGGGTGTGCATAATTATGCAATCAGGTTATTGTAAGTTTTTTATTTTACCCCCTCAAAAAGTTTGTCTTTCAATTGAATTGTTCACGTTATAGGTCACATTAATGGTGGAAAAAGTTCGGACAAGATTTGTCTCATTTTTTTTACGTCACAAAAACCTGGCATTTTAGGGGTGTGTAGACTTTTTATGTCCACTGTATAATGCCTCCTGATTTTCTATTCAATAAACAATTGTATATCCTTGAAATAATTTTAGTATTGGACTCAGATTTGTATGCACATATAAAGATTTTCATTAATCCTTCTAAATCTTCCAAGTCAATTGCCTACATGATTGATCTAAAATAATGCCGCATTTGGAGGAATCTGTAGAAATGTTGTTGGTCAAATTGATATTTTTCTCTCAGACTGAAAACTCTTTAGAACCCCCTTGTCTATCAGAGTACAGTAAGCTGTCACCCCTTTTCTTGCCCATGTACCAAATCTCTTTCACTCACATTGGGGAGAAAGTCGCTATTATTAAGGTGGTGTACCTTTAATAATTTTGCTATTTTCTGCATATTGCAGTTTGAGTTTCCTTCCAAATCTTTAGGGACAAGTCATTAAAAGGATTTGTTGTATCCAATAGATTTGATTAGTGTTTGATCAGAGATAATTGATTGAAGTGGGATCTTGGCTGCCATTGCTAGTCCTAACTCCTGCCAACTAGCTCGGTTTGCACCAGCATACAAGGTGTCTCAGCTGGGCTGCATAGAAATACTCTAGTAAGCATAGAAGCCCCATTCCCCTGTGCTTTCTTAAACTGTAAGGTTTTATATTTAATTGTTACATACGTAAGACGTCTAGGGCATGAGGGACAAACAATTAAAAAATAAACCGGGCCAAAAACAAGAAGGATGCGTTTAAAGAAAACAAGCATTTTATTAAACAACTGTAGGGTGAACACAAAACGCCCTTCCCAAAACGGAAGGGAAAAAAAAAAAGAAACACAGCGAACCCCTAATGGGGCACCACCCTGGTATCAGGGACCAATAATCAATCTGTAAAAATCAATCTCAATTTGGAAAGTTCAATTAATAATATCAATATGGAATATTAATGATTATAAAATGAACAGTGAAGGTTTAAGTCCGATCCCTGACCATCATAATCCAGCTGTTATCACATACACAAATAATCACACACACTAGTTCTTTAATTACAAATAGAATTTATCAAAAGATAGTAACATCAACGCAAATCACTTAACACTATCTCAACCAAAAACACTAACCACATAAGCGACTATAAAGATGGCAACACACATGTAACTGAATATGTGTGTGTAAGCGGGTTGAGAGAGGGAATTCTTTCTGTTCTCCTCGACGAAGTCTTTCGTCCTTCTGCAGGTAACATAGCTGTGTGTGCAGCTGGCTGTGGATTCAATAAAATCTGTAAACTCGACCTGCAAGTGAAAGACGTGTGGCCTAGGTCTTTTAAAAAAACAATAGTAAAAATAAGATACAAGGTTAACAAAAAAAAAAAGAAGTTACCAATGAATCTGAAGATAAAACAAACGTCTGCGTGTTTTCTCCCTTTCATCAACCGGGTCACACGGAGCAACTTGGAGAGGTCCTTGTAGCAACAACGGCGCACGGGAAAAAGCGTCGAGCTGCGGAGCCAGGTTTCTTTTATGACCTGTGTCGCGTCACAGGCAGCTCTTAGAGGGGTCATGGGTGTCTGTTGGCTCTCAGCCAGTGAGAGGCCAGAGTTTGAATTCAAGCAGCGGTTTATGACTCCAGGGTGTTTCCCTGAAGGACTTCGGGCGCACTCAGGCTTCTGGAGTTACATGTAGGCCCCTCCATTGTTCTCTTTACCTGGCTTTAGATCCCAACATTACACAACATCTTCACAATTGGCATGGGATAGCCCGCCAGCTACTACATTGTCTGCTCCTCTCTTATGCTTGATATGGATGTTGTAGCTCTGGGCCAGGAGTGCCCAACGCATTAAGCGCTGGTTGTTGTACATCTGGGCTAGAAAGACAAGAGGGTTATGATCGGTGTAGACTGGGGATGAACTTGAGCCAACATACATTCAAAATGTTGCAGGGCAAGGAGCATGTCTCCTTCTCAACAGTGGAATAATTCAACTGATGCTGCTTGAATTTGGCTGAGAAGTAGCATACAGGGTGGCACACATCCCCACCACTTTCCTGCAACAGCACCGCACCAGCTCCCGTGGCGCTGGTGTGACGTTCTCTATATGTTCTAAATATTGCAGAACACACAACAGGTATTAATCTCCGCTCGAACTACAGCGAGAGCGTTTGTTTTCTGTCACGTGATCATATAGTGGTAAATCAATGACATACTGAATAACATACACAAACAGGTATTAATCTCCACTCGAACTAAAAAAAGAGTTTCATATTAACACATAAATGTTAACAAACGTTAACATTTATGTAAGAGAGGTGTTCTCATTCACGCCCACCACCACTCTGGTGTCCTACATCCCAAAGAAAAACAGGAACGTGGTGCTCCTGAGCACACGGCACGCCGAGGCCAGCGGCCGCGAGGACGGGAAACCGGTCATCGTCCTGGACTACAACCGCAACAAAGGTGGCGTGGACAGCCTAGACAAGGTGATCGGAACATACAGCTGCAGGAGGATGACCGCGCGCTGGCCCCTGGTCGTCTTTCACAACATTCTCGACGTCTCTTCCTACAAAGCCTTCGTGATATGGAGAGAGATCAACCCAGACTGGATGCCAGGCAAGCGGAACAAGCGGAGGGTGTTCCTAGAGCAGCTGGGGAAGGCTCTCGTGACTCCGTTCATCGCACGAAGGGAGAGCATCCCCCGCACGGAAGCGTCCGCCGCAGTTGTGAAGGCTGTAAAAGCCGCCGCCGCCGCACAGAGAGCTCTTGACCACGACGACTACGAAGCGCCCGGCCTCCTCCATAGCCCTAGCAGCAGCCCTGCTCGGGGCGAGTATGAGGAAGAGGTGTCAGATATGCCCCAGGAAAAAGGACTGTAAAACTCACACCGTGTGCCGCGGGTGTAACAAATACAACTGCAAGGGCTGCTCACTTGCCTATTGCCCTACGTGTGCGTCCTAATATGGGGTGGGCTATGTGAGGGGGCCAACACAAGGGTTAAGAGTATAAAAAAATTGTCTAATCAACCAAACATTTCGCGACCCCCCCCTGCAGTACCTCCGCGGACCCCCTGTTGAAGACCACTGTCTTATGGCAAAGAAGAAAAATAAAACACTGGGTTTATATCTAAAGTGTATCAAATCAGAAAGTAAAGGATGAACATGGTTGTGATAACCGTGTTCATTGTTTTTACCAACCATAATGAATATAGAAATTGACTCAATATTATCCATGACACTTAGCAATGACTGCCAACTCTAAACAGTTGCATCAGTTGCAAACAGTCATCTTTAGTTAAGGGAGGAAAACATGAAGTGTTGTGCTTATGAAGCTGGTGCAGGTCGTCCTCATGTTGACCAGCCTGAAGCTGCCAATCTCCACAGTGGATGCTGAGGACATCAGGTGCTGCAGTGCTTCATCTAATGAAAAGAAGAAAGTCACTATAAAAGGATGTTTTATGTTGTGTATGTTCCAGCTAAGACTGTTTCTTTCTGTTTATTCTGTGTTCAGCAGGTGGAAGCACCACAGATTTCAGACAGAACTTATGTACTGGGCTCTGGGTTTGTACCCTCATGGTTAAATGCACATATTGTAAGTCGCTTTGGATAAAGCATCAGCTAAATGAAATGTAATGTACTGAAAGAAATAAAACATTGTACAAATAGATAAAATGTCTTTCTACCTCATCTGTAATATTCAGGGTGATAATCTCTCACAGAGCTGTTGATAACAGTCCGCATCAAGTCCCTCCATGTGAAAACATAATTATATAATAAATATGAAAACTGTTTACAACAGTGGTGTGTGGAGATTATAATCCTATCTAAACTGTCTAATTCACTGTAAACAGGCTAAATAAATGAGGTGGTAATAGTAATGGTGGTTATACTAGCCTGTATCAGAACATTTGTGAAACATATAGTTACTATCACATGCAACTTACACATGTAGCGTATTGATATTAACTTATTAAAATCAAGTGACAACCAAACACACGACTCTGTAGTAGTGTAGTTAATTTGCTTCAATCTGTTTATTAGACGTGTTAAATAAATGGTAACTTACAACAATTACATATTAAAAACCACTTGAGGCATGTAAGTGTAGCGAGGTGGGAAAGCGGGGATAGTGAGAGGTTGCCACAACGCCACCTGGGGAATTTCACCTCCAGGAAATAACTCATATTGTAAGTGCAACAGCACAGGAGCAAGAGACGCGTTTCACTAGTAAAAAAAGAACTTTAATGTAACTCAAATAAATGCATAAACCAACAAGCAAAATGAAACAAACAAACAGAACACAAATTAACATGCAATAAAACACATTTGACATGAGCAACACAGGGACAGGGCTGGGACTTACCACGGCGACGACAACCAAAGAAAAAGGGGAAGGATTAATAAACTCGCCACCCGTGACACAGCAAACCAACAAAACGGGTTGTGAAGAAAACCCCGCCACCAGGAATTGGGTCGCCGCCTCAGGCCCACAGCACCTGACCAACAATAAAAGGATAATTAAAACATGTCCGAATTGAAACAACAAAACAAAACAACAACCAATATAAACAATGTAAATGGGATTTAAAGGTTGCTAAAAACTAGGCGTCCCTCCGTGGTGATCACACGCCGTGAAGGTGTAGCGTGGAGAGCCACAGTGCATGAGACAATACTTTTTAAGAACACACTTCCTTGGTCCTGAGCCAGGCAGTCTTCAACTGTGGAGTCGTGCTCTTATCAGCCGCAACAGTTCATTACAAGTGTGGTTTAGGACAGTGCAATTTCCAGTAAAAGCCAAAACAGCAGATCCGTCTGAGGCGTGGTGGCCAATGACGGCCGACGAAGGAGCAGGGCCTCTAGGAAGGCGAAATAAACAAATTTAATAATTAATGTGACAACATAACCGAATTTGGTGAATAATGGGGCCATACGCACCACCCTGCAAGCCAAGGCACCGTCACAGCAACCCGGAGGGTGGTAGTCTCCCCCAGCCATGGATGAGTCCAGCTGTAGCATGACAAACAGTCAGCTGGGGTAGGATAAGCAAGAGACGGCAGACAACGTTACTTACAAAGCAGACCCGCAACTGCACCCCGAAGGTCCCCCGGCGGAGCGATCCCACGCCAGCAGTCAGTCACGCTGCGTATGAGGGGGGATATTTAGGGGAGGCGCTGGCTGTTGCACAACCACGACCAAACTCCGCCGCGGCTACAGAAGTAGCTCTTCCACGCTATCCAAGACCCACCGGAGAGGAGCGGAAACGGAAGGAGGGCGAGCCAAACACGGCCGCCTCCTTAAATACGGGACGCCTGATGTCGCCTAATGACTGGTGCGCCATTATAACAGGTAGAGCGCCCCGCAGCGGCAGGGAGGGAGCGCGCATCTGGCTGCATATGATTACGATAATAGATAAAGCAATAGGTTGTATAGTTTCAAGGTTACTTACCTCTAGTGAGTTCGTTGTAAAGACTGCGACCATCCTGAAGCAACAACACTGCAGCGCTAGCTGGTTTCTAGCGGCAGGTAGCATGTAGCCTAGCTCCTTAGCCTGAGCTAACCAGGTAACGTTGAGCTCTGCGGGCGTGGCTCAGCTGTCAGTCTTCACTCGCGCTCCTCCTCTTTGCCCATTTATTGGTTAGCCAGGAACTAGGAGGAGTCAGCACCGGCAAGATGGCGCCAGGTGAACGCCCACTGCGAGCCTCATTTTCACACTTCAGAAACCAACGGGTGACGTCACGGACACTACGTCCATCTATATATACAGTCTATGGGCTAAACCCTAAGGACTCCTGCTTTGCATCACGAGGACAAATGGCACACCCTCATCCCAGTCCCTCCCTGTCTCATGACAGTATTTTTTCAACATTGATTTTAACGTTTGGTGCCAGCGTTCAAGGGCATACTGTGACTCTGGATGGTAAGTGCTGGACACGGAGTGTGAAATGCCTTATGTCAACAGAGTTTGCTTAAAAACTCTGGAAAGAAAATTTGTACCCTGATCAGTCTGCACGGCCTTTGGCAAGCCGTGAAAAACTTGACCAGGGGTCTCATTTATCAAACATTGCGTAGGATTCATACTAAAAGTGTGCGTACGCTAAAGTAAATTCCGATTTATAAAACCGTGCGCACGCACACCTGAACGCAATGTTCGCTTTATAAATCACAGTCCACCTGGAAACGTTCGTACGTGGATCTGCCTCCAAATCCGCCCTCCCCACGTCCACTTTCAACCATAAATGGTCAACGCAAAGCACGGCATGAATACTGAAGCATATAAATTAACCTGCTGATC
This sequence comes from Hippoglossus stenolepis, assembly GCF_022539355.2. Classification (NCBI taxonomy): domain Eukaryota; kingdom Metazoa; phylum Chordata; class Actinopteri; order Pleuronectiformes; family Pleuronectidae; genus Hippoglossus; species Hippoglossus stenolepis. The sequence goes on along the minus strand of NC_061497.1, from coordinate 1,138,183 downwards.
GATGGATTTGTACGGAGAATCATGGAGTGTGTATTACAGAGAAAAACAAAGAAACGCAATTATACGGAAACTGAAATAGAGGTGCTTGTTAGTGAGGTGGAAGTACGAAAGAACATTTAGTTTGGAAGCCACAGCACCGGGATCACCAACAAACGAAAATGCGCAGAGTGGCACTGCGTAACTGCTGCTGTAAACGCAGTAAGTTCCACGGACAGGACGGTGGCTGAAATAAAAAAAAAGTGGTCTGACTTCAAAGTTGAGACAAAGCGCAGAATTGCTTCACACCGCCTGAGTGTGTCTGCTACTGGTGGGGGCCAGGGCACACCCGAGCTTTCACCGGTGGAGCTTAGGACGGCCTCGATTCTTGGGGAAACCAGTCTCAGTGGCATTGTGTCAGAAAAGGTGGGTGACACCGACATGGGTCATCATTTGGTGGGGGGGGGGCGGGGTCAGGATTAAGGGGAGGACCAACTATTTGGGATATGTTGTGCAGAACTGCACATGCCCTTATTATGTTGCACACTTTGGGGGGGGTGTACAGAAGCCTGCCACCGGAGGCATCAAGGCACCGCCATCGGCACTTCAGGAGTCCGATGGCACGCTCCACAACTGAACGCGCTCGCATGTGTGCCTCATTGTAGCGCGTTTCCTCTGCGCTTTGAGGATTTTGAAAAGGAGTACGGAGCCAGCGCCTGAGGGGATAGCCACTGTCACCTGCAGGTAATAGTGGATAATCATTATACAACAGGGTTAAAAGGTAACACTTAATACAATACGTTGTTAACTTACCAAGAAGCCAGCCATCACGCATTGCACCTGCCTGCAGTCTTCTCCCCACACTGCTATGTGCCAGTGTAGCGAGGTGGGAAAGCGGGGGATAGTAAGAGGTTGCCACAACGCCACCTGGGGAATTTCACCTCCAGGAAATAACTCAAATATTGTAGGTGCAACAGCACAGGTTCGTTTAAATCACGGGGCAAGAGACGTGTTTAACTAATAAAAAAGAACTTTAATATAACTCAAATAAATGCGTAAATCAATGATCGTGACACAGCAAACCAACAAAACGGGTTGTGAAGAAAACCCCGCCACCAGGAATTGGGTCGCCGCCTCAGGCCCACAGCACCTGACCAACAATAAAAGAATAATTAAAACATGTCCGCATTGAAACAACAAAACAAAACAACAAAATACCAACCAATATAAACGGGATTTAAAGGTTGCTAAAAAACTAGGCGTCCCTTTGTGGTGATCACTCCACGCGCCGTGAAGGTGTAGCGTGGAGAGCCACAGTGCACGAGACAATACTTTAAGAACACACTTCCTTGGTCCTGAGCCCGGGCAGTCTTCAACTGTGGAGCCGTGCTCTTATCAGCTGCAACAGTTCATTAAAAGTGTGATTTAGGATAGTGCAATTTCCGGTAAAGCCAAAACAGCAGGTCCGTCTGAGACGTGGTGGCCAATGACGGCCGACGAAGGAGCAGGGCCTCTAGGAGGGCGAAATAAACAAATTTTAATAATTAATATGACAACATAACTGAATTGGGTGAATAATGGGGCCATACGCACCGTCACAGCAACCCGGAGGGTGTAAGTCTCCCCCAGCCGTAGATGAGTCCAGCTGTTGCATGACATAAACAGTCAGCTTGGGTAAGAGACGGCAGACAACGTTACTTACAAAGCAGACCCGCAACTGCACCCCGAAGGTCCCCCGGCGGAGCAATCCCACGCCAGCAGTCAGTCACGCTGCGTACGAGGGGGGGGAATTAGAGGAGGCGCTGGCTGTTGCACAACCACGCCGCGGCTACAGAGGTAGCTCTTCCGCGCTATCCACGACCCACCGGAGAGGAGCGTAAACGGAAGGAGTGTGAGCCAAACATGGCCGCCTCCTTAAATACGGGACGCCTGACGTCGCCTAATGACTGGTGCGCCATTATAACAGGTAGAGCGCCCCGCAGCGGCAGGGAGGGAGCGCGCATCTGGCTACACCAGGATAAACGAATCATGTGTAGAGCCAGGCCATCGTGCCACCACATTCGTCAGGACCAAGTTTGAGTCACATATCATTTGAATGTTTATTGTGTGCACGTGTTTTCTGTTTACATACACATACTCGTTCTCTGATGGAGCCCTTATAGAAATATGAGTGCAGTCAATTGCGCCGATTACATTTGGGAAACCGGACAGTGCTGCAAATTGCCTTTTAATGTTTGCCTGTTCTCCCACAGTGTAAGGGAACTTGATGTATTGAGCAGTTCATTTAATAATGCCATCCAAAACTGCAGACATCACAACACTCAGGGATGACTGTGATATCCCCGACCTGTAGAGTTTAACATAATTATATTATTCTCAAAAGGGGCTTTGGCGGAAAGGAAAATATTATATATTTTCGATCATATCAAACATACCTGTCGGCTAATTCCCACTGATAAGAGCCAGTTGCCAGAAACCCCAGAGTGGTTAATAGTTGCGTTGGCACCAGGATGGCACGGGTACGTCGGGTCGGTCTCTGTAATGCTGGACCCAGCTCAGCACATAGATCCAAGAGCACAGCTCTCGGGAATCTAAATCAGCTGATTAGCCAGTCATCATCATGGGCCAAGAAATATGTGTGGTCCCTAAACACACATTCCCTCCTAATTCGCCTGTTAGCATAGTCCTCCAATAGAGCCAGTGCATCCATAATCACGCACGACGGTGACTGCAGTATTTATAGGTTTACAACAATCTGCCAAGTTCGTCTGTACGCTCCCTGTGTTCCGTGCGCCTGGGAGCACAGTCATGTTCACTTCAGCGATTTTATACACAAAAATATATAATAATAAAAATAGTAAACTACAGTCCTACTAAACCATGAAACTATAAATGTTAAATGTCTTTTAAGATTAAAGGGTGCTTATGTTGCGCCAGCACAAATAACTTATTTATTTTAATGGTAATGATGAAGTGGATCAATAATCTGGCTTCAGTTCACCACCTCACGTCTGCGCCACCACTTTCCCGTCTCCAAAATGTTCGTAAGCACGTTTCAGGCCCACACAACGGTGATAAATGAGACCCCAGAGCTTTAGTGACGGCTGCAGCAGTTATCGTTCGTAAGGGGATTGCTTCAGGAAAACGGGGGACACACACATCATGGTGAGTAAAAATGTATTCCCTGACTTGGATTTAGGCAATGGTCCTACACAGTCAACAAGGACACGCTCAAAAGGCTCACCAATAGCAGGTACAGGTTCCAGAGGAGCACGGGGCACAGGCTGATTTGGCTTACCAACAATCTGGCAGGTACTGCAGGTCCTACAAAAACGCATTACATCTGATTTCAGTCCTGGCCAGAAGAACTGTTTAAGAACCCGGTTGTAGGTTTTGGTAATGCCTAGGTGACCTGACCATATGTGTTCATGAGCCAATGATAACACCCGCTGCCGACAGTTAACAGGGATAACTACCTGATAAACCACTCCCCAATCTTCACCCGACTCAGTTGCCACACACTCTGACTGTGAATTCCACCTGCGCATCAACACACCATTCTCCACAAAGAATGGCTGTTTTTGGTCAAATTCAGACTTTGTGACAGCTGCAGTCAAACATTTGGTTAAAGATGAATCACTTCTCTGAGCTTTAATGAGAGCCTCACGAGTTAGAGGCAACGGTAAAGCAGAATCAGACAGATTCTGTTACCTTCATAGGCTTCTCCAAAAAGCAGCTTTCTGTACCACCACCAGAGGGCACTTCTTCCTCAGACAGAACAGAAGCAAATAGAGAGTCAGCCAAGTCAACATCATGGGCCTGTTTATGGGCCTTAGCTCTAGTTAACACACTTGCTTCAAAAACACGAGGGTGATTTGTGGCCAAATCATCAGTATCAGGGATGGGAATATTAACCTCGGGAACTGGGTAAACTCTACCTCCTGCTATATCATTTCCCATGATTAAGTCAATGCCATTAATGGGGAAGCATGAAAAACCCAGTCACTATCCCTGACTTCACATGAATCTGATGCAGAGGTGCGAGCACAAAACCCATTTCAATATCCCTTACCACTACACTTACATCAGAATGAACACTTGAGGGCAGAACACCGGAGAGAATAAGTGACTGCGAGCAAGCAGTGTCTTGTGACACTTCTGTACAAAACTGGGAGTCAGATTCAGAAGGAAGCAACGGAGACAAAAATAAAGTTCAAAATAAAACTTTACTTAACAATCCAGAGGTCATACACAGGAAGGCAGTCAGAAAGCAACCAAGTCCATTTAGGGAAAAAGCACAAAATCCAAAGTCCGTAATCCAGGCAGAGTCAAAAACCAGGCAAGCAAACACAAGGAAATTGAGGCTTGAAAGCATGTGCACACAAAGGAGACGATGACAATCTGGCAGAGGGTAAGTGGAAACACAGGGTACAAATAGGGCAAGCTATTTACAAACAAGGTACAGGTGTGTGGGGAAACCTACAGGAAGTAAAACTGGACACCATACACAAGAACCGTGACAACAAAATAAAACAGGAAGTGAATACAAATAGAAAGAGACTGAACAGATTAGCACATGTCTAAGGCATGAGGGACAAACAATTAAAAAATAAACCGGGCCAAAAACAAGAAACCAGTAGGATGCGTTTTAAATGAAACAAGCATTTTATTAAACTGTAGGGTGAACACAAAACGCCCTTCCCAAAATGGAAGGCCTAAATGAAACACAGCAAACCCCACGACTTCAAGAGGAACCTTGGAAACAACACCACAGCGGAACACCAACTACTGCACACAGTACGTCCACATGCAGCTTCTCACACTGTCGCTTGCCCACTGGCCACAGCTGACGCTCTGCTCAGGGTTTCATTAGCCACTCCTTGATTTCAGAGTGGCCTCAGCTGTGCCAGTGGAGGTGCTTCAAGAGCACCCACCTGGAGGAGATGAGAGTTAGAGAGAGAGAGACACACGGCACGTAACATTAACCAATGGGTTTCTGCCACTCCATATATATCTGGATATGAGTTTGTCCCATTCCAAAAATTGCTGGGTCGTCACTAACACAGGTAATGGTTGGAAAAGGTACAATAATCGTGGCAAAATATTCATTTTGACCAAATCAATTCTTGAAGTAAAATTTAGGAAAGTGATAACACTCCACCTCCTTATATCTGCCTTTAGTTTCGAGGTCAATGTTCCAAAATTGATGTTAAACAAGTACACCCCCAAATATTTTATTGAGTCAGCTTCTCATTATAGGCAATATCTTTTGGATAATATCCTTTTGTAGGAGTATAATTCAATGTTAGGACTTAGGACTCTCCGATACATTTCATTTATAGCCAGACATCGAGCCAAATTGTTCAAGACAATACATTAATTCAGGTAGGGATTGGGTGGGTTGTTCTAAATATATCAAAACATCATCCGCAAATAATGCCAATTTTTGTTCCCACCCGAAGGTTAAAATACCTTGTATATTTTGGTTTGGGCGGATCCATTGACTTAAAGGGGACATAGCATGCCCATTTTACCACAAGTTGATATGGTTCCTTGGGGTCTTAATGAAATGTCTGTAACTTACTTTGGTCAAAATACCACAAGGATCATTTAAAACAGCACCCTTTTTACCCTGTATAAAACAGCCCTCCACAGAGTGACCTGTTTTGAGTGCCTGTTCCTTTAAATGCTAATGAGCCAGCTCCCCCCTCCCCCCTCTCCCCCCATGATTTTAAACGATATAAATTACATATTTTATATGATATAAATTATCAAATATGCATCCCATACTTTGTATTCCCTTCTGTTGTCCTGGAGTTTTAATTTTCCCAATCACATAATTAAATGTCCCCTCTGCCCATCCACTACAAGCACACAAGCAGACAGACAGAGAGAGAAAGAGAGGGGGCTATGAAGACCATCATTTACCCCGAACCCCGACATTCAACGGGTACAACAACAAGCGGAGAAAGCAGAATCGTGGGCTGACCTTATATATACAGTCTATGGGGCTGACCAGCGCGGAGAAATGCGCCCCGTGTGAACAGCCAGGCGGCTGCGGCTGAGAACGGCGCTGCCGCCGCAGCGGCGCCTCCGCGTCCGGTGTAAACCCGGTAACTGTGGGCTCTGTGTGGGAGTGTGGGGGCTCTGTGTGTTTGACCAGTGTTACAGTACTGCTGAACACTACGGAAGTCTTCCACACTGCTGGCTGTGTGGCGCTGACACAAATTCCAGCTCACGCATGGGAGAGCGAGCGGTCGCGCCCGAGCAGCTGCTGCAGCCTCCCAGTCCCAACGATCCAGACAAATGCCACATGTGAGTGAATCACGGGCTGACCAGCGGAGAAATGCTCGTCCCGTGTGAACAGCCAGGCGGCTGCGCGCTTGGGAACGGCGCTGCGCTGCCTCGCAGCCTCGCTGCGTCCGGTGTAAACCCGACGTAACGAGTGTGGGGGGACGGGGGGGATGAGGTGGGCAAAGACCATGTAGGGAGACTTCCAGTGCCTTGTTACGACACAAAACCCAGGAAGCTCAATCGAGTCGCTCAAGCATGACGTTTCTGACTTAGAGGAACCATAACAAAACGCGCAAGTTTTTGGGTTGGTAGACATGCCAGATACCCACATTAACGTGTAGAAGCACTAACAAAGTGGAATTTGCATGCAATGTCCCCTTTAATGAAAATGTCTTCAAGCTGCAGAACCAGCAGATCAAAGTCATTTATCTTTTGTTTGAACAGGATGTTGTTACAGTTAAGGTGACGCGTCGTCCACCTTTATTTAAAGTCTTTGATCTTAAGTCTCCTTGAGGATCAAAGTTTCTTCTACATGTTTGAAGTGGAGTGAGAGAACAGTTCTTCAGTTTCCTGTCATCTGCATCTTCACCACTAGATGTCACTAAATCTGGCTCATTAGTCCTTAACAAAAACAAATCTGTCTTTTAACCCTTGAAAGAAACAGAGTATTTAACACTGGGCAATTGGTACACTACAGGGGTCACTCAGTATGTCTGAGTCGATGGGTGAGGGGATCTCTGTATTGTATACAGGACTGGGGTCTTGTGTCTTGTAAACGAAGATAAGGTATCTCGGAGACAGATGGTCTCACTTCAGAAATCTTGTGTTCATTCTTGGAGATCTTTTGTTTATTATTGGAGATCTTTTGTTTATCCTTGGAGATCTTGTGTTCATACTCTGAGATCTTCTGTTTGTACCCAGAGATCTTCTGTGACATATTTTCATTGAATCCTTTTAGCTTCAAGTTCTTAACTGTGCAAGTATTTAGAAATTGTTCTATATTAGAAATCAAGTTCTGGTGCTCCATATTCATGACTTTCATTATATCCACATAAGCCACAGACTTGTTCAGCTCCATTTGAAGCTGCTCTTTGAGGTCCTGGATTTGTTTGTGGAGGAGCTTTTCCTGGTCAAAGTCAACTGGGTGGCTCTCGGCAGGCGGAAAAGGAAAGAAGGCTGATTGCTTCAGCTGGTTGTTGCAATGCTCTAACTCTGTGATCTTAGTGTTGAGACACAGAATAGTTTGGTTCTTTTCTTCAATAATGGACTCCTTTTGAGATACTAGGTCCTTTAAAAGCTCTGCCTTCCTTTGAAAGAGTGATCCCTCTGCGATCTCTTGAATGGAGGGCTCATTTTGGGAACTGGTGATAAGCTTCTGAAGTAATGTTTTCAGGATCTCCTTCTCTGCATTTTCTGCTTTGTATTTTCCCTCCATACAGTCAAAGGCCTGCTGAAGCTGCTTAATATTAGCGCTTGTCGCTGCAAGAAGGGAACTCTCCCCCTTAATGGTCGACACCTCATGTCTGCCTGGATAATGTCGTTCATTTTGGAGCGGGTGGTCCTGGGTGTTTCTTGGTAAACTGTTCATTGTTGCCATCTTGCTTAAGAATATAAGCTCTTCTTCTTCTTTGTTCGGCGGTTGGCAAGTAAATAAAGTGTAGTACCGCCACATCGGGTATACATGATGAAGTCTTTATGGTCAAAGGAGTGTTGACTCCTATGAAATTATTCCAAAGGTCAAAGGAGTAAACACTACTTTGAACTTTTGTATTACACAAAGATAATTCATAAGAATCTATGATTTCTACTTTTCTAAATATTCAACAATTTCAGCATTTTGTCGAATAAACGTAGTCATTAAAGACCTAGCTGCTAGTTAGTGAAGCGGAGGAAGAAGAGGCAGATCCAGGGGATGGCACTAGTTCACCTTGACGTTGGTTGTCATCTTCCAATAAACCACACAAAGAAGAAGTAGAACTTGCCTCAGTTAAAAGATTCAGAGTAATCTGAGACTCTTATTCTGGGTTCCTTTGTGAGCCTGCCAGAGAGGTGGCATCATGCACTGGATTTTCATATGGTCTCTTTTTCAACAATTTGTTTTACTTCTTCTTTTTTAAACACACATTCGGTGGCTCATTTTGTAGATAAATGTCTGGTCTTTCACACAGAAAGACCAGACATTTATTGACCACAGTTTTCTTGAATTAATAGACTTAGCGTTTTATCACAGGGAAGTTTCAACAACTAGTGCAGCCTTTAATAGTCCCATCGACATCAATGTAAATGGAGCTTTCTCCATCAGAAACACATACAGTACATGGTTGATTCCAAAAATGACATCTCAGTAATTTTTCAGTTTGTCTTCACAAATCCTACATGTCTGCGTGTCTCCTGGTGGTCAGTGTCAAAAATTACATCAGTGTCAAGTATAATTTACGTGTAAAGTTGTTTGAGAGGTTCCACACACACACACACACACACACACACAAACATATGGACAAACACACACACAAATACATACACACAAATGTTTTACTCCAATATGGGGACACCATTTTGTCCTGAATAAACCATCTTCAGCTTCCACATCACGTTTTAATTATTTTAAAGTCTCTACTTTTCAATTAATCCTTGAATTTAGGACAAAAAATGATTTGGATTTCATATTCACATATAAAATTCACTTTTCTACTTATACTCTGTGTTTCTTTGCTGTTTCTCTCTGATAATGTGAAGCTGCAGCCTTCTTCAACTACTTCACATACTTCAACCAATCAAACATCAAATCCTTCTGCTTGTTCACGACATTTAAGTTTCCATTCAAGTTTGAAAAAAAGGTTTTGGTATTTTTTGAAATCTTGTACAGTTTTTATAAAGATCTGTTTTGTTTTAGGCTGTTCAGATTTTATAAGAAACATTTGATGGCGCCTCGAACGGCCGCCTCGGTGTGTTGGTGCGCACTTCTGTGTTTGTTTTTAGTCTATAATTCAGTTCATTGCGACTCAACTCGGATTATTTTCACGATGGACGAGCTACTTAACATCAGGGACACAACACCATCTGATTTATTTCCCAACTTTCTCGCCTCTTCTGTGGATTTAGTGGATTTACTTATCAAAGGTGCCGTGGTCCTCGGTCACGCAGCGGGACTGAGGCGGAGACGGAGAGGAAAGCGCGCTGGGGCCCTGGTGCGCTTCAGGGAGAGAGGACTACGCTCGCCTCTCCCGAGTATACTCCTCTCCAATGTCCGCTCACTGTGCAATAAGATGGACGAACTGCGCCTTCTCATCAGGACAAATAGAGACTTTTCTCTTTCTTCTGTTTTGTGTTTTACGGAATCGTGGCTGACGGAATCTACACCGGACTCTGCCGCACAGCTGACCGGCTTTCAGCTGTTACGTGCGGACCGCGACCCGATCCTCTCACGCAAAAGGCGGAGGGATTTGTTTCTATATAAACCATTGCTGGTGCAACGATGTGAAAGTGACTTTACAATCCTGTTCTGCTGACCTGGAATCTTTTTTCATCACCTGCAGACCGTTTTACTCTCCCCGTGAATTCACTTCTTTTATCCTGGCCGGAGTTTACATCCCACCGCAAGCTGACGTGCGCGAGGCCCAGCGTCAACTCGCTGATCAGATACTAGGAGTGGAGAGAAGGTGAGAGAACACGTATTCCCCTGTTATTGTCATTGGGGACTTTAATAAGGGCAACTTAATTCACAAACTCCCCAAATACAAACAGTTAGTTAAATGCCCGACCAGGGGGGAGAATACTCTGGACCATTGCTACAGTACCATCAGCAGGGCTTATCATGCAGTTTCGCGCTGCTCTGGGTCTATTGTTAAGACTAAAATCTATGTTTTCCTTTGAATATTTGTTAAGACTAAAATCTATGTTTTCCTTTACTATTTGTTAAGACTAAAATCTATGTATTCCTTTGAATATTGGTTAAGACTAAAATCTATGTTTTCTGAATATGTGTCTGTGAAGATGGTAATGAAACTGAACTCTAAACAAGTGCAGTAGGTTGGACAGGGGTGGGGATGGGGCCGTTTGGGCTGAATCTGAATAGGTGGGAAAATGTGTGGCCTTCACATAGTGACTGATAGTAGCCGTTGCTGGCGGTTTTAATCTTGAAGTTGATTGTTGTGTGTGGGTGTGTGTGTCACATCGCAGTTCAGTCTTGCAACTTGTTCTCATACCTAACTTACTATATTACAGCATAAACTCCATTAGCTTTATTCCAAAAATCACACATAGATGAATGCACTGTTTTCTTAAAAAACTGACATACCCTTAGAAAGAATTCAAGCAGCGGCCACTAGGGTCTGAAGGACAGATAGGAACATGTGCATGCCATACTGAAAGCTCACAAGCTGTCAGCCGATTCAAGGCTTGTTTTAAAACACCAAACCAAACACTGTCAGAATGTAAAGATTTGTCCCAGCTACTGTCAAAGGAGGGACGAAACTGGAGCGGCTCCTCATCATTGACAAATTCCAGTGCCTTGAGGCTGGGACCAGCCTGTGCACTAGCCACGTGACTCCCCCTCCTGCTGAAGTTCTACCTATTATTATAAATATTGCACCCACCGTCCGCCCGGCGACTCTTGACTTCCTGGCGGTATTAGGCGGTGCGGTTGTACGTTGAGTGCCCATAGCTATGTAGTAGCTGTTCATTGCTTCTAAATAAATTTTTTGAACCAGACCGACTCTACCATCTCTACCTAAGGAAAAAGAACGCGACACTATCCGTCCACGCTCTTATTCATCTGATCCCGGCCTACAGACAGAAACTCAAACTTTCTAAACCTGCTGTGCTGAGATCTAAGAACTGGAGCAGCAGTGAAGCTGTGGAGGAGCTGCGTGACTGCCTGGACAACACAGACTGGGACATTTTTAGAACTTCTTCCAACAGCCTGGACGAATATACAGAGGCTGTGACGTCATACATCAGCTTCTGTGAGGACAGATGTATTCCAACACGCACCAGGGTGAGTTACAACAACGACAAGCCATGGTTCACAGCAAAACTCAAACAGCTTCGTTTGGAGAAAGAGGTGGCCTTCAAGAGAGGGGACAAGGATAGGTTCAGACTGGCTAAATACTCGTTTGGCAAGGAGATTAAGGAGGCCAAACGACAGTATTCCAAGAAGCTGGAACAACAATTTGCAGCCAACGACTCCTCGTCAGTCTGGAAAGGCCTCCGGGTGATCACCGGCTGCAAAACCAAATCCCCCCACTCTGTGGAAGACCTTCAACTTGCAAACGACCTGAATGACTTCTACTGCAGATTCGTCAGACAATGGACCAGGTCTAACCCTACCCCACATTCCCAACCCCCCTCCACAGCTATCACACCTCTTCTTCCCAGCCTGGACAAAGACACTCCCCCCACAAAATGGTCCCAGACTGGCCCCTCCCCTCCATCACACCTCTCTCCATTCAGGAGAGAGATGTCAACAAACTACTAAAGAGACTGAACCCCCGCAAGGCAGCTGGACCAGACGCTGTCTCCCCCTCCACACTAAGGTACTGTGCGGATCAGCTGTCTCCAGTGTTCACGGACATCTTTAACACCTCACTGGCCGAATGCGTGGTACCTGCCTGCTTCAAATCATCCACCATCATCCCCGTTCCCAAAAAGCAGAGGATCACAGACCTTAATGACTACAGACCAGTCGCCCTGACCTCTGTAGTAATCAAGACCTTTGAGCGCCTCGTGCTGACCCACCTCAAGGCCATAACCAACCACCTCCTCGACCCACTGCAGTTTGCCTACAGAGCCAACAGGTCTGTAGACGATGCAGTCAACATGGGACTCCACTTCATCCTCCAGCACCTTGACTCCCCCGGCACCTACGCCAGGATCCTGTTTGTGGACTTCAGCTCCGCATTCAACACTATCGCCCCAGCTCTTCTCCGAGACAAGCTGACACAGCTGAGCGTGCCTGAGCCCACCTGCAGGTGGATCACTGACTTCCTGACAGACAGGACCATCAGCACTGGAGCCCCACAAGGTTGTGTGCTCTCCCCTCTACTCTTCTCCCTCTACACCAACAACTGCACCTCCAGCCACCCCTCTGTCAAACTCCTGAAGTTTGCAGACGACACAACCCTAATTGGACTAATCTCCAATGGGGATGAGGCCGCCTACAGAGAGGAAGTTGACAGCCTGGCTTCCTGGTGCAGCCAGAACTTCCTGGAGCTGAACGCTTTGAAAACTGTAGAGATGGTAGCAGACTTCAGGAGGAGCCCAGCCCAAACCGCCCCCCTCACCATGTGCGACTCCCCAGTTAAAACAGTGGAGTCTTTCAGATTCCTGGGGACTATAATTGCACAGGACCTGAGGTGGGCGGAGAACCTCACCTCCACCATCAAGAAGGCCCAGCAGAGGACGTTCTTCCTGCGGCAACTGAAGAAATTCAACATGCCGCAGAAAGTGATGGTCGAGTTCTACACGGCCATCATTGAGTCCATCCTCACCTCATCAATTACCGTCTGGTTCGCTGCCTCCACTGCCAAGGACAAGGGCAGACTGCAGCGGATCATTCGGTCAGCTGAGAAGGTCATCGGCTGCGACCTGCCGGCTCTCCTAGACCTGTTCCACTCCAGGACCAGTAAGAGAGCAGGCAAGATCATTGCTGATCCTTCCCATCCCGGTCACCACCTCTTTCAGAGACTTCCATCCGGAAAAAGGTTCCGGGCTATCAAGACCAAAACCTCGCGCCACCTGAACAGTTTTTTCCCCATGGCAGTGGGGCTCACAAACAAGCCCCCTGCATCACACTGACTCTGCACATAATTTATATATTACTGGCACTATCCTGAAACCAATCACTGCACCTTAGCACCGCACGTGCCCATAACTTATTGTTCTTATTGTCTTACTGTATATATTGTTGTTTTATGTCTGATTGTTGTTCTTATGCACCAGCCACACCAAGGCAATTTCCTGTATGTGTAAACATACTTGGCAATAAAAATAATTCTGATTCTGATTCTGATTCTGATAATGTGAGTCTAAGTGTGACTGAGCAGTGACATCCCATCCATCTCCTTTCTATTTAGGATAAAGAGGAAAAGAAACCTTGCACTGAAACAAAGCACTTTTTTGCCGGACCTTTTGAAACAGTGGCAAACAAGTGTCAATACAGGAATGTACATAATATACTAAGATATAAATTAAATAAATATGTTTTTTATTGATTGAAAAAATATAGAATCATTTGTAAGAGCACACAGAGAAAATCCACAGAAGCACAGTCAGAGCGTCTAGTCACAATTAAGATTTGCAGTCATTTCATTATATTACACGTTATATTATTACATGTCATTATATTTATTATGTCATTATATTACACGTTATAATATTACATGTCATTATATTACACGTTATAATATTACATGTCATTATATTACACGTTATAATATTACATGTCGTTATATTACATGTCATTATATTACATGTCATTATATTACATGTCATTTAGCTGACACTTTTATCCAATGCGACTTACAATAAGTGCATCAACCATTAGGGTACAAACCCAGAGCAGCAAGCATCATGTAAGACCAGGTCAAGGTCCTCCAAGAGGCGGTGAAAGCGGCGGCTTGGCTGGAGATGCTTGAAGATGTAACTCGTCTCATCCCCCCCCAAAGGCTTCTTCGGCCTATTTATCCAATTCTTTTTCTTTTCTCCCACTTCCATGGTTTGAGGTAATGTGTAAATCTTTTCCACCCTTTTTTGTTCTTTTTTGTCTCTGGTTTTTCATCAACTTTGACCTCTGGTTCAACATCTGAGACCTCTGATTCATCATCTGAGTCCTCTGATTCAACATCTGAGACCTCTGATTCATCATCTGAGACCTCTGATTCATCATCTGAGACCTCTGATTCAACATCTGAGACCTCTGATTCATCATCTGAGACCTCCGATTCAACATCTGAGACCTCCGATTCAACATCTGAGACCTCCGATTCAACATCTGAGACCTCCGATTCAACATCTGAGACCTCTGGTTCATCATCTGAGACCTCTGATTCATCATCTGAGACCTCTGATTCAACATCTGAGACCTCTGATTCACCATCTGAGACCTCTGATTCATCATCTGAGACCTTTGGCCGATGGGCTGAGACCTGTGAATTATGGGGTGGGATGGGTGGTTTATGGATTAAGACCTTTGGCTCGACATTTGAGACCTTTGGCATTTGGTCTGAAACCTCTGGTTCATCATCTGAGACCTCTGGTTCATCATCTGAGACCTCTGGTTCATCATCTGAGACCTCTGGTTCATCATCTGAGACCTCTGGTTCATCATCTGAGACATCAGATTCAAGGTCTGATAAATTCAATTCTTCGTCCAATCGATCTTGGGTCTCTGGCACCTCATTATCTGAGACCTCAGATTCAAGGTCCCATGATGAGTCATCATCCCATGAATCAGTGCTCTCTGGTTTATTGTCTGAGCCTTTTATCTTATGATTTGAGACCTTTGGCTTATGGTCTGACAATTGTAATTCATGGTCTTTGTCCTGCAAGATCTTCTGTTCATACTCCAACATCTTCTGTTCCTCCTTGTAGATCTTCTGTTCATACTCTGAGAACTTTTGTTTATCCTCGGATATCTTTTTTTCGTACTCTGAGAACTTTAGTTTATCCTTGGAGATCTTGTGTTTATCCTTAGAGATCTTCTGTTCATAATCAGAGATCTTCTGTTCATCCTGGGAGATCTTCTGTTCATAATCAGAGATCTTTTGTTCATCCTTAGAGATCTTTTGTTCATACTCAGATATCTTCTGAGTATCCTTGGAGATCTTCTGTTCATACTCTGAGAACTTTTGTTCATACTCTGAGAACTTTTTTTCGTACTCAGAAATCTTCTGTTCATTCTTGGAGATCTTTTGTTTATCATTGGAGATCTTCTCTTCATACCCAGAGATCTTGAGTTCATACTCTGAGATCTTCTGTTCATCCTGGGAGATCTTCTGTTCATAATCAGAGATCTTTTGTTCATACTCAGTTATCTTCCGAGTATCCTTGGAGATCTTCTGTTCATACTCTGAGAACTTTTGTTCATACTCTGAGAACTTTTTTTCGTACTCAGAAATCTTCTGTTCATTCTTGGAGATCTTTTGTTTATCATTGGAGATCTTCTCTTCATACCCAGAGATCTTGTGTTCATACTCTGAGATCTTCTGTTCATCCTGGGAGATCTTCTGTTCATAATCAGAGATCTTTTGTTCATCCTTAGAGATCTTTTGTTCATACTCAGTTATCTTCCGAGTATCCTTGGAGATCTTCTGTTCATACTCTGAGAACTTTTGTTCATACTCTGAGAACTTTTTTTCGTACTCAGAAATCTTCTGTTCATTCTTGGAGATCTTCTCTTCATACCCAGAGATCTTGTGTTCATACTCTGAGATCTTCTGTTTGTACCCAGGGATCTTCTGTGACATCTTTTCATTGAATCCTTTTAGCTTCAAGTTCTTAACTGTGCAAGTATTTAGAAATTGTTCTATATTAGAAATCAAGTTCTGGTGCTCCATATTCATGACTTTCATTATATCCACATAAGCCACAGACTTGTTCAGCTCCATTTGAAGCTGCTCTTTGAGGTCCTGGATTTGTTTGTGGAGGAGCTTTTCCTGGTCAAAGTCAACTGGGTGGCTCTCGGCAGGCGGAAAAGGAAAGAAGGCTGATTGCTTCAGCTGGTTGTTGCAATGCTCTAACTCTGTGATCTTAGTGTTGAGACACAGAATAGTTTGGTTCTTTTCTTCAATAATGGACTCCTTTTGAGATACTAGGTCCTTTAAAAGCTCTGCCTTCCTTTGAAAGAGTGATCCCTATCATCTCTTGAATGGAGGGCTCATTTTGGGAACTGGTGATAAGCTTCTGAAGTAATGTTTTCAGGATCTCCTTCTCTGCATTTTCTGCTTTGTATTTTCCCTCCATACAGTCAAAGGCCTGCTGAAGCTGCTTAATATTAGCGCTTGTCGCTGCAAGAAGGGAACTCTCCCCCTTAATGGTCGACACCTCATGTCTGCCTGGATAATGTCGTTCATTTTGGAGCGGGTGGTCCTGGGTGTTTCTTGGTAACCTGTTCATTGTTGCCATCTTGCTTAAGAATATAAGCTCTTCTTCTTCTTTGTTCGGCGGTTGGCAAGTAAATAAAGTGTAGTACCGCCACATCGAGTATACATGATGAAGTCTTTATGGTCAAAGGAGTGTTGACTCCTATGAAGTTATTCCAAAGGTCAAAGGAGTAAACACTACTTTGAACTTTTGAATCATTTCCTGTCCTTTGTATTTGTATTACACAAAGGTAATTCAATCTATGATTTCTACTTTTCTTAATATTCAACAATTTCAGCATTTTGTCGAATAAACGTAGTCATTAAAGACCTAGCTGCTAGTTAGTGAAGCGGAGGAAGAAGAGGCAGATCCAGGGGATGGCACTAGTTCACCTTGACGTTGGTTGTCATCTTCCAATAAACCACACAAAGAAGAAGTAGAACTTGTCTCAGTTAAAAGATTCAGAGTAATCTGAGACTCTTATTCTGGGTTCCTTTGTGAGCCTGCCAGAGAGGTGGCATCATGCACTGGATTTTCATATGGTCTCTTTTTCAATATTGATCGATGATTTACTGATCAGTATATAATGATAAATACGCAGTTTGTCAAGGGGCTAAAAGTAACAAGAAATGACGTATGTCTTAAAGGGGACATACATGCCCATTTTACCACAAGTTGATATGGTTCCTTGGGGTCTTAATGAAATGTCTGTAACATACTTTGGTCAAAATACCACAAGGATCATTTAAAACAGCACCTTTTACCCTGTATAAACAGCCCTCCACCGAGTGACCTGTTTTGACTGCCTGTTCCTTTAAATGCTAATGAGCCAGTCCCCCCTCTCCCCCATGATTTTAAACGATATAAATTACATTTTATATGATATAAATTATCAAATATGCATCCCATACTTTGTATTCCCTTGTTGTCCTGGAGTTTTAATTTTCCCAATCACATAATTAAATGTCCCCTCTGCCCATCCACTACAAGCACACAAGCAGACAGACAGAGAGAGAAAGAGAGGTGGGGGCTATGAAGACCATCATTTACCCCGAACCCGACATTCATTTACAACCAAAGCGGAGAAAGCAGAATCGCGGGCTGACCTTATATACAGTCTATGGGGCTGACCACGGAGAATGCTCGCCCTGTGAACAGCCAGGCGGCTGCGCTGGAGAAGGCGCTGCGCGCCTCGCAGCGGCACTTCCGCGTCCGGTGTACCCGGCGAACTACTGTAACCGGCGGAACTACTGTAACCGGCATACAGTAGAGCTGAACACTGCGGAAGTCTTCCACACAGCTGGCAGTGTGGAAGACCGCCAGGAGCGCAGCGCCGTTCCAGCGCAGCCGCCTGGCTGTTCACACGGGACGAGCATTTCCCGCTGGTCAGCCCCATAGACTGTATATATAAGGTCAGCCGGATTCTGCTTTGTCCGCTTGTTGTTGTACCGTTGAATGTCGGGTTCGGGGTTACAGTAGCGCTGAACACTGGAAGTCTTCCACACTGCTGTGCGCGTGGCGCTGACACAAATTCCAGCTCACGCACGGGAGAGCGAGCGGTCGCTCCGAGCAGCTGCTGCAGCCTCCCAGTCCCAACGATCAGACAAATGCCACATGTGAGTGAATCGCGAGCTGACCAGCGAGAAATGCTCTCCGAACAGCCCGGCTGCGTGTTGGGAACGGCGTCCGCTGCCTGGTGAAACACGAGAACAGTGTGGGGACGGTGTGGGGACGGTGGGGTGGGCCAAGACCATGTAGGAGACTTCCAGTCCTTGTTCCACACAATACCCAGGAAGCGCAATCGAGTCGCTCAAGCATGACGTTTCTGACTTAGAGGAACTATAACAAACGCAGGCAAGTTTTGGGTTGGTAGACATGCAGATACCCACATTAACCTGTAGAAGCACTAACAAAGTGGAATTTGCATGCTATGTCCCTTTAAGAAACTTAAGAAACTTAAGCGGACTTCACAGCAGCGTGAAGTGAAGCAGGAGGTCACAGGGGAGGTCCCAAAGGAAGGTCAGGTGAGTGAGGAAGGACAGGAGGAGACAGGGGGGTCCAACAGGTAGATCAGGTGAGTGAGGAAAGACAGGGGGACAGGGGGGGTCCAACAGGTAGATCAGGTGGGTGAGGAAGGACAGGAGGGGACAGGGGAGTCCAACAGGTAGATCAGGTAGGTGAGGGGAACAGGAGGAGACAGGCAGGGTCCAACAGGTAGATCAGGTGAGTGAGGAAGGACAGGAGGGGACAGGGGGGGTCCAACAGGTAGATCAGGTGAGTGAGGAAGGACAGGAGGGGACAGGGGGAGTCCAACAGGTAGATCAGGTAGGTGAGGGGGAACAGGAGGAGACAGGCGGGGTCCAACAGGGCCAAGTAAGTGATATTGACATGGAGAGAGATGAGGAGGTGCTTAAAGTTCCTCATCTGAAAAGAAAGACCAGGAGCAACAGTGGAAGCTCAAAGGCAAAGAAAGGAGCAGTGAAGAAAGGAGGGAGAGGAGCAGCAGAGTCTGAGTCCAACATGGAGACCGACTCTGCTGACAGTGAATCCTACGACTTCAGGACAGGAAGCCAGAAGAGCACAAGAAGCTACAGTGCGGGGAAGATAAAAGTGTTTCTCCAGAAAACAAAAAATATGAAAGGATTGAAAATAGAAGATTATTTCTCTGATAAAGAGCAGCTCTCAAACTCTGCCCGGCTGCTCATGAGCAGCAAAGGCAGAGGAGGCTTCACCGACCAGGAGATATATAGACTCAAGAAGATTGTTCAAAAAGTTAGGCAAGAGAAAAACAACGATGAAGATGATGAATAAAGTTTTACGTCCTGATTACCAATCAGTCCTGTTTTTGTGTGGGGTTTTTATATTTTACAACATGAGTCTTTTAAACATTAGCTCTTTGAATATAAACGGAGCCAGAGACGCGGTGAAGAGGTCTCTGATGTTCCAGCAGATAAAACTTAAAAGAACTGAAGTGGTGTTTGTACAAGAAACACATAGTGACTCTAAAAATGAGAATGACTGGAAAAGAGAGTGGGAGGGGCAGGTGGTCCTGAGCCACCTAAGCACAACCAGTGGGGGGGTGGGCATCATCTTCTCCAAGAGTTTCACACCAGAGTCTTTGGAAGTGGAGGAGGTGGTGGAGGGCAGACTACTGGTGGTGAGGGCAAAGGTTGAGCAGTTTTATTTAGTTTTTATGTTGTTTTTTTTGTTTTAAACATAATTTTAGCATCTTCAGAAAGTGCAGTATACTCCCGGTAGGTTTTACGGATCACGCGCTGGTTGTGTGCAACGTTTTTATCTCTAAATTAAAGTCCAGAAGTGCATACTGGCATTTTAACACGTCTCTTTTATGTGATGCACATTTTACGGATGTTTTTAAGTTTTTTTGGAGCGGTTTTAAAGAAAGAAAAAATGATTTTATTTCTTTAAAACTGTGGTGGGACTGTGGGAAGGTGGAGATAAAGCAGCTCTGTCAACAGTATACTCTCAATGTTACAAGAGACATTACCAGATCTATGGAGGATCTAGAGACGGAAATTGTGGAGTTGCTGAATTTAATAGATTCCACTGGAAATCGAGATCATATTAAAGATCTCAAGTCTAAAAAATCTGCTCTTACAGACCTACTGGGCACTAAGGCTCAGGGGGCGCTGGTCAGGTCACGGTTCCAGACGGCAGCGCTCATGGATGCACCATCGAAATTCTTCTTTGGACTGGAGAAGAAGAACGGACAAGGCCGACTCATCCACACTCTGCGATCTCCTGAAGGAGAGGAACTCAGTGACAGCAAGGAGATCCGGAAGAGAGCCGTGAGTTTTTATAATGATCTGTACAGAAGTGAATACACCGAGAACATTGCCATGTATGAATCCTTCTGTGGAGAGCTGCCCAAAGTCCCTGAAGACGTGAACACTGGGTTGGATGGCCCCCTGTCGATGCAAGAACTCTACACGGCCCTGCAGAGCATGGAGGGGGGAAAGGCCCCGGGCATCGACGGGATTCCGGTAGAGTTTTTTAAAGAGTTCTGGAACGAGATGGGGGAAGATCTTTTATCTGTTTTTAACGAGAGTTTTAGAGACTTGGTGCTGCCGATAAGCTGCAGGAGGGCGGTAATAACTCTCCTGCCAAAAAAAGGAGATCTTCAGGAGATCAAAAACTGGCGTCCTGTGTCCCTCTTATGCACGGATTACAAGATCCTTTCCAAAGCGCTGGCAAACCGTCTGAGAGAGGTGATGGAGGAAGTGATTCACCAAGACCAGACCTACTGTGTGCCTGGCAGGTCTATCCTGGACAATGTGTCCTTAATTCGGGATATTGTGGACTTCTCTAGTTCATTAGGCATAAAAACTGGTCTCATTTCTCTAGACCAGGAAAAGGCTTTTGACCGGGTTGAGCACCTTTACCTCTGGAAGACTCTGGAGAGGTTCGGCCTCAGCCCATGTCTCATAGCTATGATCAAGGTTTTGTATCAGGACATTGAGAGTGTACTGAAGATTAATGGAGGCCTGAGTGCACCTTTTAAAGTGCACAGGGGGGTGAGACAGGGCTGCTCGCTGTCAGAGATGTTATACGCACTTTCTATTGAACCCATGCTAAATAAGATAAGAGCGAACATTGAGGGTTTGATTTTAAATGATTTTAAAAAGAGCCACATTTTATCAGCATATGCAGACGACATCATCGTCTTTGTAAAAAACCAGAAGGATATCCAAGAACTCGGAAAA
Source organism: Hippoglossus stenolepis (assembly GCF_022539355.2). Lineage (NCBI taxonomy): Eukaryota > Metazoa > Chordata > Actinopteri > Pleuronectiformes > Pleuronectidae > Hippoglossus > Hippoglossus stenolepis. The sequence continues at coordinate 1,117,109 of NC_061497.1, read as the reverse complement.
ATTGTCAGTAATTTTAAAACCATGTCAGCTGCCAGAGTAAACTGGGGGAAAAGCTAAGCGCTGGCAGTTGGAAGTTGGGAGGGGGGTCTACCCAGTCTGCCGGGGGGGGTTGGTATGGAGAAGAGACGGTCTCAAGTACCGGGGGGTGTATGTCGGCAATGAGTCCATAGTTCAGAAGAACTGGGAGGGGGTGGCTGAGAAAATACAAGGGAGACTTAACAAGTGGAGATGGCTGAAGCCACAGTTATCATACAGAGGCAGAACACTGATAATAAACAACCTGGTAGCTTCTGCTCTGTGGCATCGGCTTGCATGCATGGAACCACCGAAAGGACTCACACAAAAATTACAAGCCATTTTAACAGATTTCTTTTGGGACAGGTTACACTGGGTGCCCCAGTGTGTGTTGTTTTTACCAAAGGAGGAGGGGGGGCAAGGGCTGGTGCACATTCAAAGCAGGGTAGCCACTTTTAGATTACAGTTCATCCAGAAGTATCTTGCAGGTCCACAGGATGTTGTTTGGAGACAAATGACAAACAGCATCCTGAGGGGGACAACTGGTCTGGTTTTAGACATGGCACTGTTCTTAATGGATTTTAAGCTTTTAAAACTGTACGGATTATCTCCTTTTTATCAGTCACTTTTTAAGACATGGAACCTTTTTAAATGGAAAAGGCTGGAACCTGTCAACTCGTTGCACTGGCTGTTGGAAGAGCCGTTAATCAATGGAGCCAGGCTGGATGTCCAGAGCAGCTCGACACCAGGCCTCACCAGCATGCTGTGCACCACCGGAGCTGTAACCCTGAGGAAGATAGTCGATGCAGCAGGTCCTGGACTGACCAACATCCCGGCTGTGGCTTCCCTCATCGGACAGAGGTCCATGCGACAGGCAGGAAACATTTTAAACTTATGGATTAAGAGACTCACAGACGAGGAGGTAAAGATGCTACAGGAGTACAGGACTGGAACAGAAACCCCCGACGATAGCGACCCTTTCCCAGAGTTGGGTTTTACTCCGAATCTGGACGGGCTCACAGGACCTTTTTTAAATAAGACGGACTGGAAACAGGTAGAACTGCATACAGCCAAAGGAAGAGCCATGTATGAATGTTGTGTTTTAACCCTGAACAGAAGCAAACTGGATGTGAGGACTGGAGGAGTGGAGGAGAAGACTGGATGTGGACAGCAAGGCCAAACCAGTGTGGAGGGTTTTATACAAACCACCGTTGAGGAAAAGGACTGGTGACCTGCAATGGGGGATTTTACACGGTGCCATCGTGGTCAACAGTTTTATTTCCATCATCAACCTAACAGTCAAATGCAGTTGTCCATTTTGTGGAGAAGCAGAGACAGTTTTTCATGCTTTTTATGACTGTAGAAGACTCTGTTACCTTTTTAATACACTTCAGAACGTTTTTAAACAGTTTGATGAGCCGTGGAGTAAGACTGCCTTCATCCTAGGAGTTGGATATAGAAAATCCAACCCTAGCAAGTGGAAATTGTTAAACTGGATAGTAGGAGAAGCCAAACTGTCCATCTACAGCAGCAGGAAGAACAGAGTAGAGGACAGGACAGGACAAGAAGCACTTCCTGTTTTTATCTCGCTGCTGAAGGCCAGAGTCTGGGTAGATTTTAGGTTTTTTAAAGAAATGAAGAACATGGATGGCTTCATCAAACAGTGGTGTTTTAATGACGTAATATGTTCTGTGATTGATGATGTTTTAATATTTAATATTATTTTCTAGGTAGGTTTTAATATTGTTCTGAACTGTACTGCACATATCCACTTATTGTCATGGAAACATTGACAGTAGTTTTGTAAAAATTTTGAAAATAAAGGTTTTAAAAATCAAATCAATCTCTCTCTCTCTCTCTCTCTCCCCCCCTCTCTCTCTCTCTCTGTCTCTCTTCTGTCTCTCTCCCCCCTCTCTCTCTCTCTCTCTCTCTCTCCCCCCTCTCTCTCTCTCTCTCTCTCCCCCTCTCTCTCTCTCCCCAGTTTACTGCCTCATGTAAACTTGTAGTTTTTCTACATGTATTTATGTATTGCTGATCTACACTGATGAGATCTAGACCTCATACTTATTACAGTGGGTGGATTAAAGGCCTGAGTGGAGACGCACACATGAAATGGACCTTGCTTGAAAATACCTGGTATGTGCATCTTATCAGTTCTGCCATGTAACTAATAATTGTTATTCACGACGATGTATATTAAAGGGGACATAGCATGCCCATTTTACCACAAGTTGATATGGTTCCTTGGGGTCTTAATGAAATGTCTGTAACATACTTTGTTCAAAATACCACAAGGATCATTTAAAACAGCACCCTTTTTACCCTGTATAAAACAGCCCTCCACAGAGTGACCTGTTTTGAGTGCCTGTTCCTTTAAATGCTAATGAGCCAGCTCCCCCCTCCCCCCTCTCCCCCATGATTTTAAACGATATAAATTACATATTTTATATGATATAAATTATCAAATATGCATCCCATACTTTGTATTCCCCTTCTGTTGTCCTGGAGTTTTAATTTTCCCAATCACATAATTAAATGTCCCCCTCTGCCCATCCACTACAAGCACACAAGCAGACAGACAGAGAGAGAAAGAGAGAGGGGGCTATGAAGACCATCATTTACCCCGAACCCCGACATTCAACGGTACAACAACAAGCGGAGAAAGCAGAATCGCGGGCTGACCTTATATATACAGTCTATGGGGCTGACCAGCGCGGAGAAATGCACGTCCCGTGTGAACAGCCAGGCGGCTGCGCGCTTGAGAACGGTAGTGCTGAACACTGCGGAAGTCTTCCACACTGCTGGCTGTGTGGCGCTGACACAAATTCCAGCTCACGCATGGGAGAGCGAGCGATCGCGCCCGAGCAACTGCTGCAGCCTCCCAGTCCCAACGATCCAGACAAATGCCACATGTGAGTGAATCGCGGGCTGACCAGCGGAGAAATGCTCGTCCCGTGTGAACAGCCAGGCGGCTGCGCGCTTGGGAACGGCGCTGCGCTGCCTCGCAGCCTCGCTGCCTCCGGTGTAAACCCGGCGTAATGAGTGTGGGGGACGGGGGACGGGGTGGGCCAAGACCATGTAGGGAGACTTCCAGTGCCTTGTTACGACACAAAACCCAGGAAGCTCAATCGAGTCGCTCAACCATGACGTTTCTGACTTAGAGGAACTATAACAAAACGCGCGAGTGTTTTTTTCCCAAAGTTTTTGGGTTGGTAGACATGCCAGATACCCACATTAACCTGTAGAAGCACTAACAAAGTGGAATTTGCATGCTATGTCCCCTTTAAGGGCTCAATAAATATGGCAAATAACAAAGGAAAAACAACACTCTACATCCCCGCTGTAAAGTTAACGGGTCAGTAAGGTCACCATTTACTTTAAGTCTTGCTGTTGGTTCGTCATATAATGTTTGAATCATTGTTATGAAATTCTCATGAAATCCAAATAGGTGGAGAACTTTATAAAGAAATTTCCAGCTTGTAGAATCAAATGCCTTTTGGGCATCTCAACTAATTAGGACTGATTGGGTCTTATTTTCTGTGACATGTCGCATTATATGTAATGTTCTTCTAATGTTATCCTGTGTTTGTCTCCCCTTAATAAAGCCAGTTTGGTCGAGATGGATAAGATCTGGCAAACATTTTTCAAGCCTCCTTGCCATGACAGATGTGAATATTCTGTAGTCTACATTTAATACACTAATAGGCCTCAGATTTTCACATTCCTTTCTATTTTTGCCTTCCTTGGGGATGAGGGAAATTATTGACAGGGCATTTCTTGTTCTTTAAACACCCAATATAAACACCTCATCAAAGTAGGCATCAACTTATCCCTCAGCTCCTTGTACCATTGAGAGGTGAAGCCATCCGCGCCAGGAGAACTGCCTGCCTTCAGTCTTGCGATAGCCAAATTAACTTCTGTAATTGTCACCTCTGCACTAAGAATATTATTTTGGATTTCTGTAAATTTTGGTAGGTGGTACTACTGTAAGAAAGTGTCTATCTGTAAGTGATTGTCTAGTTGTTGTTGAGAGTACAGTTTTTGATAAAATGACATCAGGCATTGTTGAATTTTTTCTTGGTTATATTCAATCTCTTTAGTTTCTGGGGTTTTTATTTTGTAGAGAGCACTGTCTGCTTGCTTTTTCTTTAATATGTAGGCTCATAATTTTTTAAGCTTTGCCACCGACTTCCCAGTACTTCTGTTTGAGAAAGAAAAGTTACTTTTGTATGTGTGTATATTTCATCAATCTCATTTCTAACCATCTTAATTTGCTATTGGACATTCAAATCTGTACTGTCTTTGGCCCAATCCCATGTCAGCCCTTGGCCCTACCCCTACCCCTTGTTTTCGAGGGATATCTTGCCCTTTGAAACGGAGTCACAAGGGGTAGTGGTTGAAATCTTCCCCTACGAATTGGGACAGCCCTTCAAGAAGCCGTTACATCATCAGTAGTCGTTGCGAAACCCGACACGTTATAGTGTTATAGTTACATGTTATAGTAGTTGATGCGAAAATACGGGATTATCATGCAAAAAAAGATTGCTAGCATGCTAACTCTAGTTAGCTAGTATGCTAACGCTAGCGCGCTCGACCAGAAAAGTGACCATAACACATTGAAATGATATCCAACTAAGATATTAAAATCATTATCGTAATTTTTAAATCCTTATTAATGGAGAAAATTTGTGGGTCTCTCTCCCAGCTTGCCGGTGATTCGCAAGGCATTCTGGGTACCCCTCCGTTTGAAGTGAGGGTTTGAAAAATCTCCGTTTGGAGGGGTATAGAGCCCTACACCTCGGCCCTACCCCTCCGTCCAAACAGGTATTGGGACAGCCTACCCCTACACGTGAAGGCGCAAAACGAAGGGGAAGGGCTAACGGGTGAAATGGGATTGGGCCTATGCGTTCTCTTTGTAACTAATTTAGTTTTAGTTGTAATGTATTTAATTTTTTCTGTCTTCATTTTTTTAAATGGGCTGCACGTCTAATAATATTCCCTCTCATCACAGCCTTAAGTGCATCCCATAACATGGGCGGCCCCACCTCCCCCATATCATTTAGCTCCAAATAGGTCTGAATTTCCTCCTCCAGTGCTACTTTAATTTGTGGGCTACTAAGTATACTTGAGTTCAACTTCCATGTTGTGTGCCTAGTTTTTGGTTCAAATTAATAGCGAGATAGATGAGACTGGTCGGAGATACCAATATTTCCTATATCTCAGCCAACAATTCTTTGTCTTTCTGAATTATACGTAAAAAAAATAGTCAATACGTGTGTGTATACAGAGTGGGGATGAAAAAATGGGTATAGTCCCGACTTATTTGTCTTAGTTTGTCTGAGAGTTGGTTTCTCATTCAGTCTGATATTGAGATGGCCGCCACATTTTAGAATTCCTTCAGCTTCTGAGGCCATGATATCAAATATTTGCCTGTAAAAGTCCAATTCACGATTTGGGGGTGCATATACATTTAACAAAGTAATCATTCTACCCTCTCGCTTTCCTCTGACGAGTACATTTTTCCCTTCCCTATCTTTTTCTCCCAATAGGTGCTCATACGTAAGAAAATTACTGATTAGGATTGCTACTCCTCTTTTGTTTCCAGACGAGTAGAAATGTTTGAACCCGAATCTTCCTGTTCAGTTTCATTTAAGTGGGTTTCTTGTAAGAAAGCAAAATGGGTCTTTTATTTTTTTAAGTTGGATAATATCTTGCCCCTCTTTATTGGACTATGCATTCTATTTACATTAAATGAGGTGACTTTTATGCCCTGCATAATGTATATCCCCCCCCTCGATCCTGTTTTCTCACTGATGTGCCTTAAAACCTTTGACCATTTCTCCAGTGTAACAATGAACTGTGATGAACAAAAAGGGAACCATAACCAAAGAACATTTCAATTTCCCTTCTTGAGGTTTCCAAACACCAGGTCTGAACTATGACCTTGATCGAGCCAGTTGAGCCTGTCTCTGAGGGAAAAACCTTTGTCGTAGACAAAGGGCCCTCGCCGATGGTGTTGGCAAACGCAAAGCTTTGCATGTTTTTATAAACCTCCCTCCCCCTCCACTTTAATGTTTTAGTAACTTTTTAAGTTGGCTTTTGTGCCGTATATGAGATGCATTAATATACATATGTAATATTTGAATAAAATGAACAAAAATATTTAGTTAATAGAATTATCGAAATAATCCATTACCAAAGTTAACTGAATTAATCATAACTAATCAGATTGAGTCACCAGAAACACCTTTGGGGTATATCACATCAATCTTACTCAGCAACTACTGTGTCCTTTTGCAGTGTCTTCACATCCTGGAGAAGACTGTGAGTCATCCCTCCTCCTCTGCACGGTCCATTCGCGCCTACCACCTGCCATCGATTCAATTTAGTTCTTTATCCAGTTTTCCATCCTCAGAGATGGATGACTATATTCCCATGGCCACTGCTGCCTCCCATGCGGAGCTGTATGTCTTGATGCCCTCCTTCAGGTGGACTCTCAGTTTGGCTGGATATGGCGTTTGAAACCTAATATTTCTCTCCCTCAGTTGTCTCTTGATCTCGGCGTACTCACGTCTTTTCTTTTGAAGCGTCGGTGAGAAGTCATGATCCATGTAGATCCTTTTCCCCTTGTACTGCAGGTTTTACATGCTCTATGTTTTGGTCAGTACCTGTTGTTTATGTTGATGATTAACAAATCTCACCACAAGTGACCACGGAGGAGCGTTCTCATCAGCCGGTCTCTGCTGGAGGGACCTGTGGGCTCGTTCCAGCTGAAGGGGGGAATCCGGCGGTATATCTAGTTACTCAAAGTCTCCGTTCACTGCACCATGTCCCCGACTCTGAGCCTTCGCTGACGCCATAGACTCGCAAGTTGTTTCTCCTTGTGTAGTCCTCCAGCTCCTCACACCTCTCCTCCAGTTGTCTCTCTCGTCGCAACAGGTAGCTCAGCAGGAGAGTGGAGCGGGCAGATCCTTCCTCCACCTGGTTCTGCATCAGTCTCTGCATCAGTCAAACGGTCTCCCATTTTAGCAACAGATTGTTCCAAAGTAGACAAAAGTTTGACCAATTATTAATTCTCAATTTTCTCTGAAATAGTTTCAAACGCAGTCGTAATTTCATTTACTATTTATTATTACTTTATTCAGTGCGATTCATTTTGTGTATTTTAATCAATTAGTATATTTTTTACCTCATTAAGTCATTCATGTAGTCACAGACTGAACAAATGTGACGTCTCATTTACAGGAATGTCGATTGAAATCACTCTAACACGTAACTTAATGCCTAGAAATAATGCGCACCTTGAAATGAGTGGGGGCTAGTCTGACCGCGTGTTTTGGAGTGAAGGCTTGACCGCAGTCCTGTACTGTTGTACAGTGTAACTGACCTGGGGTCTCATTTATAAAACAGTGCGTGGGATTCATACTAAAAGTGTACGTACGCACACCTAAATGCAATGTTCACTTTATAAATCACAGTCCACCTGGAAACGTTCATACGTGGATCTGCCTCCAAGTCCGCCCTCCACAAACCCACTTTCAACCATAAATGGTCAATGCAAAGCACGTCATGAATATTAAATGATGCTGCTGACCAATGGGTTTCCACCGTGAGTCCTGACGGAGTCACAGCATCAAGCGATGAGAAGAGGAAGCGAAACTTTCTGACACTGACATCGAGGTGTTTGTTAGTGAGGTGGAGGTGAAGAGAGATTTTATGGGACAGCAGTGATGTCACTAATAAAGAAAATACATTGATACTCTGCTGCTGCTGCGGATAATACAGTGAGTGAGAGTGCGATAGAAAGAACGGAGCATGAAATAAAAAAAAGATCACAGATCACAGATCAATAGAATCTATATCAGCTGATCAGACATCGCTGAACCCTCGCTTCCTCCTCATCCTTCCATTCGCATGCATCCATCACGCAGAATCACGCACCAATGTCACGGCAGTATTTATTTATTTAGAGCATCGGACCGATTACCTCACATCAGTGGATCCTCACCTCCACTCTGGGATATTATTTGGAAAGTTTCTTCATTTCTTGTAAGTGATCTCCAGTGCGCTGTGTGCGCCTGTGGCACAGTCACGTTCACTGCAGTGATTTGATGATACATGCACAGTGTTAGAAGATATTATTAAAACCTATTAATAACTCGGCTCTGTAACTCCGCTGTTTAATGGAATCTGAACGTAATTTGCTGTTTTATATATTTTTTAATTAAAAGGTTCTTGTGGAACAGATATGTTGCATGAGCCCAACTAAAGCTGTTGGTTTTAATGTAAATGATGAAGTGGATCAATAATCTGGCTTCAGTTCACCACCTCACATCTGCGTCGCCACTTTCCCGTCTCCAAAACGTTCGTACACATGGGTCAGAGTTTGCGTGGAAATACGCAAACGTTTGCGTGAGAAGTGGCGTACGCACGTTTCAGGCCCCGTTTTGTGCATATGCAACGGTTATAAATGAGACCCCTGGTCCCTTCCTGGTGAACATGTCACTTATTTTGCAGTATTTAGCTGCATCTGATGCGAGAGCTTTTCTCTTCTTACTTCTCACCTTCTTTACTCCACCTTCCTTTTCTCCTGACCACGACCTTCCATTTTCGCCAGCCACTTGTTATAATGCTTTCAGAAGCAGGTGCATGGCTGCTTCAAATATTTCAGATAGCTGAGCTGTAATATCATTGGCTTCTGTGTACATCGCTGAGAGACGTCATATCCAACGTCATAACATCAGTTACATCGTTGCCAGATTAGTGGATTTGTAAGGTCCGACAACTCATTCCTGCTTGCTACATTATTGCTGTTCAAGTTATCAGTTCAAGGCCAAAATGAGCATCAGGCCACTGAGAAATGTCCCGGTGCTCCCAATGTGCAGTCTAACACTGTGTTGGGGATCGAGCTCAGACAAAGGCCGATGATGAGGCCTACATGACAGTTGAGAAGCCTGCCTAGAGTTTTTGTCTCGGCCATGAGGCAAAACACCCAGAATGCTTCAGGGGACCCCCATGTTTTTTAACCGCCGCCCGAGTTTAAACTCGGGCCTTCCATTGGCTGAGAGCCAACAGACCCCACGGCCCCCCCTGGAGGGAGGCCGGACACCTCTCAGGTAATAAATACAGAGAACCCCTTCAAATCATTGCTTATTCCCGTGCGCTGAAAATTAGACCAGAAACCTCTCCCAGTTACTCCAGACGATCCAGCCACTCAAAGGGAGCACTCATCCAAACGTTTGTATTTAGATTTTTACCTTAAGTTCATTCTCCCCTTTTTTGTGAACTTCCTTTTTTACCTGAACTTTATTTTGAAAAGGACAGCGGCAAAGTCTTTCACTCGCAGGCTGAGTTCCCCAGACTTTTTCCAGATCCGAAACCACAGCTGCTCCTCAGCTGTTCATCCCTGCAGAAGGGCAAGAAACATTCGCCACGAAGGGCAAGAAACATTCGCCAAGGAGAACGAGACGAATTCTCTCCTATCCGACCCAGCTCAATCCCCAATGCCACCGCACGAATCAGCTGTTCTAGAGGCCACAAACACCATTCACTTGTCTTCTTAATTGATAACTTTATCGTTTTTAATTAATAATTTTATTATTTTAATAATCATATTTTATGATTATTAATAATTAGCCAACATCAAGTCTACCTATTATTGCACAACAACTGCTTATGTATTATCATTTCATCAAAGGTCACATCTCAGTCCTTCGTGCTGAGAACAAAGTTGTTATTGTCCAAGGATGAGTTGTTATGGTTACAGCAGAAGCTTAGGCTAAAGCCACGTGGCTTCTCGGAAAGCTACAAAGTAGGACTTTTCACTCATGAATAATTTGTTGTATTGTACATCACATGTGTTGTAGGCAGGATTGGAAAAGAGTCGAGAAAGTCAGGGGAAATCACTCTCAAGGCACAGCCTTCGCTGGGACGGTTCCTGATTTGTACCTCTTCTACCCACTGCAATGCCTCCGCAATCGCTACCATCTCCACTGTGTAAACTGACAAATGAGCCAAGGTGTGATAATCTGTTCAGTCTGTTTCTATTTGTATTCACTTCCTGTTTTATTTTGTTGTCACGGTTCTTGTGTATAATGTCTAGTTTTACTTCCTGTAGGTTTCCCCACACACCTGTACCTTGTTTGTAATTAGCTTGCCCTATTTATACCCTGTGTTTCCACTTACCCTCTGCCAGATTGTCATCGGCTCCTTTGTGTGCACATGCTTTCAAGCCTTAATTTCCTCGTGTTTGCTTGCCTGGTTTTTGACTCTGCCTGGATTACGGATTTTGGATTTTGTGCTTTTTACCTAAATGGACTTGGTTGCTTTCTCTGACTGCCTTCCCGTGTATGACCTTTGGATTGAAGTGAAGTTTTATTTTGAACTTTATTTTTGTCTCCCGTGCTTCCTTCTGCATCTGAGTCCCAGCTTTGTACAGAACTGTCACACAAGGTTCTGCTGTTCACTGAAACTTTTAAGTCTGGTATACTGAAACCAAAACCTGTTCTGCTTGTGATAGGATCCATCTGTATAGACTGAAACAAATGTTTGTATAATGTATGCAATCTATCTTCCACCAAAGCTGCTATATTGCCACAATCTGTACGTCCTTGTACTGAGGGGAACAGCCAGGGTTGTATAACTGACAACGGTACAATAGAGATATAACTTTTCTGACTTAATGAAATGTCTCTGGCTACTTTTATACTGCTCCACAAAAAACACTTCCTCTTGCCCCTTCACTCTCCAAACATGGAAGAAGTACCTTTTGTTGTTGGATGTCTATCTTCAGAACGCCCCTGAAGATTTCCCAGTAATTCATCAAATGTTTATGCCTAAGATGCAAAGACATTTAACCCACTTCAACTTGAAGAGCAGACACAGGAGTTGATTAGAAAGCACCACAGCAGAGTCTCAAAGCTTGAACAACCTCCAACTTCTTTAACAATGTGTTAGCTGATGAACCATAAGCGATACAACCATAGTCTAGCACAGATCTTTCAAGCGCTACATAAATATTTTTCATTGACGACATGCTTGTTTCCCATTCTGACCCTGTTAGACATCTCATCACATTTTTTTACATTTGGAGAGTACCTTGTGTATATGTTTATTCCATGTGAGCTGAGCGTCAAACCACATACCACAAAATTATTTGTCCATAGATACTTAGCTGCATATCAACACCTGTCTATCTATTGAACATTAACGCTTTCGTTTTTTCCACTGAGAACTTGAATATGGCCCATGAATATGACAAATGTTTCTGCCATATTAATTGCCTCTTGTATTTTTCCCCTAATATGCTTTATATTCCTTACCCTTTTCCACAATGCCTCCACCATCAGCAAAGAGCGACCGCCACATATCATCCTGAACTTGAGAGAAAACATCATTCATCATAATGGAAAACAATATTGGACTAATGACACTGCCCTGAGGAGTACCTTTTTCTAACATAGACCTTCCTGATAGAGCTTTCCCAACTCTTACTTGAATAAACCTATCAAATAAAAAGTATCTGATCCAATTATATGTCCTACCTGCTACCTCTATCATGTATAATTTAATTATTAGTCCTTCCTTCCAACCCATATCATATGGCTTTTCTACATCGAAAAACACTGCCATTACAGACTCTTTATTAACTTGTGCTTTCTTAACGGTTACATACTGTTCATATTTTATGCCTTCACAGTATGGTCAGGGTCAATCTTGACCCAGGCCAAGAATTCCCTCATAGTAAGGCTCTATACCGAATTTTGAACTACAGATCAATTTAGAATGCATAAATATCCTGTCTGACATGAATAAATGGATGATTAATCCTTAATTAATGTTTCAGAGTGTGGGGTGAGTGAACTTTTTTTAGGTTTAATACCAGTTGCTTTCGGGGGGGAAAATCTACTATCACACAATATCATGTCCTGTTTTACTTAAGACGAACAAATAACAGCCATAATGATTTGAATATATTCTATTGAAAGTGAGAATGGCAAGTACATTCTGGAACTGTTTGGATTTATTATATAACCATTATAACCCCAACCCCTCTTTTGATCTGTGTCAGTTCAGAATAAATGAGTTCTAATATGTATATTTTTTGATTATTTTGTTACATTGCTTGTGATTGCAGGTGCAGATCTCGTGTCTGTGTCTAGGCCCCCTCTGACCTCTGTATGACTTCAGTTCCTTATGTGGACAATATATGATCACTCCTATGCTGTTTTGCTCTTTTACTGTTTCGGAGATTCCCCCGTGACCCTTCAAAGGCCAGCAGGTGCCTGTCTCCGTAGGAACCTGGGCAAATGTGGTGGGAACACAGACAGACAAGGTCCCCCTTGAACTCTGTCACCACTGTTCCATAAAAAATACACAGACATGGCATGTACAGTTTCCCAGTTTCAAGATTCCCTAAAACCAACATTTTCCTTGATTTGACCCACACTGGTGGATCTAAAAGCCCTTTCAATAGGTACGGGTCAAAATTTGACCCGGAAAAGCCTCAATGTTCGAACATTTGTAGCACCTGTACGAAAGTTACGTATATAATTTTTGTGTATTTTGGGTCACTTTAGGAAAAGTCATAAAATTTCAGGCTAATAGAATGACATTTAGGGTATTTTGACTGTTGTTAAAAGTCAAATTGGGTCAAATTTGATCCTAACAGTATGTAAGGATTAAACTCTGTTTCCAAGCATATGACAGGGTCCCCTCCTCAATCCACTCGGGTGGTGAGATAAGATTCCTCTGCTAATAAAATGCTAATCTTTCCATTTGTTCATTTGTTATTTTCCCATATGTGATGTCAGTGTTATTGGCCTATAGTTCATTGGATTTGATGGATCCTTCCCTGGTTTCCAGATAGGAACAATCACTGCCTCTTTCCAAGCAACTGGCAACTTTCCCACTCCCCTTATTATACAAACATAACAGCTTCAGTGATGCTACCATATCTAACTAGCTTTGGCATTGCGTAACTGATTTCATCCTTACCTAGAGAGCCCAAATCTTTCTATTGCTCTGTTCATTTCTTCCAAAGTGAATGGAGCATCCATTGTATTTTTAGTATTGTCCAGAATAAGATTTCCAGCTTGAGCTGATCTCGTCCTTGCCCTTCCTCTCTTGCCTTCTTCAGTCAAGTTATCAGAACTATGGATTTTAATAAGTGCTTTCGCTATCATCTCTGCCTTCTCTTCATCAGACACTGCTGCATCCTCCCCCATCTTCAGTACTGGATACTGCCATTCCCTTCTGATTCCCCTCATGCTCCTAATCATGCCCCAAAAATCTCTCACAGGTGTTGATCTCCCTATTTTATTATGAAAAGATTGCTGACTTTTCCTTTGGCTTTTCATATTATTTTCCTAACCCTTGTTTGAGCTTGTTTATACTTAAACTCTGCAGTAAAGACCTGTCTTTCTTTTCATTCTTCCTTTACTTCTAGAAATTGACTGCATCTAGAGTTACTATTTGAATTTTTTATCAATCTCCTCAATATCTTCATTTAAGTCTATTTTATCCATCTCTTTCTCACATATATACCTAAACACTTCCCACTTTGCACTGCTAAACACCCACTTCCCCAATACTTCCCTCTGTTACTAATAGGGCTACATTACACAACACTGGAAAATGATCAATGCCTTCTGCTGTTTCTTCTGATGCATCCCACTAGCATACATGTATCCCCTCTACATTCCTTGACACTTGGGTTAAGTCTAGTGCTGAAGTGTTCGCTGTGTTCCCTCAACCATCATTACCTTTTCCTTCTAGCAGTTCTTCAATAATCTCCCATTAGCATCTGTTCTTATCCCTCCCCACAATGTGCTATTAAAGTCCCCACATACCAACACCCTGCTACCATCCAGCCCATCAATTAGTGTTAGCTTATCCAACTCTAGATTCCTACAAGGGTTGTAATAATTAATAATAACAACCTCTCCCTCACTTGTCCATATTTCTGCTGTAATAAATTATTGCTCATTCCCTACACTTATCTCCTTAAATTACATATACCTTGCTGTATGACCAAATCTTTGACAATTATACCTCATTGGCCTGGGAATGTACTCTCTCACACTATAGCTTAAGAAGCCAGGAGTCACTTTCTTTAGGAGATTTACTTCTTCAAACTCAAGCAGTACAGACTCACTGTCATTCCTCATTCCCTCTAGAGTTGCCTGCAACCACCGAACACCTTTTACAGTTCCTTCTTTTCGGTTTGATTTAATTTCCTCCATTATATCAATGACTTGCACTAGGGCTGGGTGATATGGCCTAAAACGAATATCAAGATATTTTTAGGCTATATCGCGATACACAATATATATCTTGATATTTTGAAATCTCCTCTAAATTACTGTATAAATGTTAAATTCAACCCTTTGATGCACAAATGTCACCAGTATGATGATTCAAGTAGACCCTTCTATTTATTTATTTTATTTGCATGCAAAAAAGGGAAAATCGCAAACAAATTACATTATGAAACTTTTTATTTTGAACCAGTAAGCTGCTTTTATCTTACTTTTAACAAAGTAAGATAAATAAGGTAAGCCTTCCTACTGTGGCCTAGTTCTCAGATACCCTTAACAAAAACAGAGCTCAAAGCAGCAAGAAAGTGCATTCAACAGAAATCCTTGAGAAAGACATTTCAAAACCAAATAAGTTAAAGTGCACTGTTTTTGATCACGTTTGTAACAACAGATCATTTTAAAAATGGTAAATAAAATAGCATTGTGTGCAAACCAGAGGCAGAAGTCCAGGCTGTGACCGTGAAAACCTCACGGAACAATAACACTCACATCACAGGAGGAGTGGGAGCGACTCAAACAGACTCTTAGTAAACTGCATGTACTGATCAAGTCCTAAAAACTGATGAGTGTTTATTAGTTAAAGTGAAAGCAGGTCAGAGAAACTCCAGCTCGGTACAAACCAACCTTCTGATCATTGAGCAGCAGTGGATCATACAGGAAACTGTATTTTTTTACTGTTCTTCAAAAATGTCCCTTACCGGCTTCACAGGAACGCTCCTCTCATCTCACTGTGTTGCTGTGAGTGAGTTCATCAATTGTAAACTGATCCTTCCGTTCAGTTCATCCTGACAGACCGCTCCCTCCGCTCTTCATTCCTACAAACAATCACAATTCCCATCTCTCAAAACCTTCCGCATGCGTATATCTCCAACCTGGTTTTTCAACACACGACTCAGCTTCACCGGACTCATTGAAGAAAGTCCTCCCTCCTTGCCAAATCTCACTATAATCTTGAACTCTTCATCAGCTCTCTATTCCTCCCTCCTCTGAATCACTCCCAACCCAGCTGTACTGACTCAGCATTAATCCAGAAGCAAAGATTGGAAAGCTTTGATTTTCAGCTTTGTGTCCTCCTATTGTTTGTTCGGCGTCTCTTCACCTCAGGTTTTCTCGTTCTCTGTCCAAAATGTCAATGTCCTGCTCCGTCTTCTCTAGTACTGTATCTCTTATCACCCTAACTGTTGCTGTCCTTAATAAATAGTCCTTGTCTCCAACACTATGTATGTATGCATTTAGTCTCACTTCTGACTTCCATGTGTCCTAAGTTGGCAATTTGTTTTTGAAGTAGCTCAGAACTTTCACCAGAGTATGACATCTTTTAACATGTAGAGCTTTTCCAAAAGAATGATAAATTATGCAAGAGAATTCTACTTAATTACAAGCAAGTACAGTGCATGATATTGGAACAGTTGCGGAATAATTATTCATAACTCTACTGGCATAAGTTCCTAACTCATTTTAATCAAATATTTCCACATTTAACACAGGACAATATAAAGTTTGTAATACTATTTCCATTAGCTGGGTTTTCTGTGTTAATAAACCCATGTGTAATCAGTTGATTAGATGAAAGCAATAGCTCATCTTTTAATCTGGTAAATCATAAGGGAAGAACAAAGTTGAAGTCAGTGTGGAGCCTTTGTGTCAGTCACAGTAAACCTTACCTGCTCAGGAAGATTAAAGATGGTGTTGCACTGATGGTAGCAAAAAAAATCAGTGTAGAATAGAGTCAGAAAATTGGATGGAAATGAGAAGCATAGATATGATTCATTATAGAGCATGAATAAGATTAAATGCTGGCTAAGGTCGTGTTTTGACTGAGAAGAATAATTGGTGGACAGTTGGGGGTCAAATGAAACACTGATGGATCTGATGCATTTGTGAAGGTTGGGTGGAACCTTTCCAGGACCATTTAACTAATCTTGATGAGTTTGCAGCCACTGTGGAGAATCAGTTCAAATAAAAGTTGTCCACAAATCGCTTATAAGTTTGGCACTATTCATAATAAAATGTGCCCCCACTTATACTGTTCGCCTTTGTGATCAATAATTAAGGTGTCCCTGCAAGTCACATACTGTACCATTCAATGGAGCTATTAACAAAGGCTTCTCTGTTAAAAGCAAAGTATTAAGGTGTTCATAATGGGCCTGCTGAATCGTAACACAGTTAGCCACTCAGATCTACATGCAACAAAGAAAGAATGACCAGTGTTAGAGACCCTGTCAGCGTCAGGGGGGTAATAGAGAGAGCAGTGGTGTTTCAAACCTAACATTCAGCAGAATGACAAAGTAAAAGCTAACAGTGCTGCAACAAGTTTTCCTTTGTCAAGATTTTAAATCAGCCTCTCGCCAATATTTCCCGTCCATAGACTGGATATAAAAATGGACCATGGCTGTAGGTCCAGACAGTAAATCCAGTGCTTGAAACTTGTATTTTCTTGAACTGCACTGGTTGCAAGAAGAAGCCTGTTTCTATAGAGGTCTATGAGGAAAGTAACCCTAGATTTACAACACCAGCAAACAAGAAACAGGAATTTATGGTCTCAATTGCTAGTTTCAAGTCTTCTTAAGTCTTGCTCAAATTGTAAATCATGGTCCCACTTACAGTAAAACGAGATGATAGATGATAAAACGAGATGAAAGATGATAAAGCACAGTATGCATTGGGGAGTGATTGTCAGCTAGTATCATCCAATGGGTGATGGTTGCAGGTGTGGCTGGGCGTGCAGTCTTATCCTCAGTCAGGCTCACACTCTGCTCCTCCAAATATAGTTTCTTCAGGTTACCAAACCAAGATGGTACTGGACAAAATGTCAAACTGGAGGCTTTAAAATGGCAGTTTTCAAACCAGTGAGTAACATCACAGTGGGTTGCCACTTGGTCCAATCTGAAACCTGAAACATAAAATCATAGACTGTCAAACAAAAAAGTGCAAACAAAAGCAAAAGAAAGTCCAGTCATTTCATTGTAACTCAGGGATCATAGCTCATTTGCTCAAGTGAAGTTTTGTGATATTTGAATATCACAAAAATCAAATATTAACCTGCAGTGGAATCAAGCTGGGATGAACAACTGCGCTGATTGTAGAACCAAAATCCAGCATTTCCCCACATGAACTACTGCAAACAAACAGCTGTCAGGCCTAAAGCCTTGCTTGTGCTGCTAGTGTTTGTTGTTGTTGTTGTTTTATTGCTGCACATTATCTCTGGGTTGTCACTTTTAAAGTCAGAGAGAAACAGCTCAGAGTGCTGCATGTATGGTGTACAAATAAAAAAATTTCAGAGCCACTGCTACATTGATGCCACCAAAATAAGAGCATCAATGCAAACGACTTTCCAATGTCCAGTCCAATGCTGTTTTCCTCATCTGATCCCACTATAGTATTTGCTGCCAGACGCCCACAGGAGCAGTCGATGGTGCTGATTAGAAAGCTGTCTGATGAGGGTGAAGGATGAGCCTCTAGACCTTCATCATGTGGATAGAGCCCGCAGAGTCAAATCCACTGAACTTCATAAACTAACTCAGTCAATTGGAGGACCAGCTGAGAGAGTCCGCTCTCTCAGCACTGTGAACTGTTTCCAATTCAAGGACATGAATATTTTGGCTGTTGTTGCTACATTTTCTGACCTAGCAGATAATGTTGTGAGCTAAAGCTGTGCCCAAACAATCAAGAAAAGAGAGAGGTTGTTTTCTCAGCGGGTTTCGTAGAACCAAGGTGTTTCTGAGGCGCATAAGTGAAAAGCGCAGCGCGAGTCAAGAGGAGGAAGAAGAGGAGGGGTCATGACTTGGCCCTGAGTCATGAAACTATACTCTGGCCTGACTTTGATGGTATTCAATTTACACCAACTGAAGATGTTTCTTGAAGCCTTCACAGTGTTGACCTTATTAGATCAGTTCCCAGTTTAAGATTAAGAAGATAAAATGAGCTTGTAATTCGCTTTTATGATTCAACCTCCATATTATATAATCCTTCACAATTCTCTTATGAGGCACCCGTCATATCAGTCTGCTGCTATATATATAAATCAGCTGACCAGACTTGATTGCTTGATTTAAATAGTTTATGGCTGCCAGGACTTCAAATCTAAACAATGTTATTTTAAGTACATTCACATTACACACGCCAATGTTTAGTGTTGCTTCATGTGACAACAATTATTCTGTTTACAGAACAGTGCAAAATCAGATTAATAAAATTAAAATATTTCAATTTAAACAAATAATGTCATGTTATTCAACATCTAAACCGATCAGGCGACTGTTGCTCAGGAGTTGGCCGTCCACTTACCAGAAGGTTGGTGGTTCGATCCCCTTCTTGAGAAAGATACTCAATCCTAATGACTGTGCTGTTAGAGTTTGAATGATTCGTGATGGAATAGCATTGGATGTAGAGACGCTGTGTGAATGGGACTTCTAATGTAAAGCACCTGGAGTGGACATTAAGACCAGAAAAGCACAATGTGAATTTACATCAGGGTAAAGCCAGGCATTTCTCATAATGTCCTGCAGTTTTTCTGTCAGTGGGGAGCAAGTGTGGACCTTGACTCCAAAGACTGCAGCTCTCTTTGATCTTGTACGCTTATCGTTAGCCACATTTGCATGATTTCAGAGCAAGTCAGGAACAAGTCAGGCCAAATTAATACTGACTGCATCGTGCAGTGATCGCCAGTGATCTATTGTCTGCAGGTTTTTCTTCTGTCCCTGACAATCTGCTGACACTGAACCTGTCTACAGACACATCTGATAAGGAAAGACAAATTACAACCAATCACATTGTGAAATAACAAATTTGCCTCGAATCATCTTTGTGCACCCTGTATCCTTCAACTAAATAATAGAATAAAATAGCATTTTCATGAATAGCAAACATGTTGGTGCTGACATCTAGCAATTCCCGATCCATGTTGTTCGTGGATCCTGAAATAATTGTGCCGGAATGCAAAAATAAACCAGTCTTAAAGCAAGATGTAATATTAAAAGCCATTTTTACGAGAAATATTTTGCTCTCTGTGTGATAACCACTATTTCTCCCACCACAGAAGCTCTGGCTCAGAGAAGGGTTTGTAACCAAAAGCAAATCGCCTTTTCCCCCACAAACAGCCACAAACCATACCCCACTGATCCAACTTTGGGACACATGAATGGACTAAAACACAGATAAGACAAAGAGTGAGTGTAAATTTGTGCCAACAGAATAATTGGAAAATTGCTACAGTCCCATTCAAATTCTACATGCGTTACCTTTGTCAACCCTGTAGTCGATTTCCAAATGTGAAACATTTACGAGTATACACAGAAATTCACTACATGAATGCATGTGTTTTCTATGTATTTATGTAGGCGAGTGAAGATATGTGTGTGTGTGGGCTAATGAGGCAGGGTTGTACAGCAGAAAATGGGAGTAATGTAAATTACCCGAATGAGGCAAGTGGGTGAGTGGTTTTCTCTTTTCTCACAGCAGCATAGTCTCCTCTCTCTATTTCCTCTGTGTTAAGGAAAAGTAAACAGTGTATTTACTCTGACAGAAGCCACAGAAGTCATCCTAAGTCATCCTGAATACATGAACTGAGTGTTCCCTCCTCCTCCCCCTCTTCCTCATGAGCGTTGACTGATAATGTCAGAATCCCTGCTGTGTAATTCTGACTGATTATGGAAACACTTATCAGACTTTGTTTACAGCTTGTAATTCCATAAACCAGAACTCATAGTTATGAAAGGACAAAAAGTCGTATTTAATGAATTCTATTCTGTTATAAACCTAAAATGACTGCCATTTATATTTATCTGTGATACAACTGCAAAGAAAATGAACAGTGTTTAATGTCTGAATGTTGCCTGCCTCACAGAGAGAATAGACCAAACCAAAGCCAACAGAGTATTTTGTTTAACAGTGGTGACTGGGCCATTCGGAGGACTGAGATAATTTCCAGTTCAGTCTGCGGAATGAGACAATAAAGACAGAGTATTGTGGTATTGTGGTCTTTTCTTTGCCAAGCCATTTGTGAAAACATTTTAAGAGAAGGGGCTGCAACTCTCCTTATTTGACTACTGATGAGGCACACCACATTGTTTTTTTTATCAGAATAAACCCAGGTTTCAACTAAGACAGGATACTGCCCAGAATGTGTACAGCAGTTTTTTTATTTGAAAAAAAGACAAGAGATGCTTTAAATTGTGTTCTTATGTGCTTCCTCACAATCATATGTTGTTCAACTAGGACAATACAATGTTTAGAGGTGCTGAAATTAAGGAAAATTATAAAAAACTTAAAATGTTATTTTAAATGATAAAAACTGTTAAAGACTAACAGTAAAAGAAAATGAATGACAGGTCTTATTTCGTCCTTTGTTCTCCATGCAGTTGTGAAGTGCAGTGTGTTTGAATGGAGGGAGAGTATTTCTAATATGGAGCTTAAATGCTTAAAAGCCACATTGTGCTCTGTTTTTTAAGTTTAGGGAGGAGCTAGAGGAACTAGATTTAACAGCAGGTAAATGTATATAGGGCTTTTGTAGTCTTGATAACCACTTGTGCTTTACAGTACAGCGTTTTCCATTAACCTCATACATACATTGCTATCTCTATGAGAATCAGGATCTTACCACACTCCGGCAAGACTCGTAGTGCCGACCATCTGGTTAGAGGATGGCTCTACACCCTTCATCCACAGTCGCCCTCATCCTGAATTGTTGTACCTATATTCTCTTATACAACAATAAAAATAAGGTCAAGGTTGTGTCAGGGTCATGTATATAACAAGCAATGGGAACAAACAGTGGTTTCCTTTGTGAAAGGCGTGTGTTCTGTTGAGCAATCCATCCTCACCAACTCTCTCTGACTCCCTGCTTTGCTTCCACCCATTACTAACCAATGAGCAAAAAAGGGCTAATACACAGATCTCGTTACAAAGTCCTGGAGCAATGGCTGGAAAGCCGGCTGAGAGCCACTTGGGTGCTGGGGCTTTGCTAGTCGTTTATTACAGTGAACTCTCAAACTCTTTGGGTAAAAGGCCTGCAGTTCAGAGGAGGTGCCACGGAAATTCTAGACACTGCTGAATAGGTCTTGTAGTTGCTGTGGATCTGGAAGGGGGGTGTCCATGGACAGAGTGCAAACTTCCACCAAGGCCCAACCGACCCCTTATGAAACCACATTTTAATTCACTAGATCCAAATTTTATCTGGATCAGCACTATTGAATTATTCTCGAGATGTTAAAAAAGTGAAAAAGAAGTTCAGCCATGCACCACGGTTTAAACTAATAGACAAACTAGCTATCTAAGTAACTTACCAACTAACTAGAATGGCACTCTTCAGAGTGCATACCTCTGCCAAGGCTCAACAGTCCCCTTATAAAACCACTCTTAAATTCACTAGACCCCAATTTTAATTTGGATCTACACCAAATTGCACACACTCATAAATTTCACTCCACTAAACATGTCAGATTTTTTCATCCAGAATTTTATCTGGATCAGCACCATTTAATTATTGCCTGTGATCTCGGTGAAAATGTTGAAAAACGCCTCTTGCAATGTTAAAAGTTTAAACGGTCACACACGTTAAAGTCGTTTTCTTCTGCACCTCCCCAAAAAAGTAACCACACGTTGAGGCGATGCAGACCGCAAGAGCTGTGATTGGTCAGCTTGGTAGCGTCGCATCTCCAGCAGACTTGTTGCAATTTTTAAATTAAGTTGAAGGAACTTCGACGTCTTTCTTTTCTTTGTTTCAGTTATTTAGGAGGAAGTAATTGCTCTTCAACATCTCTCAGCTTCAAGACCAACACGATCCGCTTAGTAACTCTCGTCATCGTTCTGAAGTAAACAAAGATGCCAGAGAATTTGTAAATAAGCCAACCAGAAAACAGCAGCAAAGAAACTCTACCACCACTAGCGTTTCGGCCGTGTAATTGCAGGGCGTCTCACACACACCTAAAGACAACTATGAATGCTCGGCCCTGTGTGTAGGCAACATGCCCACCTACGCAGTATAGCTTTCGACGCAGAAACATGAATCAGCAGTCAATAGTTGGCTGAATAATTTAATTTTTTTATTTTTTCCATTTTGGGTCGTTATAAGCCTCTTGCACAAACAACCTATAGTGGTGACTTATTTTTTACAGATTAGTCTCAGATCTAAAGGCGATAATGCGAGGAGGCTTTTAGGGCTGAGTGGTTGAGTTGGACGTGGATTGGCTGTGAGTTAATGAGTTTGCTCAAGTGCCACAGGAAGAAATCCATTATTGGGTTTTCTTGATTAATCAGATGATGTTCTCATTTAATGGTGTTGGCGATGTTACACGTGGAAACTAGATGACTCTGCTAAAGTCCCAACTGAGCAGTTTTAGCTGGATGTGGAACCTTTCAAAAATCATATGATCTGTTAACCTCACTTTCTCTTTTCTCACTGCTGTTGATGAGAAAGTACATTTTTTGCTCTTAAGTTTTCATCCTAAGTCGCCTGTAGCTGGAGAACATCACTCAACTCAAAATTAATTTAGCAGACCTGGGACTGCTGTTGCAGCACTACCTTGTTAATCAGCTGACAAGACAAGTGCATTCAACTTAGCTAACTTTAATCAAATCTAACTTCTTTTGGGGGATGAGCAAATTAGTTTGTGCAGAAGTCAGCTCAGCACACCATTTTTTGGACATGTATTGATCAGTATGTCTCCTACATGAGCTTATCACCACTGGCAATGAGACCTCCAGGGCGCCATTATCCACAGGCCTGTAGTTTGACGGATAGCTGGCAGGAGGTACGGCCATTGATCTATAAGGTAGCAGAGGTGAGAAGGGTGCGCACACATCCATGATGTACGTGAGCTATGTGTAGCAGGTTGGAACTGAACTGTGACTGATACTGGATTTGATGCCCAACTTCAGTCATTGTGGAGTCTGACTGTGTTCATACATGATGTTCACATGCATTTTGTCCAACCTGGTTCACTGGGAACTGCAAATGGGAGTCCATCCATTCAACCATCTTATCCATCCATCCATCTATCCATCCATCCACCCATCTATTCATCCATCCAACCATCTATCCATCCATGCAACCATCTTATCCATCCATCCATCCATCCATCAATTTTGTTCTGGAGTCAGGTTGAGATGGCAGCAGGTCAGGTGACTGTGCATGCAATTCAATAAACAAATGTATCAGCCATCAGGAGGAATACAAATCAACCCTAAGGCACACAAGGTCATTAGCATTCTCATGTTATAAAAGCCATCCTCTTTGCCCACTCTCACAGTATGTTTCAGTACTGAAACATAGTGTGCTGTCGAAATACATCACACACCATAAACTGAAGCTGCTGTGTGTATTCATGCCGAGACATGCTTTGCTGGAGATGGTCTTTCTCTGCTCTAGATGTTTGCCTTCATTTGTCTTGTTGTATTATTGAAGAATCCATTTTCAT
The DNA here is from genome assembly GCF_022539355.2 of Hippoglossus stenolepis. Lineage (NCBI taxonomy): Eukaryota > Metazoa > Chordata > Actinopteri > Pleuronectiformes > Pleuronectidae > Hippoglossus > Hippoglossus stenolepis. The sequence goes on along the minus strand of NC_061497.1, from coordinate 1,093,360 downwards.
GCAACAAGGTGCGTACTGGAGAGAAAAAAGGCCACAACCTCTTTGTTAACAGGAGGAACATTTCTCTCGACTCATTTTTCTCACTCAGGGTTTTTTGTTGTGTTGTGCTGAGGCACTGCCTGGCCTGTTGTCTTGTAATGTTTGAAGAACACTTAAAAAGCCTAATGAGCTGCCTCATTTAACCTTCTGTCAGGAAGAAGTGGATATGATTCCTCTGACTGCATTAACAAATTCTAGCCTGTCTGTCTATTGGATTTGCATAACAAGGTAGGATTCTCTCTGTGTGCATGTGTTTATTGATCTCCCAGGTCTGAATGTGTGAAGCTCTAGATAAAAAATTCGGTTTATTTATTATTTTCATTGAAACATATCAAGTCTGATCCAAAAATTCAATTCAAATTTAGTTTAAAGCAGATTTACATGAGATGAAAAGGTTTATGTAAACTCTGGTGAAGTACTAATGTTTATGGTTATATATTAAATTACGTTATGGCTTTTATAATACAGTGGTTATACATTGTATTTATATGGAGGAGACAGACATTCCCAAAGATTTGAGTTGTGCGCCCTCTGCTGCCTCATTCTGGAATAGAGGCTTGGAAAAGATTTCATCACAGTAAATAAGATTATCGACATCCATCAGCAGGCAAATCACAGGGCGTGGGATTAGAAGCAGAGAGGGAAGACACCTGGGCCCATTTCAACTGGCAGAAAATTGTGCCCCCCGCCCCAACACCCACCCCATGCTCTCCTCTTTTTTGGATAATGTGCCACTGATTTGTTTGTAATGTGCATGTTGTGCATGTTCGTAAATTGTCAGAAGTGCTTGTGAGATGAGAGATGATGAGTTTACTCTGGCTCCCGTATCAATATTTGCACTTGAGATGGAGTTTTGTCATCTCACGTCTTCTGTGCGAGCTGATCCACACTGCTGCAGCCCTCTCCTCAGTGCCTTCCTGTGCCACCGCCTTTCCTGTTCAAATTTGATGTGAAAGATATTTAACAGCAGCAGCGAGTGATTGCATGGGTGGAATAGCCATGCATACATTCAGCCAAACCCTCTCAAGGGTATTTTTTCATGCATTTTAGAAGCAGCTTGGAGTTAATGGGGGCTGTGGGGCAAGCATTTCCAAGAATAATGACTCACAAATGGGTTGAATTAGTAAACAGTATATCAAATGAAAGGAGACAGCTCAGAATGATGAGACGAGGCAAAAGTTTTGCAACAGCAAAATTATTCTCTGATTCCCAGGGGAAGTTACTGCTGAAATCCTCTAAACTGAAATTGAAGTTGGCTTTGTTTGTATGCTGTGGCTGTGAAGAGCAGTTAATAGTGTTTTAGTGGGGAAACATATGAAATGGAAAAAAATTGGGAAAACAGAGTATATTTCTGATTCCATCATGTGTTTTCCCTTTTCTGTCAGCATACTGTTATTCATATGCGACCCTGCTGTTCTCCGATCGATGCACTTCAGAGTTAGTCAGAGATTCCTGTGAGCTTCCCACTGCTCTGAATAAATCAATTGCCTCCAGTTTTTAGCAGATTTAAAAATATTATTTCTTTGCCATCCCATAGTTCTATACTTTTCCAATCCTCCAGCCAATATTAGGATAAAGAGGGATTAGATGAAATGATTAGATGAAACTTTAATGACCACCTGGAGGAAAATTACTTGCCGAAGCTGTAGAAGAAAGGATCGTGGTAAGAATAAGAGAGGCACTAAATTACTGAGGAGGGATGAAACAATAATTCTATCCGGCAAACATACTGAGGATATTAAGATAATTCATCACAAGTGATTTTATAGGCTGTAATGAATGTAAATGAGTCATTTGTTGTTTACCACAAATATAGTTTGAAACGGAGAGACCATAGCATAGCATTGCATAACATACCATACCATACCATTTATAGTATATTTGAATTCAAGCAATTTGACAATGTCACGTACAACTGAACATTGTAAACTATGACAGGACAAGACAAGTCAAGACAGAAAATGAAAAGACAGGACAGGACAGGATGGGACAGAACGGAAAGGAACAGAACAAGTTTAAAGTAGAAAAGAAACGTGGCGGTATTTCAAATTGAAGTCAAACTGAGTTTTAAAAGAACACACTTTTTAACCAGGATCTGACAGCATAAAAACTGTGTTTTTACACTTGTTTCTTTGTATATATGCTACACAAGCAACTCACACTGATCTGCAGTCAGCTGTGTGAACGATTTCATCTACACCATGAAGTCACACATCACCTTTTTTTAACCATGCAGGACGTATGCTGGCAAGAAAAAAACAAACAAAATTCTAAGGGATACAAATCTATTGTGGCTCCAAACAACTAGTTCTGCTTCATTTGTGAACGCCGAAACAGTTTGAATGTGGGCCATAGTGGTCTGGATATCAACAGATACCACATCATACAAACTAGAGATGCTGGTTGAGTATTTGGAGGCTAAACAATAAAAGTGCTGTCTGATTCGATAAGCCTAAACCCTCTTTTCGTTTTGACTCCCACTGCAGCTGTAGAATGGATCAGTTGCTCTTAGTTGGGCTCAGCAGTGCACACAGGTAATGTGTTCTTCTGTGTATGTAACAATTCACCTTGCTTAGGATGTAAGGGGGAAATTACATACGCTATTCTAAAGGAGCACGGGTGGATCTGTCACGCTGTGTATGGGCGCCGCCCACTGACCATCTTACAATAAGTATAATACTTTACAGGATCGATAACCTTGGCATCTGGCCCCACAACATATGAAAGAATAAATACAATAACGAAATTAACCCAGAACGTTGCATTCAATTATCTGTATTTCAATAAACCTAATCATACACACGTAGCACCTGGACGTGTGCCCGCAAACAAAGACGGGAAAGTGAACACAACCACTCAACTTAAAACAAATCACATACATCAATATTTCCCCCAAACCCCAGGTTCATACAGTCCCTCAGTTCATCTGTGGTCATGATCTTGTGCTTTACGACCTCAGTCCCACCCGTGGACTCTGTCCAAACTGTAGACCACTTCTGCAGCAGCGGTCTAACCACCTCAGGTTGAACCTCTAAGAGAGGAAGGCTGGGCTGCTTGATGCTAGCATTTTCTAATACCGCCATGTAGAAAATGACTATTGAGTCTTGAAACCCCCACTGCAATGCATCTCGGGTTTTGGGTAAAAACTTATGCTCTTTCCACCCCGGCATAACATACTCAGGTGGGGCATTAAGACTATCTGGCTCGCACACAAAGACTAGACCAAGCAGTAGAGGCATGTACAGCTGATCATCCCTAAGTATATGTACGCTGATGGAGATGTGAGTATCATGGAGGGTGAGGAGCAGGTTAGTTTTCCCTACAGCCTTACTCTCTTGTCCATTGGCCATAACGAACCTTGGGATTTCGCTCACATTCAGAGTCTCTCCAGCCCTCCTTAGGTTGTTCCATAGGGTTCTATTCATCAACGAGTATGTGCACCCTGAGTCAAGGACGGGCATCTCCCTCTGATCCTCGGACCCTTATTGGTACCACCAGGAGGGTTGGAATGCCCAGAACCGAGGCCACATCTGCATCATGTCCACGGCCCTGCCCATGTTCAGGTTTCCTGCTGGATTTTTTGCAAGTACGGTCCGAAGAGTTGGACTGCTGTACGCGGTTCCAATAGTCTTTGGAGTTGCTCCAGTCTTTCTCTATCAAGGACCCCACCTTAACCAGCTGGTCGACCGTGGACACGATGCCACGTAGGCCACTGGCCAGCCTCGGATTACATGCTCTGAGGATTCGTCGCACAACCTCCTCTTCTGCCATATCGTGACTCCACTTGTGTAAGAACGTGTGTAATGTTGAGCTACCACCTGCTTTGGTGAAAATTTGAAATGATATCTAAACTGCTCTCACTCCTCTTCTGTTTCTGCATTCTGGCTGAAGAGGCAACTGGTTCAATAGGCAACAATTTTCAAGGTGCTTAGTGGATTTTCTCTTGATGCCCTGCTATGCCCATCTATTTACAATATGAACTTGACCGGCTTTAGGTCAGGTAACCAGAGCTTCTTGTCATAGGAACAGATGGGCTTATTGCTGCCCAACAATAAATGGCCCCAGTATTTCACCTGCAGACAGCTGATCAATGACAGTGAATGGTTCCATTACTTTTTGTGCATAGAATAGCTTTTCACTAAATGTTTCCTCTCCAGTGACCGTCTCACAGCTGCTGATGCTGCTGCTGTTCCCACTGGTCACCAACAGAGGTCGATAAAAATCTGTCAGAAGGCAGACTTACGACAGTCCTGACAATTACTGATGCTGATTATTCATTCTTTTAGACATTGTCTAATTTAATTAAACATTGATCCATCATTAATATGAAATGGAGCACTCACAAGACCAGCAAAGACCATCAATATTCACACTGATGCAATATGCTGTTCTTTTTTAAGACAAAGATAATTGTTTCTGCAAGTAATAATTGATTCATATCAAGATATATCACCTGTATTCTTTTCAATTACACATGAAGCATCAACACAATCATCTCTTAATTGATTTCATACATTTGCAGACATATGCAGCCTGCAGCTAAATGTGGGTTTACTTCCAATTACTTGCTACTTGGTACTTGATACTTGCTTATTACAATGTTAGTATGACCTGCAGTCTGTTACCTGAAACAACACCAAATATTGGAAAGTGGAAATACTCAGTTCTGCTCACTCTGTGTATACTGAGAAAACACAAAGCTCCTCCAGGCACTAATCAGAATGAGTCAAAAAGAGGTCCACAGTCCAGGCTCTATGTAAGGTCTTGCACCTGCTGCTGCCAACATAGACAGATATGAGATAAAAATCAAGCCAGGGAATGTGATTATAGGTTTTATGAATGTTACGTTGAGAGGTGCCGGTAAACAGATGTTTTGGCCTTTGGAAAAAACTAAGCTAAGCTAATGATAATGGCTCATTCAGGCTTCTTAGCGCAAAGATATCTGTGCCGTCTCATGTAACACATATCAAGTGTGTAGGATAGGATCTATTAGCAGAAGTGGAATATAATATTTATAATTATGTTTTCATTATTGTTTTGTTTTTATAACCTAAGAAGTCCTTTATATCTGCCTATGGGAGAGGTAGCCCAGAATGGACACACCAAACTTTAGAGAGGCCCCTTTTGCATGTTTACATCATCTTAAGGTCACTGTCCCTATGCTTGGACGGGGAGGGGTGAGGAGAGAGTTGGTTGCAAACTACAACTTCACTGCTAGATGCCACTAAATCCTACGTACTGGTCCTTTGAAATGGCCTCTGTAGTGGACAGTAGTTATGCCCCTCCCCTGAGCAGTGTCTTCTAGTGATGGACCAGCAGATCTGAATACTATCCTTCTTTCTACAGGCAGTTGTGTATGTTGTGTGAAAAAAAACAGTAGGTATCAGCCATTTTGATCATAGGGAAATTGTCTTGGTAGAGCGGGTCATCCACTAACTATAAGCTCTGTGATTCGATCCCCACCGCCTCCAGTCATCATTCTGAAGTGTCCTCGGGAAAAACCTCACCCCACTTCTTAAAGAGGTTGCAGGTGCCAGTGGCTCTAGCTTGCTTGACATTATACACTCTTCCCTTACTTATATATACTTATTTAAGCCAGTCAGCAGTCAGCCTTTATTAAAAAAGACACACAGAATTATCAGCCTATAGCTCAGGCTACATCCATACAATGTTTTAAACAATCTCTGTCCACACAAGCATTTTATTTGTCAATCAGTTTTAATCCCAGTCTATACTAACTTGTCTTAGAACTCATATCACGGCCCACTCATATACACTGGGCTTGCACGTGCCAGTGTTAACAAGGCATGCGTGTGCCAGTGTACACAGGTAACATTTGGTTGTTAGTTGCAGAAAGACCTGGGCTACAAACAAGCTCATCTCCCACGCATGTAAGTAGTATAATTGTAAAATGCAGAATTTAACTGCACAACAGCTGTTACCAAAGACAGCAGGGTCAGCAACGCTTGTATTTGATTATCCATTACGCTCTACACTGGTAGTCGAGGCTAATGCAGGTTGCCTTCTTCCAGAAGGGGGTCATGTGATAGGAGCCTGACGAATCAGCGGCCAAGTCATGGCCAGAATGATCCAATCAGCAAGCAGTTTTGAGTATCTACTACGCCGTTGTTTTCAAACATCTCAGTTTCAGTACAGACTAAAACGCAGCCCCAGAGTTTGAAGTAAAATAGGATCATTTTTTAACTAAAACTGCAGCATAGTGATGTGGATTTCGCTAGGGAGAGCGTTCCAGAGGGTGGGGGCTGCGACACAGAAGGCGCTGTCTCCAAAGGTTCGCAGTTTGGTGTTGGGGATGGAGAGCAATCCTGAGTTCGAGGACTGCAGCCTTCTGAGCGGCGTGTAGGGGTGTAGCAGGTCAGTTAAATATGGTGGGGCTCGGGCGTGGAGTGAAGGCTTGTGCTGGGCAATATTTCTGATAAATTCCAGTCAGGGTTCCACAAGTGAAACAGTACTGAAACAGCTCTTATTAATTTAAATGTCCATCTTGAGATGTTTGTATTCTCTTTGTCTGTTTTTCAGTTTTGCGTCTGCACATTTGAAACCTCATCAAAGCGTCCCTTTCCTCACGGAGAATCCTCAGGTTAATCTCCTGCTGTACTGTTACATGGACACACTCCTACATTATCCAGAGTTTTTACTGGGGGGCTGGCAGACGAAACTCTGGCGAATGTCCACAGCAACTCACATCTGTGTCTGCTCATACAGGCCCTCCGGATAATTTCAGGAGATCGTCTCCAGTTCAGTGCATGTCTGAAGCAACTTAAGGGTGACAGGGTTTTTGCCATCAGAGCCCTGAGGATCTAGGATTCCTTGCATGAGGAGGTATGTCTTGCCCATATTTAACCGGATTTCATATCATTTCACAACACATGTTTTATAGGAATGTGTTTCAATGCCCGATTTCTATCAGTTTTAATGGATGTTATTTGTTTTAAATATTTTCTTCTTATCTTTCTTCTTTCTTTCTTTCTTGTTTTGCTCCGTGTTGCTTTATCCCCATGCACTTTGTAAAGCACCTTGTAACCTTATTTACATAAGTGCCATGGAATTCAAGTTTAAGTATTATTATTTCAGACACTGAAACCTCTGCTGGCAGAGTGTGAATGACAGCTGATGTGTGATTGAGGCTCAGCATTAATAAATGCTGTCTGAATGTGTGTGTGAATGGGTGAATGTCACTTGTAGCGGAAAGGGATTTTAGTGGCTTTTAAAACTAGAAAATGGCTTTATAAATGCAGTCCATTTACCATGTTTTTATTGCCAATTAATAATATTTGATTACCAGTTGATGGCAGATTGCAGAGTTGTTGCTGAAGAGAGATGCAACAATAGTTCTGGTTCACTTCCTCAGTTAATTGCTGTTTTAGCTTTAACATATATTGGTATATTTACAGCACAACTGTTGACTGTTTATGAACCTGTTGTGAGGTTAGTATTAATGATAAAATGATAAAATTCTTGATTATAATTTTCAAGCTTATACACAAAGTACTTTCCAAGTGAAATAATTTATAGAGTAAAAATTAAGCACTCTTTTCTTGGAAATATTTCTTTATTGAAAATAATAAGCTCCTGATGACATCTATTCCCCCCAGCTCCTTCACTTTAAGAATGAGGCGAGACAGGACAGGTGAGTAGAGGCATGTCTGGGTAGAGGGGGGCTGCGACCACGCTCCAGAAATGGTACTGTTCCATCCCTCAGTGAAAACAATTGGCTCCCTTGATGGTGGGTGTGGAATCTGTTGTTGTTGGACAGATGATTTCCAGTGATCGCCACAGTATAAGCAGGAAGGACTCTTTTTGTCAGGCACATTGGTAATTAAAATCAGTAAGTACGGATGGTCATAGAAATGATAAACATTCCCACTTTTAATAATCCCAAACAAAGTTTCAGTGGAGATGGAGGGAGACATCACATGACATGACAACATTACAGCGGCACTATACATGTGATATTGTTACTGTGCACATATTATTATTATTATGCTTTAGTGTGTTGTTCTTTTCGGTTGCTCTTTATACAGAATCCGTGCCCATGCCTAAATTGTGATGCAATTGCCTCAGGGCTGATCATAAACTGGTCCATCTGTATTCAGCACACTGCACGCAGTAGCAACAAGCCATTGGGTAAGGGCTTACAGCAGCCAAGCAGAAGTTTAGCAAGGAGGTGAAAGTGATATAATATAATAAACGTCATAAGGTTTTCTAAGACGTTCCTCTTGTAAAAAATAAAAAGTTTAAAAAAGCCCAGTTCATCTGTGCAGCAACTTATTACACCTCATGGTTTTGTCTGTAGTGCGACCTCTAGTGGCTGAAGTATTTAAGACGGGGGCAGAGGGAGAAGTGAGGTAAAAGGGGACATAGGAGACTAATGTTAATTTCCTTTCGTGAAGCTGCATGTTTATTATTGTGAAGGTCCTCTACTTTGATGGAAGAACGTATTTGAACCCACTCCACAGTATAAGCAAGCCATCATTATTCCAGGGTCGGAACAAGAAACAGTGAATCATCACAAAGGCTATAGGTTTGCTGATTGCATCGGAACAGTCTAACATCTTTGTTGGTTCCAATTAATCTGATTCACGTGCCAACTTCACAACACACATTCTGACCTGTCAGAGGTGAAACTGGTTTAATAGCATTAACCATGGCAGCGTTCCAGCAATTAATGTCATTATTGAGTAAACCACAGTGGAAAGATATATTCTGCTCAGATGCCAAAGAAGCTTTATGTAAACTTTATTTCTGAACATTGCCCCTTCCTCCACCCTCTCCTGATTTATACTATCCTCCATCTCTCATCTCTCCAGCCCGACTCAGCCCTGCCGCTCTCCTCGGCCCACTTTCCACACTGCCTCTGTGTGTAATCTCATTATCGACTTGCCAGTGGAAAAGGGATTTATTTAATATATTTGAGGAACAAACCACCAGAAGCTTAAAAACAGTCTCCGGGGGTTCAGGGTGCAGTTTTTTCTTTTTCTTTTTTTTTTTTTGCATTGTTTCCCTAAATCATTTCAAGCCAAAAGCTAAGTCTGTTTGACTCCCATCACTTTCAGATCTCATGCCTCCGTGGCTGCCAGCTGCATCACAGGGGGACAGATGAAACCTGGAGGAAGAAATATGAAGTGATTAACTCGTAGTCACTTTATTCCCTTTCAGTCATGGAGAGGCTGCCAACGACTCCCATAATGCCTGCTCTCCTCAGAGGGTTTTAGCATTTATTTCACATTAGGGGAATGAAATGACGTACATCCTCAGAAGCTCTTCCAGGACATTTGTGACAAAAAGATGAAGTTTAATGAGAGTGTGTGCTGGTTGATAGTTTAGGGTTAATGGGTGAAAGGTCTGGCTAATTCCAGACATGGGCATTAGACTCCAGTTTCAGCCGGATCTGCAGTAAAGAAGATCTTTGCAGAGAAGCCTTGACTAAGGGGATTTGAAGGAGAGCTACTGCACTGATATCTTATCCCTTTGCTTTTAAACTGGATGCCTAATTGGCCCGGCTGAGATATAAACCTGCCTTTGTGGACTCGATATGTTGCTACAGTTGGTTGAAATGTGGATCAACAACTCTTTCTCAAACTGACACATGAAGGCCAGTGATCAAATCAGTCGATAAACAGGCCGGGTGGATCATTTTTCCGAGGAAGTGATTTATGCAGCAGAAGAACTGGAGTGCTTAGTCAGAAAGAGGCAGATAATCAGTAGGTATAACAGTACCTGTGATGGACTGATGATCTTTGGAAAATACTTTAAATTACAGATAATTACAACAAAATAAAAGACTAGTGGTCTTTCAAGAATTCTATGAATGAATCTTTTCAGAAGAAATATGTTATATTCCTGTGTCTATGATCTTTATTTTGCACAAGGATTGTTAACTGTCTATACTTGACTCTTCCCCTCCCTTGAAGAAATAACAAGGATTCAATATAATTGTATTTCGACGTTTGGGTGATGGCTGCTGGCTGTTGTGAAATATAAATGGTCATGTAGTGAAAAGGTTCCTCTGCAAACTGAATCTTGCAATACCGTAGTGATGACTTTAAATATTCTGTTTCATTCTGTAGTGTAAAATTAAATACATTTTTAATGGCATGGCTCGGTAGAAATTGCTTCACTGCTGCACCAAACATTGAAAGTTCAAGAGCGCTTGAGTGTGCAGTTTAATTCTGGGTTATACTGTACATTAAAATCTTGCAGCAGTACCACAACTGATCTAATGACAAATGTACAGCTTTTAACAATGCTACATGTGGTCATAAAGCAGCAGTTCTATGTTCATTAGGTTATCTTTAATATTTGCTATTTAATATTGTGTCTGACTGAGTTAGTTGTCTAAGAAAAGTGTCATTTTCCAGGTAATTATTTTGTGGATTTTTTGGACAAAAAATTATCAGGACACGATTTAGCTTTTAAATGTAATTTATGATTTAAAGGTAACAGATTTATACATTTGATAATGTCTTCTATGTGAATTGAAGATCACTTGTTTTCACTGTGGGTTTAAACAACTTTTAGGACAGAAAACCCCACAAATGCAGAAACAGGTGGTGAATATGATGTGTTTAAAGTCTAATGTTCTTATTTGTAAATGGTAAATGGTCTGTATTCATATAGAGCTTTTCTAGTCTTGATGACCACTCAAAGCAATTTACAGTACAGATTTACATTATCCCATTCACACACACATTCATACAGTGCATCTATGTGCAGCACTTTTCTCTATGAGAAGGGGCAAAAGTATCTTGCCACACTTTGGCATTCGGAATAGGAAGACTGGGATCGAACCACCGATCTTCTGGTTAGAGGACGACCACTCTAACCCCTAGCCGCCCTGCATTTGTTGTTTGGATGTCACACCAAGCTTTTCCATTTCCTCTTTTCTGTGTATTTGACTTGTTCCAACTTCACTGATTATACACTAGAGGGCAGTCTTGCTAAAGTTATGAATTGACCACAATCTCAAACTCATAGATGAGTGATTCCTGAAGCCATGTCTTTTTCTGTTTTCTGTTTTTGTAATTATGAGAAGATAAATCGACAGTGGTCTCTCTGAAGTCTGTTTCTCTAACACTCCCTGTCTCATCACCACTGTGATCAGTGTAGACATTTTCTTCCTTAACTTGGGATTGAAGACGATGCATACCCATGCATGTGGGACACCCATCAGGGGAGATACTCTTCCTCCGCCTTTACTGTTTAATGACCTGACAACACATAGACATTCCCTAAATGAATACATCCACACATTCTATGAAATGATGTTCAGATCCAAAAACAGAAATAGTCGCACCATCTGAGATTTAAAAAAATTTTAAATAAATATAAAGGTATACTGTGAGCTAAACATTTAAATAATAAAAATCATTATAATCATACAATAATTATACAATTACAGCTGACTGGCGAAAATCATTTAAAATGAGACATATTGTGATTTGTGAATATGGGCTATACAAATAAAATGTGTATATTTGATTTGATTTGAAAATAACGACTGAACAGCACAGGGTTTAGGCAAAAAAGACCTTCAAGTTTACTGAGAACCATTTTATATTCAGTGCAATGATCAACTTCTAAGTCAACTAATGCAAGTGTATTTCACTGAAAGGATAGACCAGTGTAGAGGCTCATACCTGTATTGAAATCATACTTTAAAACATTTATATTCACATTTTTGTGTTATGTTCTCCTTGTTGTAACCTTGTATACTATAACCTTTCTCAAATCCTTTATTCACCATGGTGTATGAATAACACGACAATTGCCATAAGTCATTTCACATGTTATCACTCGGAATGTTAAGCTTGTCAAGTGTCACTTCTCCACAGACAAATCCTAACCCTGACCCCGGCCAAATTGCTATTAAATGACAAAAGCATAAACATGATGGGAGAAGTCCCTGAATGCGGCTTGTTATTTAAACGTAACCCCATGATAACATGTAGCTTTGCATCAGATACTTATTTAAATGTCCGCCTGCTCTGATCCTGGTTTGAACTCTTAGTTGGATAAGAACTTGATCATGAGAGCAGACAGAGGAGTCATGGAGATGAAATTAGGGCAAAACTAACAAAAAAATATATAAATAAAACCCTTATTATGGTTTATATATATTCATTTGAGGAAATTGTTGCTTAGTTTCTCAAATGAAACAATTGATAATTACTTTGCAGTTGCCTTTAGCGACATTAACATGAGCGGTTAAGAAAGTAATTCCATTCATTTGCATTTTGGCTTCAGCAGAGAGGAGAGAGGGAATGACACAAAGATGAGAAGAGTTAAAACGACTAATTGTTCATTCACTACCGCAGCTATTGGCTCAGTCAGTTCTGTGCACTGAAATTACAGGATATTAACAACACTGTGATTTACTTGAAACACAGCTATGTTATTGTTACTATACAAAAAAGGGGTATTGTCTTTTACACAATTAATCCAAAATACTTTGATGAAGCAGTTGTTTTATGAAACTGAACTAATGCTGTAGATCATAGATCATATGACTTCCAACATATATTTGAAGGATTTTACTTTTACTTTTTTTTTAAAAGCTGTAAGTTATACATAGATTGACGACACATTGTCAGGTCATTTTCCCCCTGGCAGTCAATAATCTGCATTACTGAACTATAATCAACATCTGTCACACATCTGTCAGCACCCAAACTATTTTTTTTTATATAAAATTAGGCCAGATTGAAAAAACAGTATATACCTACACATGTATGCTGATATATTGTTGGGGTTTGAATATGAAGGATGCACTGCATGGTCGGTTCCGGTGGTTGATTATAGTAACACATATTTTTGTGGGTCTGCTGGTGTGCATTGACTCTCATAACCAGCTAAGTGGGTGCAGGTATTAACACACCCTGTCACGTGCATCACTACAGCCTGTTAGTATTTGTAGTTTAATATATAATATATAAAATATAATAATATAACAATCAACAAGTAACTCACTCGAGGTTTCAGCATACTATTGATCCATAATCATTTGGGGAAGCTTTGCCTCCTCTAGTCTCTTATTATTAGCTCTGTATATGTATATTACTGTTAATAATGAACATCTTCCGAAGCAACTTTATTTATGTCTCATGTCCTTAGTTCACTACTTTCATGTTTGTCATCTTCCAATGAAGTCTGAGCAAGAGACTGTGTGTGTGAGAGATTTGTCTTTCTTATATATATATATATATACTAACTCTTAATTATCTTAAGAAAAGATCAAAAGTGATCTGTGCTTTATTTAACTGGACATACTTGAGGCATCTGATGACATCTGATGATTCATAACCTACAAAGCTTGTTAACATTTGTTTGGCTGTAGGAAAGAGTTCAAGTGTGTGTCTCAAATATTCAGTCGGACCCTTTACATTGAATTAATTAGATTAAAAAATACAAATGTTCTAATGGTGATGTTGGAGGAGAAAGCTCAGATCTAACCCCTGTTTGTAGCAGTAAAATACAGCTTCATTATTGTTCTAATATAAAACCCCTAAGCAGACTGTTTATGGAAAATGTAAATGTTTTTTTTCACTCAAGTAGTTTGTACATATTTTAGGAGGGAGAGTGGGTGAATAGCTACAATAGACAAGTGCTTCCCTACCAACAATATGGCTGATTGGCCATATATACCTACAGTATCTCTATCCTCATTTAGAGCCAGAAAACAATTAATTCCAAAAAAGCTTGTGATGTGAAGCAGAAGCAAACTGGGCTCTGGTGGTGGAGGGGGTGTCCACAGTTTCAGTTGCAGGGTAGAGGTGCATTAGGGCAGAATAAGAGAGCACTTAACAATGCTGAGGGGGGCCGCTCTGAGCGAGGGCGCAAAAACTGTCTTGGAATAAGAGCACAAAAGCAGAAGAAGTGGCCTTTCAGTGCTGTTTCCACCCTACATAGTGCTTTTTCTGTGAGACAGATGGCATAAAATGATCTTTATCCATATGGTCATGGGCATTTAGACTGGAGGCAGTTAGCAGCACACGCTTCAGGCCTCTGGCTTTTCCAATGAACACACATAACCCAAGCCCTGCTCGAGGTGAGTGAGTTGCTGGCCGAGGCTCCTTGGCCAAGCCACTCCAGTCTGGCCCATAACAGACAGCTCTGCTCATCCCCATGTGAGTGTCTGCTGCCTGTATCGACTCCCCTCCAACGCATAATTCCATTAATCAGTCCAATTTCCCTGTGGGCAGTGGTTTATTTCCGTCTGATGAAATCTTTAGGCGCTGTGTATTAGGGAACAATCCCCACAAATAGCTGATAGTGTTAACCAGTCACAAGCTGCGCCAAGGCATCGCTCAGCATTAATTTGAAAGGGAGTGAGGTGATAATGCGATGTGTCATCCTTTTGTGGGCGTGCATTAATGGCGCCAGCCAAGATGGCAATTGATGGCAAATCAACTTCTTCCAGCGGGGAGGGAAGGGAGGAGGGAGGGGTGCCTGGGATGGAGGAGAGCGAAAGAACATTGACTGGCAAACTGCAGAGCCACAGCGGCCTTTAATCCATTACTCCTCCTGATGGGGAAGGTTTAATGCATCTCAGCCGTAGATGGCATGTGCATTTCTCTTTTTTTCTCCTCTCTCCCTCCCTCCCTCTCCCTCTCTCTCTCTCTGGCTGAGCTGCCTATGAGAGTTGTGGGGCTTGATGTGTGGTATCCATGTTAAATGCTCTAATTCATTCATGTTCTGTTCATTTGCTTAGTGGAAAAGTTTCACAATGTCAGAAGCACAGGTCTGAAGTAGCATGTTAAGGATGCAGTGTATTGGAAAGCAGTTCTATCTTCAATCTCCAAATCATTTCTGACAGTTCAGATGTACACAGCTGATTCAAGAACAATGGAATAAAAAGTATTGTTAAAAGTGATACAAATCTCCAAGAGTGGACACAAAGAAACAGTTAGTAATGGCAGTCTGCTCACTTCATGACTTTTGGGAAGAATGGAAATTCCAAGCACAGCAGTGTATGATAAATCCGGTAAAAGAGTAAAAAATTACTTGAAAAAGCTGCAAATGTAGAACAGAAAAAATAAGCTAATTGAATTAAACCCAAGAGCCTCCTCTCACTAAACACTGATAATTTACTGTTGTTCTGGCTTTTTGTAGGAATATTTGTTATTGATAATTAAAATAAATTGATGTTCACAACCGTCCACAGAGCCAATGTATTGATTTGCAGGTTTTTTTGCTCCTCCATGTCAGTGTTCATCACTTGCTCCAGTTTCTACTGTGTAAACGATGGCCCACTAGTGATCTATGAAAGGAGATTTCTTGTGTTTTACAGAGAATACCTGAGGCCAGGATCTGCCCATGTCCAGGTCGCACTATGGTGGTGGCTGTGTTTTGTTGTGGGCACCACATCATTTTAAGTGATTCAAACCTCTCCAGCAGCTCCTTATCTGCTGGCCACCCAAACACCCTCAATGGTGTTTTTATCGTAACAGCTAGAGCAGCTGCCATCTGTCTGCTCACTGTGGACACTCACACACACACACACACACACACACACACACACACACACACACACACACACACACACACACACACACACACACACACACACACACACACAGTAAGATGCACAAAATATTGTCCCTGTCTTGAGTGAATGTTATAGTTCCCTTAGGGACCGAACAGATATAACTATAACCTCTTGTTTTCGCGATGACAACTGGTCTGATTTACTGCTCATGCCATTGATTTAACTGATAATGATAATGTGATGGAGAGTAACCAAGTACAGTCACTCAAGTGCTTTATTTGACCATAATTTCTGCAGCACTTGTAGTGCAGAAAGTAATTATCAACTGTTTCATTTTAGAAACTAAGCAACAATTTCTTCAAATGAATATATATAAACCATATTAAGGGTTTTATTTTTATTTATTTATTGTTGGTTTTGCCCTTATTTCATCTCCATGAATCAATCCTCTGTCTGCTCTCATGTACATGATTATATCCATTTCACCTACTTTATACTTTGACTTAATATTCCCCTTTTACTTGACTGCACATATTTGCCAGCTACAGTCACCAGTTACTTTGCAAATAAATATGTTATATACAAAACATACCACCTGCTTTTAAAATATAAAGTATAAATGAAAGTACCTGGCTGCATAGTAGTTTCACATCCATCAGCTGTGACATTAGAAAGCTGCTCATATGTTAATGCAGGTTTTTTTTCCTATGATGGAATATGTTAGTGTTGTATTGTTACTCTTTCAGGATAAAGCTGCTGAGGCTCTGTACTTTATTGTGATATAATCCCATGCTGCAAACATACTCAGACAAATACACCATTACCTCTTGTATGAGTAACATTTGATTAAAAACTATAGTTGCTAGCTATTTAGGGAATTTACTTTAAAATGTTTGAGGCTATAATAGTATTTATGATTCATTTTTATGATTTACATCTTCAGTAAAAACAACTGGGCTTGTGGCTGAGGGCTACTGTCTGTAGCATGAACATGAAAAAGACCCACAGGTTTCTTTAAAGAAACCAGTGTGAGCGAATTCTTCCACCAGTGACACCACAAAAATAATATTTTAAAGAGTTGTTGAAATGGTTAAAAAAGAAAAAAATATATTTAACAGTACTTCAGCATGGTTTAAATGAACTGGTATTTCCATTTTGTGAGTCTTTATGCCTTTAGTCCTTTACATTGATCTGACAGCTGTTGTTGCTAGTTTTGAAGTGTGAAGTATGAGATATACTTATATATTCAGCCTGTTGTACTGTATATATTCTGTATTTCCTTCGTTTCACTTTTTAAAATGTTTGTGTGTGTATGTACTTTACTCTATTTTAAAGGTTTCTCAATTCACATGTTATCAGAGAAATCCACTGAACTGTACCGCTAATGTATCAGTAACTTACCACATATGGAGCATTCTGTACTTTTACTCTAACTTGTACTCACTGTGAATACAGAACTTGAACGCAGCATGCTGCATCTCATTGTTGTTAATATATTTGTCATGAACAGATAAAAAGTCTGGGAAGTCTTCCCATAAGAAGTCTGTGTTATAATTAATTGAAAATGTAAACGTATTTATTCAATTCAATTTCCATTTCATTGTATTTCTATACCACCAAATCACAACATACATTATTTCAATGCACTTTACATAGTGAGGTGGAGACCTAACAAAAGAAGGACAAACTGACAACAAAAGCCAACAAAATCAATTCACTGAGTACATCTAGAAATATAATTATTAATGAATGAATTTATGTGGAGCTGACTCAGTATCAGAGTCTACTGAGCACTGAGGTCCATATTTCTCAGCTCTCCTGGTCGAAGATAATACACATAGCTGACGGCCTCCGAATGAAATGCAGTATCTATCATACATCTGTTCTTTGGGATGAGAATTGGACAGGTCCAATCACAGAGAAAAGAGACAACAATCTCTCAGAGCCACCAACAATTGGACCTTTAATATCTGCATTAATACATACACAGCTTCTTATCACAAAGACCCACACTTCATCCAGCTACCTCCAGCCTGTCCAATGTACACGCTCACACTTCGTTTCCCTATGAGAGGCGTCCTTATAATAGCCAATTGTTTCTCCATCACAACAAACGCACAAACCGCAGCCAATAAAGGAATCTATGAGTAACCCTATGCACATCTCATCACACACCCGCACTGAGTGTTCCCACAGTATACAATTATTGATAGGCAGGCTTCAGAGATGAAGAATGAAAGTAATATGCACAGGTCCTGGCCTTAATTTGTACATACATTCTTCTGCATTTACACAAAAAAGCAGGTGGGGGGCACGCGCTGGGCTTTGCTCACATTCTCACTCTTCGGCAGCTCTACACTAAGAAAGGCAACAGCTGTTCATTTGATGCCGCCTGCACCTTTGTTGACCCCATTTCCGTCTGTGCGGTGGCTGAGACAGTGGAGAAATTAGTTGTATTACCCGCTCCCTACCGCGGCGGGTCTAGCTGTGATTCTGCCCAGATTCTGTCCATTACAGCGGCCCCTCTGTCTGATTAGCCCCAACACACTCACTAACATGCCAAATCACTGCTTCGCCCGGCCGCCATGAGCCTCCACTCGCTGACAGGCACACGGAGAAAACGGCAACTCCAAGCCAAATAGGTGGCAGTGTGGATAACAAATGTGGTTACTTATATGCAGACAGCAAAATGAAGTTGTTGTGTTCCAAGCCACAACAAAAACAGACACGTTCGGGTTCTAAATTTCAGTGTATTCATGAAGATAATTTGAAAGTAAAACAGCATATTAAGACACTCGTAGAGATTGAACAGCTGCATATTTACGTCTCAGGGTTATGTCTATTTTTCATGTATATTTATTTTTAAATAAACATTAAAAAAAATTGCAATATATGAAAGAAATCGTGATGTATGAAAAAATCTCTCTTTGAATCAGTATAATTAAGAGATATCATCAGTTTCCAGAAAAACTGAATTGAGTTTATACTCCTGCCTCTCCACCTATCTCTCCACCTAACAGGACGTGTTACCTCCACCATGGAAGTTATGTTTTCATTGTTGTTCGTACGTTTGACTTTTAGCAGCATTATGCAAAAATACTTAACCGACCTGTTTTTTTACTACATCACTTATGATACCAACAGCATCCTTAACACAAACATAATATTGTAGTGAATCTGAATCTTTAAATGGAGAATTTAATAGTCCAGTATGTTCAAACATTTCATATATCATTCTGTCTTTTGCAGTTTGCTGAGTACATCGTTTGAATCATTGCTGCCTCCACCTGATACAGTTCTCATGAAGGTTCCATGCATATCATCCTATATTTGTAGAGTCATATGCTGTTCATTAAGAAAATCTAACACAGGCAATTTAGAGATTATTTCCTTTTAGTTATTTTCAAAAATTGCATGTTGCTACAAAATATTAAAGTACAACTTTTGTAGCTGTTGTGACCACAGTAAAACAGCACTATGAAAGTTCCAGAGACTAAACTGTGCTTAAAGGTTCAGTGTGTACAATTTAGTTACATCTAGTGGTGAAGTTTCATATTGCAGCTCAATACCCCTCACCTCACCCTCCCCTTCCAAACATGAAAGAGAACCTGTGGTAACTTTCAGTTGTCATAAAACTCAAAGGATGTTTAGTTTGTATGTCTGGGCTACTACAAGAAACATGGCGGCCTCCGTAGAGAGGACCTGCTCCTGATGTAAATATAAGGTATTTCAATATAAAGGGCCATTTTAGGGTAAAGAAAACATATTGTACAATTTAGATGAAACACACTTGTGAAAACATCACTAAATTATTTTATATTCAATTTCTGCCAATAGATCCCTTTCACCTAAATCTTACACCCTGGACTTTAAATAAATAGCAGCAGTTTACAGGAGCTACAGTATTGTTTACTGATGTGAGTATGGACATACTAATAGTTTTTCTGTATAAAAAAGTAACTACCTGTCCTGAGTAGCATCAGTTAACTCCTGGTTAAAATCTGTCCTTTTTCTGTCTATATTTAATGGTATATTATAACTAAGAAGAGCGCTGTTTGTTATAATTATTACATATATTATTATAAGTACATAGTCAATAATTTGTTGCTAAATAAAGCACTCCAGTTGTGCCTTGAACCAAAGTCAGTTCCATGGAGAATCAGGTGAGAACTGTGCTTCTGTGTTAAAACAAATAGTGTGAACTGGAAACAGAGATACAAGAAGAGGTCAAAAGGGCTGTGGGGGTCGAGGGGGGGGCCATGTTCACGCATGATGACAGTAAATCATGGAAGCTCGTTGTATTTTGATCTACAGCTGACATGATTCATAGCACATTATGATGTTTATTACCACCCTTCGCATGAAAACCTATGCAGACTCTGTAAATTACATGTAGGACGGCAGTGTATGTACGGCTTCCACCTCTGTCTACCCCCCAACCCTTTTTATTGACTTTACGCACAAGAGACATTTTAACTGAAATACCCTTTTTTAATATTCACTCCCAACACAACAGTAGCCTAAGTCATATCGATTGTGGCTGAATTAAAAGTACCTGAGGCAGGGCGTCTCTAATCCGCAGGGTCTTTTAAGAGTCACCTGGTCTGACAAATGGGCCCTTTTAAAGGAGTATAATGTGTTCTTAAATTATTTTATTGATGGGAGGGGGACAGCCACTCCAGGTGCCCATACAAACTGACTTAACACGCTGTGAGAGGGTCAATTTGGCCTCCATTTTCCATTTCTTCGTTATCTGCATTTGGAGTCATGCTGGCAGGCTCGACGTGAGCTGGGATGGGCTTTGAGGAGGTTTGGCAAATTTCTGCATTTAAGAGGTTCTTCGATAGCACTCGAAATTTGTTAATAGTTTGTGTTTGCTTTGTGGCAGGCTTGTTGGTGACGCAGTATTTGATTGTTTTAACCACACAGAATTGGAAAATAGGTGTTTGGGTCTCAATGTTCTGCAACCTCTTTCATTCGCTTTCCCCCTGCATATGCTTTTCAACCTCAGAATGACCTTTATGGCAAGTGAGTTTATCAATAAATTTAGTTTTATTTCAAATTTGAAAAAAGATAAGTGACACCTGTGATTTTTAAAGAACTGCTTGACCCCCTCAGCTCTCCCCAGCACAGAAAATCAAAAGTCTGCTCTCGCCTACAGTAGGTTCACACATGACACAAAGCTTTTCAACTCTCTCCATACGTATTTCTAACAAATCCACTCAGAGAAGGAGCCTCATGCAGCGGCCAGCCACAATGACATTTTGTCTTTTCACCAGCCTGGCAATTTCCCCCTGAAAATGAATGATTAATGCTGAATGGAGGAGAAAAGGTGTGTAACGCTTTTCAAATCAAGCAGACTCTGTAAAAGGGAGAATGCTAATTATATTGCTGTTTGTATGACCTCATCTTAAGTGCATGAAAGCCTTCTATAAACGACAGGTGAAATTGCATTTTCAAGTAACATTTTAAAGGTCCATGTGGGCACTCTGTCTAATAAAGCCATTTGTAAATGATTCCTCTTTTTGACTCCATTAGGAAGTGCGGCCAGGAACATTTTGTCATAGGATTCACAGACAATAAGCATGTAATCAGGATGTCCAGAGAATGCAGCAAGCAGTGAAGGGGATAATTAATGAGATTGCCTTATGAACTGCTTAATTACTGACTGTTGGCCTCCTCAATTGTCCCTCCAAGTGCTGCATTTGTTCCCTTGTTGCCATTAAGCCTTGACTGACAGAGGTGGCAACCATGGGAGGGAATCAAGACATCTGAGAGTTTATTAATTGACTACACATGGAAACCAGGACGACAACTACTGAGAGCAGTGATTAATGTGAAGAGGTGAGGGCTGCAGTGAATAAGCCTTGTAGCATAAACATGATGCACAGGAGGTCTTTCTTTAATCTGCATCCATATTACGATATGAGTTTATGACCAGATGTTTGCTTGTATTTAAACATAGGAGATATTATTCTGTGATATCCCTGCATGTATGCATCTGCTAATGTACAGTCATTTAGAAATTGTTCAGCCTGCCGAACGACATTCGTCTCTTTTGGCATACGCAAATTGTATCAGGAAATATTTTAGAAAATGCTGACTGCTGATTCGACACATTAAATGTAAATTTTGTAATTTAGATCCAGACCACATTTGGAGGGGGTTCAAAGTGGATCAGATCACTACAGCTCTGTGCTCAAATCTGATTTCAGTTTCTTGTGTCACTCACGACACAAAAAGACAGCAATGTCAAATCCTGAGTGACCGTAGCTACGTCGTAACTGACGCCTGTGTCCTTACTGAAGCAACGCATGGAGAAAGATTGAAGATGTTTGGACACACAAATCCAATCTGATCACAAACATATAACAGTGTGGACAGTCTGTCCTCAAGATCTGATTTAAGTCAAATCTGATTTGCCTCCAGTCTGAATAAACTCTTCATTTGTATTGTGCTAGTAAGATAATAGTAATAAAAGAAAAGACAAAGAAAATTCACATAACACAGCAACACAAAGACGTGCTGAAGGCAGATGAGGGATTAAAAACAAATGGAATATATTGTCATTATGTAAATTACAATATTGCAAAGCTTTAGACAATAGCAAATTGCAGAATTATATTATAATATATTGTTATTACATAGGCTATATACAAAAATCTAAACAATATATACTAAATTTACTATATTGAGAGCATTTTGAAGAGATAAAATGGAAAACAGCTTTCAGAATTTTTTTGTTTTTTCACGATCATAGAACCGTGAATGGTTATTATTATCATTATTATTATTATTATTATTATTATCAGGGAGGCTTTTTGAGTGTACTTTGGATCGAGGGTCAGAATCACATGAGGACCTCCATCTCTTGGGCCCAGAACTGGGTTTGTATATCTTGGCTGAAATGTATGTATAAATCCTAATGGAACTCAAAAACAGCAACCTCCTGCCCACCCACCCACATCCACCACACAACACGCAGAAACCCGCACATACGCAGCCTGTTAGCGGGTGTGTGTGTGTCTGCTGACCCGTGATGACCTGTTCTTTCTGAAGACAACAAAGCTGGAAGTGAAAGAGGCGTGACATCACACACATTCAAATCAACTGGGTGAGTGCTCTTATTGGTGTGATACCCACTGGGGCCATCGCTGACAATGTGCTGCTTGTTCACAGCCTTCATATTAGTTCAGGACAGGCTTAAGTGGCTGCAGTAACTGCCACACTGCTCAATAGATTAACTCATTGTTTTTACACTGTGGCCATTCCCAGTGTGTAATTAGTTCAATACCTGTAATGTAGACTGAAAAAATTGGCTGATTGATTTCCAGTCTATGTGACGGTCGTGAACGTCCACTTCTCCAAAACAGAATTACAGGACATCCGTCAGCATTTTCAGTCTTAATGTAGAGATGGGACAGTACATTAAAATCAATCAGCAACAATAAAGTAGGTTCAGAATTGGTGTTGTCATTGCTTATATTCAATTCAATTTTATTTGTATAGCTCCAAATCACAACATAACTTATCTCAAGGCACTTTACAAAATACATAAATTTTACATATACTGGTCAATTTTGAGATTTCTGGCTGTTTTGCTTCCAGAGCATGCCTTCTTTTCTTCGTGTCTTTTGTTTGTAGATTTAAATTACAATACATATATTTAAAAAGAGTAAGTATTTTTCTTTCATAACCAAGTCAGTAAGCTATTTCCAGATGTGTTTTTATATCGTTCACGACTAACATTCTTTTTTATATGGCTGTTGACAATATTTTCTGATATATGGAGGGATTAAGTTTTCCCAAATTTCTTTTTGTAAAAAAACAAAATAAAACAAGACCCTGGCATTTGTCCAATATTATAATTAGACATATTTAATTAGACGATGACTCCTGTAACCTGTTATACCAAAAATCGGCGTGTTAATCTAAGGAATCAAACGGTGAAGGTTTGTGGTGATATTTAAAACCACACAATAATAAATTATGGATTGATTGATAAACTGTATGAAAAGAAGTGGCAGTTTGTTAAAGTAGTGAGAAAACGATTAAAACTCAACTCAATATAATTAAATGTTACTTCATCAGTAATTTCCCAAATATGTCACTTCCTTTTCTGGCAAAAAACTGCCTGCTACTATTTAAATGTTGTTTTGCACTTGCTCAGAGCAGCAGTGTAGTTGTGTCTTCTATAAATCTGCTGTAAGTGAAAAAACCACATAGAGAGAAATGATCCGGAACTGAAAGCTAAAGTCTGGGCTCGGCTCTGTTCCTCTAGCTTCAGTAAATCTCTCTTTGATTTAATTCTTTTTCTGAAAAGAAAAATATATATGTAAATGATCTGTATTTATATAGCACTTTTCTAGTCTTGATGACCACTCAGAGCGCTTTACAGTACAGTTTTATTGCCATTCAACCATTCACACACACATTCATACAGTGAAGATGGGGAGGACTGGGATTCTGGTTAGAGGACGACCAGTCTACCCCCTTATCCACAACCATATTCACACCCTTAAAACTCACAGACTCTCTTTAATGAAGCCATGTTACTACTTTCTACTTGTATCTTGTAATTTGTGCAGTCGTCTCTGTACCGCTGTTATTACAGACAGGCCTGAACTCACCCCAAGTTCTTCAGAAGTCTGCAGCTTGGACTGAGGAGCTTCTTCATTACAGAGGTGGTTGTGTGAGAATGAAAATAAACCACATGCATAAAACATACATACTAAGCAAATATTAATATTACATCATTTTAACTACCATTCTTATGTGAAGCGCGCAATCTGAAAAGCTCTGATTCACAGTATCTTTAAGTTTTGGTCCTTAAAAATGTCAGTAGGATTTGAATGCAGTTTTATTAGTTCCAGTTTTACTTTGGCTCTTTATTACAGGGTCAACAGATCTTTATCTTCAGTCTTTCCCAAAATTGATTGCATTTGAATGCAGGAAAAAAAACAGAATTCATCTTAAAGCTAACATTAAGCCTCAGTGTTAATCTGAGGTTTTTATTTTGTAATTTTGTGTTTGAGAATACCATCACATTATCTGCATTCTGATGAGGGGTTCAAGATACTCAAACCCAAATTGCCTGAGACGGCTGTGCTGACAGTGTGTGTGACAGTGTGATAGAAAAAGTGCTGCTTATGGATGTGCTGTATGAATGTGAACGTGAATCGGAGAGTGCAGCTTGTACTGTAAAGCACTTTGAGTGGTCGATAAGACTGGAAAACTGCAATATAAATACTGTCTATTTACAGTAGAGGCGAGTATTGCCTGCACTATAACATCCAGGTACATTTTTTATTTTTTATACATACGTTTTTCTTCCGCACCCACAACTAGGAAAATTCAGATAGCTTAGCACAACTCTACATTAGCACTGTTTAGTGTTCAGTGTTAAAGTCAGAGAAAAAGGATTGTTTCTAAATCTATAGAGTTTTTTATACACAGCTAATAGAAGTTACCAACCTCATGTTTGGGGACCTGCTCTTCTATTGGCTCACAGACATTAGATCTCCAGCCATGAAGTTCGCAGCTGGAAAACTTCACCCTGCTGCTGTGAAGCAAGCACTGCAACTGTTGTATGGAACCACATTAAAAGACAGTGTGACACTGTTTTATTTTCAGAACCACCACAATTTCCTGATTCTTTAATTGTTTATTCATTTAATATTAAAAACTTGGGGTTTGTATTTGACTTACATTCTCGTATTTCTGTGGGAAAAACACTGACATGTGTGAGACCTAAACAAAACATCTTTTTAGGTTATTTGATCTGATTTACATTTTTCTCAAATAGTATCATATCCATAATCATACAGTGAAAAAATTAATATTTTAAGCAACTCTAAAACATGAAGTTGCTGACATTGTTTTGTTTCAAATTAAAGTTATCAATTGTGTAAAATTACTTAATATGACAATTTTTGAACAAGACAGTCAGATATATCAGAATCAGAATATATAGTTTGAGAATATTATCAGTACATGTGACCATTCTTATTGATCAGGTTACCTCAGCACACAATTTTATGGCCCCACACTAATAAAAACATTTCTTACATTTCTGAAAGTTTTCTTAGTAGCGCCCTCCATACTTAGACGGGAAAATGCTCACAGTCCCTTGGTTGGCAAAACAAATGTTGCATGATCAGCTCATACACTTTGTGGTTTTCAACCATTTCTGCAGAATAATTAGTTTGAATTGATGATTTAGAAACACGTAGATAACGCTGTCTAGTAGTAATTGTGAATATATATTCACTACTAGATATTGACAATAATTAAATGTATGACATATAAATTGATAGGGAGAAAAGAAACTAGAATTTAGTCTGATTAGCTCACATGAAGTTAAATTATTCTCATTTGTCATAAAAACACCTGCTTGGAGACAGACAGGCACAGAGAACAAAATGTGTTTTCAGATGTAACCATGTAAGCGTGAACATTGCCTTAGTTCTACTCTCCTAATTTCAGAGCCAGCCTGCTCAGAGACAGGAAGCGTTGGACTCAGGGGGTGGTGTGTTGCCTGAATTGGAGCGCTTGCTCTCGGAGCCGGAGTCCCTTGCCGCTGCGTGGATCCCTGCTGGAGCAGCCGAGCAGGCCTAAGCCCCTCTTTTCTCACTGCCTTCCCTGTGGATTAAATGGCTTTCGTTCGCCTCTTTTTCCTCCGCTTGCTGCCAACAGGAGATGCTTTTCACGTCTTCTTCCCATGGCCTCAGCAGATGAAGCTGCAGTTTTTCTTCTTGCTCATTTAGAAGTAGCAAATGACCAGCAAGAACTCAATTTGCAACATGTCCCTCCTAGCCGGGGGTCCAAGCCACCGCTTGTTCAGCCTGCATCAGAGATCAAGCCGGCCTAAGTGAAGTGACAGCAAGCGAGAGAAAAGGGTAAACGAAGTGTTGGGGGGAGGTAGGCGGCATCTGCCCCCATACAGATTTGCTTAATTGGGTTTGACTCCCACAATTACAGGGTAATAATGGTCTTTTCAACCAGGCTGCGTTGAAGTGAAAGGCAGTTGCTCCGCGCACCCGCATGCTGTTGGATGGTTTATAGGAGAGAGTGAGCGACAGAGAGAGAGCGGGGAGAGCGAGCTGGGAGAATTGGCAATGGACTTTGGTTAAGCAGTGGTTATTGAGTCTTTGATAGGACTCCAGGCGGCCAGGGCAGCAACAATGACAGAATTAATGGGCAAGGCACGATGAGAATGTCAGCTCAGCAGGGGGGTCCTGTGGCCTTTGAGCTGCCTTCTGACGCCTCTGTGATCGTGCTCTCCACAACACTGTGAAAGGCTTGACCTGTTTGTTGGTGGATCTAGTCTTGAATGCATTTTTTTAATAAGCTATTGTGTTTGTCATAGCACAATAACCTGGAGTTGTCTGTGAATGAGTGAGAAATACAGAGGTCATGATCAACTGGACATTATTATAATAAGAAATAAAATGACGATAGTGACTACAAAATTCATGGTCCACCAGTATTATCATTTGTTTGTTAAAATATGCAGAAAATTCTGATACACACATTATTATTATTAGTAGTAGTAGTAGTATTAGTATTATTATTATTATTATTATTATTGTTGTTGTTGTTGCTGTTGTTAATATTATTGTTATTATGATTGTTGTTATTGTTATTATTATTAATACATTTGACCCATTATGATTGTAGGTTGATGCTGAGGTTTTCAAACAGCAGCACAGTTTTAGTGTTAGGGAATATCAAAATCTAAAACTGTCTTACTGTTGTAAATTCTTTCATGGGTTCCGGTTATTTTTGTCTTTTTCATCCACAATTTTGCTGAAACATATCTAGTTGTCATCATATGCTCTTGAAAATAAGAATGGTGAAATAAAATCAGATTGGAGTAATAGAAAAGGAGGTGGTATAAATCAAGTCCTACCCATGCATGGTAGAAACAGAACTATACTTTTCATCACATTAAATGCTCTGAGGAATCATAAACAACTGTTAGACTTCAGTGAAACTCAAGCAGAAGTGAACAAACACTATAAAAGGTCTGGGAACCACAATTTCAGTTATGGTTTGGGGATTAACAGGAGGGAATCAAACCATGGCCTTTGTGTGTATGTGATATGCACCTTTACTTTCAGCCCCATAATACAGCCCATGTGCTCATGATTCCCTCAGAAAACAGCAATAATCGCTGCAATGACACTAATAGAAATTGGTGGTGTATTGTGACCAAGGTTTCAGCACAGAAGGTAATAATTTGAAGCTAATGATAGGAGAACATTGGAAAATACCGATAATTTAATCCTCCATCTGAACCCTCAACAGGTGTATGATGCACGTGACAAACTGTAGCATAGCCCTATTTGTAGCAGAGCTACTGCCTCAGTTACTGGTTTGCTCTCGGTTATTTCATATGATTAGATCACGTTATACATTCACATATGGATAGTGGTGGTGGATCTTGATCGAGCTGGCAGCTGATGGTGGATCCTGATGGCGGCCGTGGATCATGATCGTGGACTATGATTACAATAAGACTGCTTGATATACAATTTGCCTACTCACATACTCCATTGCCACTACCATTACTGACAATAACTGCTCAATTCCTTTACTTTCCATTATGTCACAAATTGTTTCTTCTAATCAATGTTGTAAATACTGTTATTTTGTTGATGGTCTCAGTTACATGTGGCATCTATTGCACTTCTGTCCTTCCTGGGAGAGGGATCCTCACATGTGGCTCTCTCTGAGGTTTCTATGTTTTGTTTCCCCTGATAATGGTTTATAATGTAGTTTTTCTTTACTCTTGTTGAGGGTTAAGGACAGATGATGCCGTACCTTGTTAAACCCTATGAGACAAATTGTGATTTGTGAATATGGGCTATACAAATAAAATTTGTTTGATTGATATCCGCAGACTGTGACCGTGTTACTTTTTGTCCTCATTTTATTTTTTTTTACATTCAGGTTAAGAGGCAAAAAAAGCTAAATCTGACCTGCTACATGGTTTATATTTGAACCTACGTTTTTGATAAGAGACTATTGCTTCAGGAAATATAAGAAAGGTACTCTGTCAGTAAAGCATCAGTGTGTATAAAACAGCACACACACACACACACTTACAAAAAGTTTCCAGTGTGGGCCAACTTGTATGGACTTTAAAGCACCCTGCTGTCAGTCATGATTAGCCCTAACGATGGGCCCATTTTGACACTTCAGAATCAAGTCTTGGCAAATAGCCCTGGGAAGAGGAGCCACATGCTACGAAATGGCTTTTCCCTGATATAATTTGTGGCTGCAAATTACAAAACAGAGGCAGAAATAATGTGTAAAGTCAAGTTTGGTGAGGGAGAAAATGGAAAAATTTAGGGCTGTGTGCCACTCTAATGGATATCCTTGTGGCTGGGAGAAAATGGGACTCAATAATGTGTCCTTAATGTCTGCCAGCGCTGTTTCAGGGAACATATCAGAAGAAATGTCCCCTGCCATTTCTGCAAGCAATCACTTAATGGGATGGGCAAATCTCAACAAAATTGATGTACTGATCTATTTCTGGGCTTGACAGATGGAATGAATCTGTGGCTCCTAGAAGACAAAAAGGAAAAGGAAGAAGGTGAAGAATACCAGAGATAAAAAAAAAACAAGCCTTTCACGATTCACTCAGCTACACGGCATGCCTGCAATGTTTGTGTGTGGCTTAAGTGCAGACACTGACAGGAATTTCAATTATTTAATTAGAGAGGGAAAATGAAAAGACTTAAGTGTTGTGATTTCTGCAGTCTTTCATAGATCAATCTAATGTGCGCTCACATTGGAAATCAACCAAGATGGAAGAGGGGCAAGTGAAGTAGCGTCTTCCTAAATCACGCAATTAAAATGGCAAATTAGTTTCTTGATATATTCATTTAAGTGGTTAAGTGGAAAGGTTTTTCTCCCCGTCCACGCGGCTGTCTCCTGGGTGGCTGCAGAGAGGCAGAGCCATCCACATGCTCTTATGATTAGAGCTGCCGTTCATTTGCTGAGAGAACACTGAAAGCACTTTTGCACAAATTAACCATTTGGAGGCTTGAAAATTCAATTCCGAAGAGTTGATTCAAGCATTTAGGCAAAGCGTGGCTGGAACGTAAAGATTTAGAAGCATTTTGCCCACTAATGTCGATAACTCACAGAGGCCATTATAGGTTTTTTTGACCTTGTGTCTTGTGAACAGCACAGCTGGAAAATACCAGCGTTTCTCATTTTTGACTGATTTCTGTCACCTTCACATCTCTGCTCTTACTGTATTTATACAAAAGGTTGTTTTCCTGCTGAACAGCAATGTAGCTGTTATAATTTGGACATTTTGTCCATAGTGAAAGGTCATCTGATGCTCAGTCACTTGTTCCATTTGTACAACGATGGATCGAAGCTTCTCATTGATAGGATCTGTATATGGAGAGAAATGGACTGTGGCATGTAGCAATAATGATCAAATATAGACAGAGAAACAGAAACACAAACAAAACCAACAGAACTCGGAGAAAAATTGATTGGAAGAATGATGATGTGCAATAAATTAAACATGCATCTGATGAAGAGCTCTCAGTGCCGGGTTATATGATGTGTGAAAACAGAGATTTAAAATAATACTTTATGATAGAACTTGTCATCAAAACCTTACAGTCACGTATTTATAGTGACCTATGTTTTGCCTTTGATTCAAAAAATATTATCAATAGTTGACCCATGTCCGTGGTGACGGCTTTACACTGAAGGACCTGGCAGTGATGGTGATATATAACTGTCTTGTTTATGTCTTACTGATAGAACACAGGAAGTGTTGAGGTGGAGCTAATTTGACTGCGAACACATGTGGTCCATCCCAACAGGCATTTTAACCTCTTTCTCCCGATTAGACCTTTTCCAAGGACTGTAGCACGGACATTTTTATTATGGATAAAGTTACAGCTTTATCAAGTTATGTCAAAACCCTCGCACCGCTCCAACCACAACAGCTATAATGAGACATAATGAGTCAAAACACAGGGTGCAAAGGGCCTTTTTTCTATCAACACATCATAATTCAACCTTGATTTGTGTACGTAGATATTATTTCTCTTCTGTTTAGTCAATGCAACCATCTATTAAATAATTAAGGTGGAATAATAAGTACAAAATTACCTGGAATGCAGGTATAATAGTAAATTACCATAAATTGGAAAAATTAAATACCTCAACATTTTATTTAATAAGATGTATTAACTTACTTTCCACCACCTTAGTTACTTAAAATCAGGGAACACGCAGGGTAACACACTGTCACTTTTTCAAAAACAAATGGATCATTTTACTCAACCAACACAACAAACCACATCTTTTAAATACTCAGCCAGTAAAGCCTGTAATCCTGTAACTATAAAATTGAGTGAACAGTTACTCAGTGAGGCAGAGCTTTAAAACAGAGAGTCACAGGAGTGTGTGGATTATTTCGGACAGACAGCAGGTGCACAACAAGCAGGAGGATTTCCGACGTGCCTAAGCTTTGTGACTTCGCCACAACAATGCAGGCATGACAGACGCGCACTCTTTGTAATTACTCTTGTCGCATTACCTTCCCCAGTGCTGCATGATCTCCTTACTCACCAATGATACCACATAAATGTAGACTTTCCATAACAAAATTAATCTCTCAAAAGCTGGATGGATACAAGAAAACGTGGATTTGCTCTTCTGTCACAGAGGCATATTGTCCACTTTGATGGTGCATGGGAGGATATCAAATGCCCTCCTGGCTGCCACACTCCAGATGGAAGAAAATAGGCTGTAGTCTATAAAAATGAAGTTAGATGTAAGTACAGCACTCAAATCTCGGGGAGAAAAATGCTTTTTCTGGGGCATTTTGTTGTCAATTGGTCTGAGCAACTTGCTGTAATGCAGTTAATGGAGCTACTCTTTTCCTTTCATCTTCAGGGTTTGTGCCTGTGTGTGTCAAAGCAAAGAAAGCCCTGGCTGGATATGGCAAAGAGCCACAACAGGGGAAATACAGGCAGATGATGGTGAGAATGAAGGAAACATCAAGTCAGAGCACAGTGAAGGGATCTGCTCTGGTGTGAACTGCTCCTTCAAACACCTGCCACCTCCATTTACCTTCATTGCTACCAATTTTGAAAGTGGAATTTATATATATTTACAGTATTTCAGCAAGTAAATGTTGTAATATAGTACAGCACTGTAACAAATGAACGAGGGTGAATGGTCTTGATTTCCACAACATTGCTGAAAAACGACCAGTGCCTTAATCCAGGGGCTCCCAAACCTTTCCATGCCGAGGACCCCCATATAGCATAAGCCTCTGGCGGGGACCCCCAGTTGCAAACTTTTTTAAATTACGTGTGCAATATGATGGCAAATATCAAAAATCATACATACAGCTTCTTAATATATTTCCCTTATTTTTATTAATAACTAATAATCTGTCTTCTTTCTGTTACAAACATTCCTTGTCATTTCTGTCCAGGCATATTATCTGTAAACATATATATATATATATATATTCTAGTTTTTCTATTTAGTTATTTATTCATTACATTCAGTGTCTCTCTTCCGTTATAAACAGTGCTTGTCATTTAAGTATGTTTGTCTCTGTGTGTATACCTGGTCCCTTACTAGTGAATACCAGGTCCCTCATACCTCCGAGTTTTAGATGCCAAGGTGGTATTCCGTGGTTGTGGCAGTTTTGCAGCTGAGTCATCTTCAGTCTGGTTGTCGGATCTTTTTCTTTTTTTAAATGTGTCCATTTTTGCCTTTAGCAGGAGGTAGCTAGCTATTTTTCATCCACACAGCAACTTTCTGATGCAGCGGCTGCTCAATTCTGATCGGCTTGAGCAGTGTGTGGTTTTTTAAAATAAAAGATTGGCATTAGAAGAAAAAAAAAAATTGGTATCCAAGGACACATAGATTTCGATATGCAGTGATTAATAACATCTAAAAAAACATTTAATTTAATAATTACGTATTTTATTGTTATTGTCCCATTGTCCCCCCTTTTCCCTTTCAGTTTCCGCGACCCCCCTGGCGCCCCCCCTGGGGGTCGGGACCCCCACTTTGAAAAGCAGTGCCTTAATCCATACCTGACAGCAACATGCACCATATTATGTGAATACTTGACAACAGTTAAAATGTTTCCCTATGTTTCAGTCAACAACACTGTAACTCCCATATACAACCAACGGTAAACACAATGTCTCTTTCCCTTTTGGTTCATTGATAAATAGCTTCTTCGTAACATAAGCAGCACTAAGATTTGAGGCAACCTGATGGTTGAAAGTCCCAAATTCACTCTTTTTCTAGCTCTATAACCAACTCATAGGAAATATGTCTTTAGCTGCTAAATGCTCAACTTTGCTCACCAGCATGTCTCTAACTGTGTCTGTGTGCTGTTTAATGCAGGGCAGGTTTACCAGAGTACATTTGGCTTATCAGAGCTCAGCAGTGCTGGAGGGAGTTCTGTCCTTTCACAGTATAGCTGTACTGCGAATGATTAACGTGTGAAATCAAGGACATAGTTGAAAAACTATTGTAGAGCCACTGTCTGCTTTACAGTGCATTAAAGGAGCAATACAGATGAAATGCTGGTTAAAAAAAAGGTGTTCTTTCAGGAAGATGTTTGCTTTAATATTGTTGTGATTAAAATTACAGACCAGTGTTACAAGGTACACTGTAACATATGGAAATTAGTATAAGGGCCAGATATAAGAAGAAAATGAGAGGAGGAGGTTTTGTTTCCGTTTTACATAACTAGAATAAAGTTAAAATGAAAAGAATAACATTGAAATAATTCTGAATGTTTAAATTTCCCCAGAATCAAGTCAAACGCTGCGAATAAATTCAAGCTTAAAGTCAAACTTTGAAAAATATATAGATGAACTGGTGACATTCTTTCTCTTTTTGTACATAATCACAGAGTGGTAATCAGTATTTGGACTTTGATGAGTTTTTGACAAGAACTGTGTGTTCAGAAGGAGAAAACCATGCAGACTTTAAAAGTAGCTTGACATTTCAACTTTCAACTCGCAAATGCAAACAAAAAGATTTATTTCAAATCAGTTCCCCACATTTAACTTCAACAGAATGAAAGAAGTGAAAGAAATAAATGAGAAACAACACCACTGGAGACAGAACCTGGTGAGTAAAGGATTGATGCTGAAATTATAATGGTCTTGTAAACAGCTCATACTGGCTATACAGCTGTAGCAAAAACATATAAAACGCTCCTTTAAATGACCTGATATCCAACTCACACTGTGGTCATACTGGTGCATCCTCTTTGTGTTGTAGAGATCGAAATACATTTTAACCATAATAGCTTCCATTTCCTGTAGATGAAAATATTAACTACCTACAGTGTATGTGTAATACTGGTTAATATTTACTGCAAATGTACAAAGTCCATAATAAGGAATTCCCCATAACATACCAATAATTTATTAAAACTTAAATGTGATTGTTAGATCTCTTTTTTTTTTATACTTTTGTGACAAGGTTTGCTTTTAAATGAGACCAATATCAGCAGCAGTCCCTGTACCGCCTGCCCTTCCCCCCAGTAAAGCCTGTTCAGCCCTCCACTTTCAATCAAAACCATGCAGTCATCAGTATTACTTTAGCTTGCCAAGCTTTGGTCATTTCTGTTTTTTCAGCAGATTCCCAAACCACAAAACTGGCAGGTGCTGATTGGCCCGTGGTCGGCCTGGCCTATTGTCTCAGCGGCGTGTTTGTTGTGGCCCCAGTTCCCCCCTGTTCAACCCGTCAAATGCTAGAGCTATTAGCTCGCTGGGAATCTGCCTGTGTTGGCATTATAGGATCTTGTTGTATTTTGTCAGGCAGCCCTGTCTTCACACATCTTCATAAAAGGGGTTGATTAAGGTAAGATAATACTGATTTCTCGCCAATATCTGTTGTTGTTTATTCAGTTATTTGTCTTTTAATTTGTTGCTATATATTGTGCTTCTTTTTTATTTTGCATGTAAAGAGATAGCTCCAGCTCTTACAGCTCCATAGGTAAAGCATATTAGCCACTGCTACAGAAGGACGACAAAAAATGTGCACACTCATCTGTCCCATTTTATTGTCTTAAAATGTTCACAATGTCTTTTACTTTCCAGGGAGATAAACAGTGTCACTCTGCTGCATATTAAGGCTACATGTACAGAATAGCTTATTTATCAATGTGACTACAGTGGGGGTGAATGAAAAGACATTAACACCAAGTTTCTTCTTGAGGTTTCACCCCCTGGATAAAAAATTAATAGAAATAAAGAAATGTGCACAAGGGAATCAGAACTATAGATTAGTATGTAATAAATATGCACAGACCTTTGTTCTTGGTGGGTCAGCTTTCTCAGGTATTTTACAGTAGTGTAGGACGTGTGAAGTGAGAGTTGAGGGATTTCAGTTGAAAGATTGAATGATGTGATTGTGCGATTGAGAGGACACCATCACCTACGAGGTCAGTGCCAACCACCACCAAGGCCTCTGTCTGAGCGAAAAAGACTTTTGTTTCAGGGGCTTTCATTGTCGTGACTTCCGAGAAAAATATTTCATCTAACTAGCTGACTGATGTTGATAAAATAAAATGATTAGGATTTATCATACGTCACAAAGCATTGACATTCTGAGACTATTGTCATTTGTTTTGTTTTGTCAAATTGATTTAAAAGTGCTTTGGTTTAGATTGAGACAGCTGCTGGAACTTGCCAGAGAGGATGCTCAGGGGGATATGCGGAACTATAGAGCTCTTCAGTTCAGGTTTCAGACATAACAAGATATATCTTTCTATCATCTTTTCCCCAAAAAACATCCATGACAACTCTCCATGAGAACGAGAGGATGGCTGCAGGATATTGCACCCAGGTGGAACAATGAGCAATAGATGTATCAAGTATCAAAGCATCGCTGGATTTGATAGTGGTTGGACCTTGTGTGTGTGCACGCATTGTGAGTGGGGGTGTATGTAAAGCCTTCTTCAGGGACTGATGTCCCAGAGAACAAAGTGGAGCATACACATACACGGGCGACCCCGCAGCTCAATCCAGTGGAAATAATATGTTCATTACAAAGCAATTACTGACACTTACACCCTCTCTCCCTGAAGTGTGTGTGTCTGTTAGGTAGAGAGGAGGGGGCCCTTCCACTGACCGCTGATTCTAAGCGACCTTATGTTCCTCTCTATGTGTGTGTGTGTGTCTGCAGGTGCAGGATGTACAGCTTTATGGGTGGAGGGCTGTTCTGTGCAGGAGTGGGGAACATCCTCCTGATTGTTTCCACAGCAACCGATTACTGGATGCAGTATCGGCAGTCCAGCAACTACATGCACCAGGGCCTGTGGCGCTACTGTATGCCAGGCAAATGCTTCCCACACAGCGACAGCATTGGTAAGTGTAGCCGAGTCGTGTCGATGATTGGGAGGTTACTAACTATAATATTTTTCTGTTACTTCTGCAGACATTTTTGGAAGGTGGAGCTGTTCCAGAGGCACAAATCATTATTTCACTGATGAGAATGAAATAAAGCTCTGGGGGTGGAGCCAGAGATTCAACAGTTTTGTGAGGTTCATTCTGTGCACTGAGCAGTAAAAGTTCAGCTTGCCAACAAACCAGTCCTCTGTCTGAACATCTCTATGGTTCTATGGCTAATTCACACCTTAACGGGCTGAATGGTGAACCCACACATTTAGGCTCAAATGGGAGCCGAGTGAGCGGTGTTACAATACTGCACAACAATGAGGATAGATAATGGCAGATAACATCTCTCCTTTTTCATTGGATTTCAGTGACTTGCAGAAATTCATGATGGTTACATGAGGGTTACTTCTACAAAACGTCGATCACTTCTGTTAAACATGTGGTTGTTCATTTACGATTTTCATCTGACCTTTTTCCTCTTTTCTTCTCAGAGATGTATTTCACATTGCTTTGTTAATGTAGCCTGAGCAGAGCTACGTCTCAGATCATTCACCTCTGTTGACATGCACTGACCCCACCAGTGACTGACCTCTGACCTTGTCCACAGCCCACTTAGACGCCACCCGCGCCCTCATGATCCTCTCTCTTTTGGCCTGTTTCATTGGAATCATCATCGGCATTATGGCCTTCATCCATTACTCCTCTTTCGACAGGTTTGACAAAACCTTTGCTGCAGGCATATTGTTTTTCATCGCATGTAAGTTCAACTCCTCGGTTTTTCCACTTTGCACTTTTGGTTTCATCTGTAATTTGCAGTTCATTTGGCTTTTTGGTGATTCCATTGACACTCAATTTTAAAATACCTCATTCATGAAAGATTTTGTATTAAGCTCCTGTTTTAAATTCTTTATTTTGCATTATTTGTTGTGTCCTTTATCCAGTGTGAGTGAGATGATCTGGTGTTGATCTGTAATGAACAGTGAATCCGTGGGAACATTGTTAACTGACAGCTCTAATGAGCATCATTGGTAATCGTTGTTCTGAAACATTTTCTTCACACTTTTTTTTTCATTTGTTCCTTCCCAGGCTTTTTAGTGTTTCTAGCTATGGCCGTGTACACTGGTGTGACTATTAACTACTACGGGAAACGCTATGGAAACTGGAGGTTCTCCTGGTCCTATATCATTGGCTGGGTGTCAGTGGTGCTCACGTTCTTTTCAGGTAAACATGAAAACCAACAAAGCTGCAATCGGGTTCCTCTTGTTCACAAAGGTGCCATCGGATTCCTTTAGTTTGTCAGTGTTCCCACCATGGTGTATTCACTTTGAAATGTCAATGTTGATTTATCCTTTCGGTAATGATAAACAACCAATAATGCACTCGGAGAAGTGAGGACGTATTTGATGGTGTCATAGTTAGCAGCAGGCTTACTATTATATAAATATTTCACTTTTACAATAATTCATGCATAAAATGTTAAGTTTAGTTTTACAGATTACACATGTCGGGGCCTCAACCAATACCACACCAAAGCAGAAGTGTAATGTTGAACAATCAAGACACACAACTTTTCCTCTGGATCAATAACTGATTCATCAATCAATCTATCTATCTATCTATCTATCTATCTATCTATCTATCTATCTATCTGTGGTGTGATATTATAAGTATAAGAAATGCTTTCACTAAGTGCTCCTCTGTGAATCATCCACGGTGCTGTGCAGTTCCTCCTGATCACATGTGTTCCACTGCACTGACTGTGGTAATAGGTTAGAGAAGAACAGCTTCCTCATAATATCATGATGTTAAACTGTTTTGCTGAGATCAGAAATAACAGACAAATTACAAACTAGTCGGCCTAAAATGAGCAACATGAAATGATGGAAGAGAGGAACATGATGTGCATTTATTTCCATGGCATTCCCCTCACTAGATGCCAAGCACACATTACAACTATAATGTGCTGCTGCTTGGCTGTTGTTTTCCCTACAAGCATTTCTGCGACACAGCAGAGGACTCATTAGTTAGGCTGGTGAGTGCTCATATACTCACAAAGAAAAGAACTCATTTCAGTTCCAGTTTCAATGTCCCAGAATTACATGTAAGATTGCTCAGATTGTCTTGTTTTTGAAGGAAAAATGTTAAATGACTTTACTGAACATGATCCAAAAAGAGCAATTTGGCTTTTTTTTGGGGGGGGGTATTGCTGTTGAATAAAAAATTACACAAGTCACACATAATCACACATTAATTAAATTACACACAATGGTTTTAGCTGATAGACATTTCAATAATTAATCTTAATATGGTGGAAAATAAAGACCTGACTTCTCCTTCTTTTCAGGTGTATTCTATATGTGTGCCTATCGGATGCATGAATGCCCCAGGAGCGTCAACTCTCACTAGAAGACTGAAACTAGAAACCAGCAAAGGATTAGGATGTTAAGAGTTGCATCAAGGCTGTGTGTAGATCCTCACCAATAACATGGATGCAGAGTTTACCTCTGGAACATGAATGATCAAACTTGAAATGATTTGAAATAAAAACATTTGGGGGAAATGTATCTCTTCGTTTTCATCTGTATGGACCCTGTATATTTTTCTTGTTTATTTTGTGAGTACAGGATTTATTATATTTGTGCCCAGTGAGTTCTCAGCATTTTCTGATTACGTTTTTGGCCCTGCTCCGCCTGTGTCCACCAGAGACACAATTTGTCAGACAAAATTAAGTTCAGATCAGTCTGCATTGAAGAAAACATCCTGAAATTCAGATTTTAAAAAACTGGCTGAGACACACACACGCACGCACGCACACACGTAGATACATATTCTAAGTGTCCTTGAAAAGGAGACGCTCATTCGTTATGATGTAAACAATTTAGGTTTTTGTAAAGGTTTAACTCTCTCTATAGGCCTATATATTCACACGTGGTTACAATGGAATATTATTGAAAAATTATACTGAACATATAAAATACCACAAACATCATTCTGTTTCTAAAAAGTATTTTATTCAACTTTAAGTAAGTTTTAAACCAAACAAATTGTATCGGTTTTAATCCGTTTCAATTTTACAGCAATGTTATAGGAGTATAAAGCACCATAAAGGTTTTGTGTTGTTTATATTATTTATGCAAGACACACAATGCTGATATTTTTTTTCAACCGCAAATACATTGTGGTTGAGCTCCTCTGCACCGCATCGATTTTATTCCACCAGCTGCAGGATGGCTGCTGTGTAAAGAGTAAACCAGGTATAAGCCCGTGCACTGCTGCAAACCTCTTATCCAAACGCGCCACTTAACGAAGTGACGCACTGCCTGACCGGCTCAAATTTTTTACTTAATGAAATGGCCACAAAAAGCAGCTTAGCCGCGCCTT
This sequence comes from Hippoglossus stenolepis, assembly GCF_022539355.2. NCBI lineage: Eukaryota > Metazoa > Chordata > Actinopteri > Pleuronectiformes > Pleuronectidae > Hippoglossus > Hippoglossus stenolepis. Next base: position 1,054,006 of record NC_061497.1, on the reverse strand, counting down.
AAGAACAGCTCCTTAAGACGATTTCATCACCATTTGTTTCATTTACTTTCTAATTTCCCCCTAAAAGCAACTTGTTATCCTGGTGCGCTTCATAAAGGGGATTGACGCAGAGCCATGTGCGGCAGGGTTTCCTCCATCTGCCGCGGAGCTCTCTTCTTTTCTTTAACTTCACCTTTAGAAAAATACACTGACATTAATTTGAATGTGGTTTTGTCTCCTGGAATCTTATTTCTAATTTTGAAAAATCTGTCAGAGGAAATTAATAAAATTGCTTTTCTGAATCACATTTGCAGTACTCGACTATAATGACTTTTCAGAAGGTTGTGCGCACTTGGCAGCATCCGTCATATAGTGGACAGTCTTCTCCAGCAAGAGGTGTTTGATCTGCAGCAGCAGCGACTCTGCTCATTTACAGTTTCAGCACACACGCCCGTGTTATACAAACCTATATGCAAACTAATGCAACAGAGCTTTTCCAGCCTAACTGACTCCTACTAATGAATTTGTCCTCGCTGGGTCTGGTCAAATGGAAATCCGGTCCTTCAGCCCGAGGATTACAACTTCCGCTCAAACACCTCCCTCGGTCTAATTGCCTAATAGCATTGCAGCGTGAATTCTGCCTACATTAAGACACTTTCACATTAACGGGACTGATTGGAAATGTGATGACAACACCGTATCAACAAATTACAGCGCACCGCTTTCTGGCGCAAATGGGCACAGGAGCGGCACTTGTACTCTCCCAGATTTTAATACCGACAATTACAGTCAATTTGGGAGGAATTAGCCCACTAGTCAGACCTGTAGCAGCCCAGTCCTCCTGGGGCACAGGCCACAGCACCTGACTGAAAAACTGACAACACGAAGAAAGAGATGAAACCCGGCGTAAGGACGCATGTCCAAGAAACAAGTCCGTTCATTTAAAGTTTGGTGTCGAAGGCAATCATCGGATTTAATAACTTGTGAAAGGCATGAAAATATAAAAGCACTTTGATAGTTTAGGTATTATTATTAGTGTTATTGTATTCTTATTATTGTTATTATTATGGTTGTTGTTATTGTATTATTATTATTATTAATAATAATAATAGTATTTTTATTATTATTATTATTATTAAAGCCGCTTTAATGTCACCATTTAACAGATCTGCCATAAACTGGCTTCTTTAGGAATGTTGCCTAATGTCCACTGCACGAAAAACAGGCAAACAGACTTTAAATATATCAGATACATTTGTTTGGATTCATTTAAGAAAGCCTTTCTGCATCTCATTAACGAATTCAAGCCTTAATCATGATTTTGTTTGGAAAATATTTGAATAAAGAATAAGTCTTGGTGGTGAGTAAAAAACAGCGTTGTTGCTAGGACACCGTACAGAGCGGGGGTTTGAGTGGCTGCTCAGATGAGCTGCAGTCACAGGTGCGCTGTTTATTTGCTGTCCGGTTTCCCACGTAGCGTCTAACGCGTGTCAGCCAATAAGAGGGAAGAACCAGTCCCTCGCCGCCTCCCACCGCCCATACTCAGCTGTAATTGGCCAAAGCCCAAATCAATTTCCCCAATCCGCATCTGTCTGTGAATAAATAGGCTACTTGTTGGACATGTGCCCTCCCACTGGTTCTGTGTCAGCGATCACACAGGCTGCGTTTAAACCCGGGACCCACAGATGCTGATGCACGTCTGGGCAGAACCGAACCTTCACAACACACCTCAAACTAACACCATGAATTTGAACTACGCGTCTGCGGCGCCCACGCAGAGGTCCACGTCCTTTTTCATAGAGGACATCTTACTGCACAAGCCCAAGCCGCTCAGAGAGGTCATCCCCTCGCCGTTCTGCAGCTCCCTGGCCTCCCGGATGCCCATCCTGGAGTATGGATACCCGCTGATGCCCACCCCGATACTGGCGCCCCATCCGCACCATCCCCTGCACAAGCCGGAGCACCAGTACTTCTTCACTTCTGGTAAGAGACTGACACTGGGATGAACAACAGGTTGTTTTTTCTGCTGGCCCGATCACCCAGAGCTTTGATTTATGTATGATAAATAGAAAAAAATCGAAATAAATCAAAATACATATTCTCTGATTCAAAATGAAAATATGTGCTAATAATTGTTAATTATTTTTAAATTTGTGGATTTACGTGACCCCCGCATTAACAAGATGAGTTTTGGAATATGACAAACATCAAAAATGAATTGATATCCGATTGTTCCGAAAATGACAATAACCAGTGATTTATTATTTCACCATCTGTATTATAAGTCACAGCACTATAAGCAATTTTTGAAATTGACATAAATATACACTTTTATTCCTCTTAAATTTGTCTTGTTTAGATACAACTTTTTAAAAGCCAATCATTGCTTCCCAGGTTGCTCTACTGAGCCTCTTATTATTTACGGTTTTAAAATGCACAAAAAAAAGTCAGGAAAAAAATAAAGTCTACATGCAAAACACTGTAATTCCAGTGATCTCATATGACCTGGAATATTCCAACTTTTGGTTTGGTCGGGTTCTTCAGTTGATTATTTACCTGTAGGGATGCAGATGCCGGCCTTGTTCCAGCACCACGCGGAGTTACCAGGGAAGCACTGCAGGCGCAGGAAGGCCCGGACGGTTTTCTCCGACTCACAGCTGTCCGGCCTGGAGAAGAGGTTCGAAATCCAGCGGTACCTGTCCACACCAGAGAGAGTGGAGCTGGCCACTGCGCTCAGCCTGTCCGAGACACAGGTACACACACACACACAGACACACACACCCACACACACACAAACACACACGGGGAGTCTGCTCAAGGATACTTCAACCAGTGTGTATCGTGTGATGTGTCTGCATGTGCTGGACACCAGTAGGTTTGCAAGTTTAATAACTAATATAAGATCTTATTAAACGACATAATGGTTGCATGCATCTGTGGACTATGCATATTTATTTTTATGCCGTCGGTTAATGTCCAACACTTTTAGATAGAAGGGCTGAGGGTGGTGTGATGTTTGAGAGAAGCGATAAATAAAATTAAGTAATTTACTCTTATAGACTGGGCTTCATTTTAGACCTTATAATTCCATAGATAATAAATGGGCTTCGTGCATTCAGGGAATAGTATGTATTTATAATTCATTTCACTACTAAACAAAAAGTAAACGTCCTTTTGCAGTCATATGAATGAACTTATATAATTTTGGCTTCATAGGATTTGTTGTGGCCAATGAGGGATAGGACAACACTTACTGTATATAAGTAAATTGAGGATACCTTTCTTAATTCCCATGTTCCCATGCAGGTGAAAACGTGGTTCCAGAACCGGCGCATGAAGCACAAGAAGCAGCTGAGGAAGGCGCAGGACGAGCGGAAGCCTCCCGGGGAGAGGGAGCGCTCCGCGGAGAACTCGAGCGAGAGCGACGTGAACGACAAGAGCGCAGAGGAGCTCAAACACGGACTGGAGGCGGACTACGTGCTGGAGCACGACGACGAAGACGACGTGGACATCGAGGACGACGTTTGCTCCCCGGATCATCTACTATAGTAGGCTGCAGTTTGTTTCACAAGCAGCGACTAACACTGTACATTTACTGTACATACCACACATGTTGCTGTTTTAACATGGAGCGTTGTGGGTGTGGGTGTGGGTGTGGGTGTGTGTGGGTGTGCGTGCAGGGGGTCAGTCTATAACAATGTTAATATTTATTCAATCATGCAAAGTGGGCCTTTCATTTTTTTTATTTTCTAAGAACTGCCCATTTACCTCTTTGTACAGGCTATATGGGAATTGTCGTGTTGTTATGTCTGAGGAAACTCAGGCTTATTGTTGTTATTATTATTATTGTTATTATTATTATCACTAAAAAGTCTTGACATTTGTACATTTCCACATTTTTATTTTCACATGAGGAACAAAACAATTGAATTGCTCTTTGCTCTGAAGCATAGACGCATCATGCTCCACCGCCTTTTTGCACTTATGTCCTATAGGAACAGTTCCATACTCACTTAGTACTACATTTTATCGTTGTGTTTTTTTTTTTTTTATATATATATATATGTATACAAGTATTTTGTATGTTTTTATTGTTTGGTATTTTATTTGCAGTTTCGTTAATGAAGTTTTGGTCGAAGGCACCGTGCTTCAGTCACCGCAGTTTATATATGTGTGTAAATATGTGTATATACTTCATAGTAGCCTATATAAATAAGGAATCGCTACTCGGCTTTGTTTATTCAGTCACACCTTTTATATTTTTTTACTACCGGAACGCCCGGTTCAATTTCCTTTGCTGTTCGCATGTTGGGACTTCAGCTGAGCGGGGATGATTTGGAGGAGAACACATGTAATCACATGGCATTAATGTGTTATGATTCAAGCCACATGTGATCCTGTGAGTGTCTGTCACCACCTGCACCAGGAGCCTGTGGTCTCCGCCCGGCGCGGGGTCCTGGAGGCCGCAGCAGAGACCCGGCGCTCCGCGGCCGGAGGACCGGCCTGAACCCCCCCACTCCCCCTGCTCCCGTCATCATGTCATATACTGCTTCACAATGTTGAGGGTTGTTGCGTTTCTTTCGTTCAGCAGACACCCAGGAAAATGGTCGTTCATAAAGCCCAGCGATGAGAAAGTTACATTTGCTAATATTAAAACATTACATATAGAATATTTCACATTTTACTAATTATAAAATATTTCATATCGCAATATGAAGCCAAGTTTTTTTTGTTAAAAAATCTATATACATTCAGTTCAGTCCAGAATATGGTCATGGAAATATTGTTTGTTTTTTAAAACTTAGCAACAGTCAGAATTTTATTTGACAGGAATTTAAACATATTCATTACAGAATTAATTAAAATCCGTTTCATCCGTTTGATAAAAAAATCAATCAATCAATAAACAGATTCATTATCATTTTAGCACATTTTGTCTTTTAATTGTGGACATTCTGAAAACTGTTGCCCGTTTCTTCTGTGAGGGTTGGTGCTGCTGTGTACATTTATAAGTTCATCATCTGGAGATGGAATTTACAGCAGTGCTGCAGTATTTCCTGTGTCCTGATAAATAAAGTGAATGCGAAAAACAAACATTAAAATATATTTGTGCTATTTCAGTGTTATTTTTATTTACCACAATTAAAGTAATTCAGCACGAATCTCATTCAAATTATTCTTAGACAATCTAAATCAACAGATGTCCAATAAATCAAATCCATCACACCCACACCGACACACTTCAGTGAGTCCTATATACAAAGCTGCCGTAAGACTGCAGAAGCACACTGTCATACAACCTTCTCCGAGCATTGTAATATTGTCATAACAGTAATATGAAACTATGGAGGGGTAAAGGGATAGGAAGTAGTCATTGTGAAAAATAGATTTCATAATAGTATCTGCAAACAGAAAAACACACACTCATTCCATAATATTAAACTAGCTTTATTACATATTTTTTCCCACAAGCTGCATGACTCACTGGAGATTTGCACAATAACCTGCAGTCTTCTTTTCACCTTCGCACTGGATTTACTCTCTCTTACTGCCTTTTGAGAAGCAATTCATGTTGTCTCCAAAATGCGATTCTGATTAGGCAGCGGTGAAAACCCTATGTAGAGAATAGGCCATGCAGAAGGTGATCAATTAAAAGATTAAGTGTTTTGCAACACATGGACGCATCTGCATTTGAGCCTAATAGCAGGGCCATCAGCTCATTTTCAGGAAGCTTGCCGTCTACTGAAAGCGCACTTCTCACATCAAAGCATCCACGTCTGCCGTAGCTTCCCAATGGGCAGAAAGGGATGCTAATTTGCCCCCCTTCATGTATAGCGGTGAAAGACTCCTTCAATTAACTGGATTTCAATGGCAAAAAACGAGTAGGTGGGACCAAAATAAAAAAAGATGCAAAGAGACTCAGTGTGGATAGGCAGCGGTTCTCATTAAATTCAAAAAGGGCTTCGTCATTTGTTTCCAACCACGCATCTGAGGACTTAACACTAAAAACACAGAGCTTCAAAGAGTCCATGATGGGTTAAATAGAGACTATAATCTAATTACAATATTGCACAGAGGTAAATAGTGCTTTGATAATGATCTGAGGGTTCAATTAGTAAAATGAGCTGCTCTAGAGCGTTGTGTCGGGAGGAGTTGCTACTTGGAACATTGCTACAGGACTGTCGCACCAAAGACAGATAAAATCCGACCAGAACATAGAGAACTCAGATTATTGCAGGTTGAACAGTTATGTGCTAGTTAAGGGGACGGAAATAACATGGAACATGGGAATCACCTGACTCTAGGCCTATATGAAAACAGAGTGTGGGCATGATTGACTATACTGTATGATGAAAATAAAAAGCATAGGTGCTGTTGGTGATTGATTGTTCATTGTCACTGTTAACATACTAGATGATTGAGTGTCATTAAATCCAAAAGGTGGTCAGTGACAACGTCTAAGACACTGCTGACAGTAGTGTGAGTCGGGTGCATACCTCTACATGCGGTTATATCACATCATAAACTCAATAACATTGTGTTTAAATGTAACTATTCAAATGTACCAAACCTATATTGCAAAAACTCTGGCCTTTACAAGTTTGATCTAATAGACGAGGTGGGGATGACTTGCATCAAAATGAATGTGCATATTCTTTCGTATCATTTCTTTCCTATATATGCCAAGTACTGTGGATAAGGGTCACATCAGGAAGTATAGTAACTGCATTAAAGCGTATGACGCATTTGTTTGGGCTGCTTAATATATTTCAATAGGGGTTTGGTATTTTCATATGAACAAGAAAAACATTAATATATTATTATTTTATTATATTATCTTTTAGCATTTTGTATCATGGCTATTTTAAATTGCAGTAGTTGTCATCAAGGCAGTGCATCACAGTTAACTAGAAAATCGAACTGAACAAAATCACTGAAGGAGTAAAAGCACAAAGCTGCTTGATGATGCATCAACTACAGATAAAGCTACATAACTCAGTCGGGTGAATGGAGCTCTAAACAATTATCAATGAAAAGCTAAGCGGGGACAGAAACACTGCAAAGGAGAACTGTGATTCATGCCGATAGCTACAGCTGAGCAGTGATCCAGCGACAAAGTGCCTTCAGCTGCTGGCGCTTGGTCAGTCAACTGAAGCTTGCTCCTTTCCTCTTCTTTAAACACAACAGAAAAAGTAAGGGTCTCTGGAATTACATTCACTGTTTCCCACTGGCAGCTCTGACACCCCGAACATCCCTCTGACCACATCTGGATTTGTGTGGCTCCAGTGACTGGCCAGAATTCTTGATATTGGTGTGATCCATTCCTGAGTTTATGTATTGGAACCGTTGTTGTTAGTGTTTCTATTATCAGGCTTTCACTCTTTTCACAGTTTATTATGACCATAAACATTGAGAGCTTCAGGTGTATTTGTGATGTGAGAACAGCACACAGGGCGGCTGTGGCTAAGGGGTTAGAGTGGTCGTCCTCTAACCAGCAGGTCGGCAGTTCGATCCCAATCTTCCCCATTCCGAATGCCGAAATGTCCTTGTGCAAGATATTGAACCCCTAATTGCCCCTTCTCATAGAGAAAAGTGCTGCTAATAGATGCATTGTGTGAATTGGTGAATGTAAAACTGTACTGTAAAGCGCTTTGAGTGGTCATCAAGACTAGAAAAGCTCTATATAAATACAGATCATTTAAAAGGTCCAGTGTGTAAGATTTAGATGAAAGGGATCTGTTGATAAAATAATCCTAGTGATGTTTTCACAAGTGTGTTTCATCTAAATTATACAAATTGTTGTTTTATTTACCCTAGAATGGGCCTTTATATTGAAATACTTTATATTTACATCAGGGGGGGTCCTCTACATGGAGGCCACCATGTTTCTGGTAGTAGCCCAGACTGGATAAACTAAACACCCTTTGAGTTTTTATGACAACTGAAGGTTACCACAGGTTCTCTTTCATGTTTGAAAGAGGAGGGTGAGGTGAGGGGTGTTCAGCTGCCACATGCAACTTCACTACTTTATGTCACTAAATTCTACACACTGCAACTTTAACATTTAAAAAGATTGTGTGTCCTTTAAATAACACAACACAGTGGTTCATGTACGAAACAGTGATTCGTTGATGTGACACCAGGACTAGAGAATTTAAGGTCGCATTATATTGTGCGCCACATCTGGGAGTATATATAAAAAAGAGCACAGGTTCCACGAAGTGTTAATGTGAATTACACATTGCCTCAGACAGCATGCCCTTTTCCGAACAGTGCCACAGCCAGCTTTTCTTCCTCATGCCGTTTTCTTAGGACTTCCAGTTTGGTCAGCAGGGACATATCTGAGCCTTGCCAGAGAGGAGCGAGCTCCGTGAAGTCTTCAGTCTTGAACTTCTGCCTCTGTTTTGGTTGAGACTTTACAGGGGGTTTGGCTATGGTCTTGGCATATTCTAAGGCCTAAGAGAGACAGAGAGAAAGAGAGACACATGTATGCTAATGTATGAATGGAATTATTATACCAGTTGTACAAAAAAAAAAGTACTGAAATCATTATTCCACCATGGACTTTCAAAAATGTCATGGATGCATTTCTTCGATATACAGTACTAGACACACGTGTCCCACACACATGGTTGTGGGACTTAAGTTATGATGCGTGTACACTCAAAATACAGCTTCCTGTTTCATGGCGAAACATCAAAATTCAAGGCCACACCACAGACACGCCAATGAAAATGCAATCTTTTAATAGCTTTTCATCACAGGTTGTACACACCCAGTTTGAAGTTGTTTTTAATAATGAATTCTGTAGCAAGAATTTGTTAACGTACAACAGCTGTAAATCTCCAAAAAGTGTGAGGGTCCAAAATGCTCTTTGTAGATCTGGGCATGACACATGTGCCACACACACACACACACACACACACACACACACACACACACACACACACACACACACACACACACACACACACACACACACACACACACACACACACACACACACACACACACACACACACCTTTATCCTGGGAACTTTGTTGTCGCTGCCTTCCGGGTCCTTGGCTGGTAGAAAGGGAATCCGGCTCATTTTTTTGTTCTGTTCGCGGATCACATTTGAATACAGCTTCTGCCGTTTCATTTTCTTCACGATGATGGTGAAAGAGTGAGAAAGGGAGTAAAAGAGAGGAGAGGGGGAGAGAGAGACAGAAGCAGATTATAAATGGGGGTTTAATTAACTGAGCCATTTCTCCCTTAAGGCCCTTCTCTTTGTGTGTCCCCTTAGCAGAGCCTCTCCACGCAGCCCTACAAAACCAAACACAGCTAGCCATTCAGCAGGCCTATCAACATTTACACATATCATTCACTAATAGGCTTGGCCCTAGAGATGCACAGGGCTCGATCTAGTGTAAATTGGCCAAACAGCCTCACTTTTTGCTGAGGATTAACAAGAGATATATCAAAGCACAAAGACCACTTAACTCCTCAGGGGTACTCTTATTTGCTTTGTATATGAAATTCTATTTGTGGAAGACCATGGGGCCTTTAAATGATGAACTTGGGACACCTGGAGGAGGGTCAGTGGAAACATTATAGCTTCTTTAAACAGCATGCACTGCAACCCTGAACCTTTCTAGATCTCTGTGTGTATGACTGGACATTAAACTGACTTTAAGCTGTCAGCTGCCTTTATATAAAGTCTGTTTAACGTCCGACTGAGCTGATGTGTGAAAAGTGTCCGTCAGTGAGAATTCACAGTGAGCCATTTGACTTGTTGACATTTCTATCATTTTTACGGTGCACTCAAAACCCCAAAAACCTTGTGCTAACCCAAAAAGAGTATTACCAGTAAATGACATGTCTGACACTGAGCATCTCCTGTGCTGCATGTGTGAAAAGGCAACTAACAAAATCCAGACCTGATGGCTGATTGGCTTCTCTCTGCCCTGAGTGACTCTGGTTTGTACTTTCTCTCTCTTAATCAACACTACAGTTTGTTTGAATGCTCTATTACTTTATAATGCTGCTTTCAGACATGCATTTAACTCTGGAGAATGTCCGGAGATTCTCTGGAGTTAAATGCATGTCTGAAAGCAGTCTGGGGCTGTATGTGAGAATGCATATCTGAAAACGTAAAATTACCCAACACCTTCCTATATGTGATGAGGATAATAGTAACAGAGTAACAGCTTTCCTAGGCTGTGTGTGAATGTGCCCGTGTCTGTTGGGTCTGTATGTGGTAGCTTAGTTTTACCAAATTTTCCAGGTCACTTTATCAATTAGGGATTTTTACACATATCTTATGTGCTTTTTCGTCTTATTACCTATATATTGACCACATATTGATTGGTAAATCAGCCACTGAGCATCCTCCATCTTCAAGATACTGCAGTTTGATTGGATCTAGATTTACTTCATTGCAATCAATTATACACGTGATGTCTGTGTACCCTGGCTTGAATTGTTCCAATATTGTTTTCTGATCATATTTTACACATTTGATTTTACACAGCTTCCTGCTTCCATCCATAGGATGACCACCCTCTGAACACCAATTTACAGCCTTGCTGGTCCATTCAAGGGGAAAATGACCTGTTTGTGCATTATGTGACAACATCTTTATCTATGTGTGCAGTTCATGGATAAATGAAGCCACCAAAAACAAAGTGGTAGTGTGGCTCAAAGGGTAACAATTCATGGTGAGAAGATTGTGACGCTGCAGGTCAGTACTTACTGTCTTTTCAATGGCAGCGTAATCAGGACACAGGCCTCGATGATTTTTGTCTGTCCTCATCTGCTTGTATGCCTAGATGGATAGATGGATAGACAGACAGACAGATTACTTAATTTGAAGCACACCTTTGTGAGATTGAACTTCATTTGTTTTGACGGCTGTCTTAATAGAAACATGGGCCAAGCAGTAAACCTCAGACAGCAATTGTGATCCATTTTCATGCTTCTCATTGAGTTCAAATTGAGAAAAAACACTCCCTCCTGCTTGTTTGTCCATCTCACTAGCCTGCAATAAATTGACGCCTCTACACTTAAAGAGGGAGAAAGTGCTCACGTATTTGAAGAAGATTTTCACCATTGCTGATGCTGTGAACAGCATGCGGATGAGAAGTGTGTATGTAACTGTGTATGAAGAAATAAAAGTCACAAATGGCATTCCTTGAGACAAAGTCTGATCGAATGGGGCACAGTGACCTTATGTGCGTCTATCTGGGGTGTTCTTGATATGATAAAGCCTGATTCTCTTTCATTCTCAGTCACACACAATGACTGCTTTCATGTTTTTTGCTATGCTAGTGACGTGGCTCCAGGGAGAGCAATGTTGGTCCACTCTGAACTATCTCAATGACTACTGAATAGGGATCTACATACATACATATATATATATATATATGTAGTGCCACCATCAGGTCAAAGTTTTTTAGTTATCACTCATCCATTGGACCACAGTTCAGTTCAGTTCTCTACTCCTCAGCCACAGGGGCGGAACAACAAATGCGTCCGAACAACAAATGTCTCTTTTCATCCCAGAGAAACGAAGGCTCATATGGGTGGATCCTTTACTGGCCAATCTATCCTAGGATTCATTGAGCTTACCACAGGCAAGTAACGAGATGTCGGATGCTTGAGTACCAGGCTTCAACTCAACCATACAGCTAGTACACGTTTAAAAAAACTAAGTGGTATTAAAACTTTCTTATCGTGTCCATCTGCAGCTCTATTGCTTGGCAACAGCAGTAGGGCGGGACAAGCTGGATACGTAGATCACGGAAATCCTCTGTCCATTTAATTTCGGTTCAGCCTTTGTGGTCTACGCTGCCCACAAAGACAGTGTCCTCTTAAGGAGGTGGCCCCTGAATTGGGACACAGCTTGTATATTTAATAATGCTCATGGTCCAAGCTTGTGCACTGTAGTTCAGTGAGAGCTCCTCTCAATCAAACAGTGACAACTTTTTTGGTGATTTGGATGGTATCTTAATCCAAGTGGTGCTTTTTCTCCGTCTAAACAACCTGTCATGCTAAATGCCCAATGTATTTCAAAGCTAAAACCTTTTACTGATTTACATTAGTTTTTGTGTTTTTCTTTCAAGGGAAGACCAAAATTCAATAATAACATGGCACAGACAGTAAACACAGTGCAAACAGTTCATGGGCTTTGAAAGAATTTTGTCACCAGATCTTACTGTGTTTCCTCATCAGGCTCTGATATGATACTGAGGTGTTTTTCAGGGACACTGTTGGTGAGCTGAACTTAGGTGCTACAAGTAATACGGGAAAAGACAGAAAAAGATGTAGATACTGTCTCTTCTCAGTTGCTGGTGACAATTTGTGTGTGTGACCGTGTGTATAAGGGTGCATACAATCCTTAAGCTGCCGCAGACAAAAGGGAGCCAATCATTCCAGATTGCACCGGCTCCTTTTTGGGAGGAGGATTTCAGTTTGCTTTAGCCACGGACACAACAGGGCACCTTTCTTTCTAAGACTTCTCCCCTCTCCCCCCAAACTCCTAAGTCACGCTCATCTGCTTTCATGCCCCGGCACTACAGCCAGACTGCTTTACAAATTGAGCCTGTAATCTTGTCAGACATGATGGCTAACATGGTGGGAACGATGGGAGGTCAAGGGGTGGGCACCACAGGAGGACTATGTGAAAGCTCCAGAGTGAATACAACCCAAAGCATTTAATAATACTTTCTAGCCTGTCTTGTGTCCATCTCTCAACTGTTAGTTGTTGGGTGGTATGAAAAGTGCTAGTCTAAGCAAACAAAGATCATAGAATCCATTTGTTTTATGGAATTATAGCGTGGTGGTAGAAAAAGTTGGTTTAAAATATCAATATTGCAATGTTTGTTTCAGTTAATGGTTTCATCAACTAGACTTAACTTGATTTAATAACTGTCAATCACAACAATGTGTCTTGTCAAAAAAAAAAAACTTCTAAAGCCATGGCATGAATCCTTCAACGACTAAGCTTTGAACTAGTCTACACATCTACCTTGGAAAACACAGGAGTCCTGAGTTCCTTTCCAATCAGAATCTAACAGCTAAGACTACATCCACACACTATATTCTTAAATTGAAAATGATCTCTGTCAAGACGACTTATAGCTTCATACCAGAAAAAATCTCCATCCATACATACAAACCCACCTGAACATGCATCACATGACGATTCATGAACACTGGTCATGTGCGTGAAGGGGTAAACAGGAAGTAGATTGTCTACTGCAGTTGAACAACAATGTTGAAAAGTAAGAGAAGGGATTTGTTTTCTTGGACGGACAACAACGTGGAGGTGTTACTGGAAGTAAGTGTTAGTACCCTCACCAAATATCCTTGCCTAGTAAGAACCAATCAATAAGGGAATATGTGGGATTGTTTTCAAAAGTCTGTTTCTGCACATCCACACTATAACACAACTTCCACATTTCAAATTAAAGTAAGACCAGCAACATTTCCAAAAGTCCTCACTTTAGGGCCTCAAAAACTTTAGGGGCTCAAACTCCTGGATGCCAGTTGTTAATGTAGTGGAAGTGATGCGCTTTAGAACTATGTGTTAGTATGGATGTAGACTGAATAGAGAAAAGGTGAGGGGAAAAACAACTACAGACAAATCATTAAATGCAAATGGCCGTGTTTAGTGGCCCTGCGCCTCACAGACTCTCTCCCTTCTAATCACCTTAGCCTCTAACACATCTTCAAATGGCTTTTCAGAGCCTGCTTTATGCAGTCATCATCTTATAGCAATTAAGTGTATCTTAGTGGAGCTAGACAATTAACCTGATGTTTTATGCCCTCTGTCATTGGAACACTCCTGCTGGATTAAGCAGTCCCTGCATGAAGACAGCTGAGGGGATTATTTGGGACTTCAAAGAGGTATTTATTTGTGTAACTCCTCATGTATGTGGGGATTAAAGGGGAATGGCACTCAACTGAAGAATTTATGTGTCACTTTTGTTCGGTGAAACTGCATAATGTGTTCTAATTTTTCAAACTTGTATATGTTTTTTCTGTATATGTTGAGTGAGTTTAGTGATTCTTGAGTGCAGAACAGGTCATATACAGTACAGACATTGTAATTACCCATCAGCAAAACCAAGTTATTCTGAAAGAACTATTGTGACTCAGCATTGAGAACCAGCCAGCAGCCTCTACCCACGAAGAAGGGCCACATGATGAAATGATTTGTTAATGATGGGATTCTATAGACAATGTATACAAAGCCTATGATAACTGTGAGCATATCTAGTAGTGCATGAGTGACCAGGCATGCTCTCTGAATACTCAGTGGAGGAAGCAAACACTTTTTTTATCTGTGTGACAGACAAATAACACACTGATGAGACTCAGATATAATTCTTCTGCAGTAAAAGATGAAAAGTGTTAACACTGCAAGACACTTATGAAGCTCACAGACAACACCGACCTTGCAATTAACTCTCGCTCTCAGCTGCTTCTGTTTCTCCATCTGAACCAGGTAGCTGTCAGAGTTACTGCTATGGATGTGGAAGGCTGTGTTCTCACTCTGACAAGGGCTCAGCCCAGGCTCTTCTCCTGTCAGGGGCTTTCCTATAGGTGGAAGAACCGAGTACGAGCCCGTGCCCTGTGACGAAGCAGTAGTAGGAGTCCTGAGGGGGCTCCGAGTCTGCTCCTCTTTTTCACAGGATAATGGCAACTGTGATGCCCTTGTCCTGAAACACAAAATTATTCGTGGATATTGAATGGTCCAATGATATTAGATTAGTACATCCAATTTACATGTGTTATTATTATTATTATGGTCATTACAGAAATACTACAGTGATGCCATAATTTAGGTGAGGCACAAACAAATGTGACTTGTGTTATATTATCATAATTATTATTATTATCATTATTGTTGTTGTTGTTGTAAAAATGTATATATCTATATCTTTCATTCATTTTCATAATGTTTTATACTATCATTTGTCATCAGCTGTGTTGTGATTGTTGTGATGTGTTAAAGATATTCTCTATTTTTTCTATGTTCCATTATTTGATGCCATACACATGTGTCATTTCTTCCTCATTTTGATTAAATAAAAGACAATATAAATGCTTCACCTTTGCCATTGTTCAGGACTACTCTCCAGGTTTTGGTGGAGAAGCTGTGTATTCAGCACTTCCCGAGACATGAAGAAGGACTTTCTAGAATTGTTTTTTTGTTGATATCCTGTGGACAAGGCCAGTTGAAGTTCAGACGTGGGGCTCCAGTGAGGATGACCATGCAGAGATGCTAGGTTGATGATGGCATCCTGGCCATCCTTCTGCTGAAGTAATGAAAGAAGATGGGATGACGTGTTGAGGTTGATGTTGAGGTGGATGGTCGGGGGCAAAGGCTGTGAGGAAGTCGTCTTCTGAGGTTCAGGCTGAGTTACAGCAGCTGCTTGAGCTAATGGGACACTCAAACAATCTCCCCGCTCAGCTTTGACCGCCACAGCTGGGGGCTGCCGTCGAGAGGGGTTGGGGTACTCTTTACACTGGCCTTTCTTCCCCTTGCTGATCTGGGTGACCTGAGGTTGGAGAATGATTAACAGCAAGGATAAGAATATTTTCATTGATGTAGGATGTGTATGTCCATATCAATATCCACCTGAAATAATGTGTTTTAATGCCAGCAAACAACCTTTAAATACGGGTCTCATTTCACCATCATATTGAAAGGCTGTGGATGTTTACAGCTTAAACTCCTCTGTATTTATGTGAGATATACTAACTATTTATAAATGCAGTGTGAAGCACAAAGTACCAGACAAACATTAGCTCTGAGTAAGAGGGACAATTCTTTCCCAAGAATAAGGGCTGGTACACCTCTTTACATGATCGGACCAAATTATTTAGCAAGAGGCCTGCGAGCGTGTGTCTCATGCATCTAATGCCGTTGATTTGGCAAAACACCAGCTTTTCCCGTTCCAGTGGGAAAATATTTATACTCCTCGGTTTTATGTTTTTCATTACGGCATTAATCGTATCTAGTAAGCCCCAGTGAAAAAATATCATGAGTGACAACGTTCCCAAAATGAAACAAACAGACAGCGTGATAGTGCCCCCATGGTGTAGAAGATAGATAGCCCTGATTAAGCTTCCACACCCCCAGTACTGCAAAACAAACATAAAATAATGTGGGGGCGGGGGGCCTACCCGCAACTGTTGTGTTTTTTGGAGCAACCTCAGCTCAGGGTCCGAGCTGTCCTGCTGGTTCTCTGCTGGAGCCGGCTTCTTAAGAGTTTCCTGCACCTTTAAACACAACAAGCAGAGAAAAGTATTACACTGATACAAAAAAGTATTTAATATATTTTCTGTTGATACAGTAAAACTGGAGCACACATTCTCATTGAGACCAGTGCCTGACCATTAAAACCTACACACCAATATAAGGCTATCAATATTGCATCCATTATTATCAGGGACATCATATTACATCAATTTACTATTTCAGGTCCTTATGCAGTGTGGAAATGTGTCCTGTTAATGCTGTAATGAAAAGCATTTAACTTCAGGACTCCCCCAGTGGCAGAGGACCACCTGAGTGGATCGATGGTATTGACAGGCGGAAGACTTTTTCATGGAACACCAGTAATTCTGTGAGGTTGAATTGGGGAAGGTCACAGCAAATGCCTGGATCCAGTTGTAACATATCTATCGATTAGTGTGTTTGTCATTGCATCTAATAGCATGAAATGCTACTATTATGCTGAGAGAACCCAGACAAATTCAGGGTACTGTTGGGCAAACCAGCATGTAAGCTGCACGCTCCTTTGTCCTTTGTCTTTCAAGCTGAGTTTGATCATTTTGGTGATTAACTCAACCTCACATTAACTCACTAACCAAACAGGCGCATCTATTTTCAAATGGCAGAGACTTTGAGACATTTGGGTGGTGTTACAGATGAACGAGGGCAGAGCAGTTGTTTGAAGATCATTAGCAGGCGTCAGTGAATCCTGTGTGTCCGGCAATGTACACACTCACACACAAACACTTTGCACCTCTCACCTTTACCCATTCCCCCTGCTATTGCCTTTTGTCACCCATTATAAAAATCCCAATCAGTTGGAGCAAATGATCAAGCCTGTATTGCATTTTGAGCATGGTAAGCTGTGTAATATCTTTTCTACTAAATTGGGCCTGTAATTGCTTCTCTGCGAGACGATGTCACAACAAAGTCTGGCAATTGCAGCTAGCTGTATTACCTCCTGTACCCGGGAAACATCTGCTTTTCGCAATGAGGACTTCAAAGGGGCTGTGGATCTTGAATTGCATTTAGCTGCTATTGTGGCCGGCCCAGGTAATCTTGATTAGGTGTTTAGACTGGGGCAGGGTATACAGTGGCAGAGAGCTCCCCAGAGCTTTGGTCTAAAGCTATTAAAAGATTGTACATTATGTTCCCATGGCTTTGAAGTGAGGGCCTGCGAGAGGAGAAGGGACTCTGAGGGCTGAGTGCAATAGCAGAAGATTGATCTGCTACTTCTGTCTTTATCAAAGGAGGCCCGAGCCCCGATGAAGCCAATCACTGCTGCAGCCTCTCTGCCACTTGGCCAGGCTAAACATTTGCTGCATTAGGAAATTGTGTACATTTAATGACACGTCTAATTATAACAAGCTGCCTTCAGATGGCCACTCCCATCAAAAGACCAAATGGGTTATTTTAAATGGGTCCGGTAACAACTGGCTTGTCTGCGCTCATATTGATTTTTGAAACTGATGATATTTGTACATAGTGTTGCTATCTTTTGCAAGGAGCAACAGAAAGGAAAGTACAGTAGGAAGAACAGTGAGCTTTGTGGTAAAAGACGTTAGGCATCTCACAATTTGAGGGCCCTGATTGCGAGATTACTACACTTGGCACTGTATTTGTGTGTCTAACCTTCAGTATTAGACTTTATAAAAATCTGTAGGAGATAAAATGTGAATATCATGTGTGTGTGTGAAAATAAATTATCCTATTTCATTCAAGTTTGCACTCTAGACTTACCCCAGAGCCACAGTTATTATAAAGATTGTATTTTATTCTAAAATATGGTTTAAAAATTACTCTGGTTTCTGCGTGTTTCTTTAAAGCTTTGTTGATATTTAACGCTGTTGCCGTAGCACATCCAATTCATAGATTAATCCTGTAATGAAACAAAAAAACACAGACTACATGCAAATTGGTGCCCCCTTCTTTTATGCCCTGTGTCCCTCATTAAGTAAGACACGTCTTTGGGGAGACAGAGCAATGGAAAACTAACAAGCGAATTCAGAGGGAAAATGACAAAACACAAGGGCTCAGGAGAGGGAAAGGCTCCGGCTCTGTTTACTATTGCACAAAGCTAACGGCTCTTGACTATGTAAATGGTGATGATATGAGACATTGTAGAGGGCTGGGGCTCAGATGGGTGAACAAGGTTGGGGGTATTATAGCCAGCAAACAGTCTTGTGGCCCAACAAATGGGGAATGCGGGCCATCCCGACCAATTATGCCACTGTGCCAGGTGCAGGGATGTCTAAGAGCCTATTGGTAACCATGCGTCTCTGATGTTCTTGTTGTACACATCAACTCATAATAAGCACTGCATAGCCAGACATGGCTCCTTTCATATGGTGGAGGAGAAGGCAGATGAAAACAGATATGCTCCTTTGCCAAATTAATTTTCCAGACTGGGTCAGAGGAAACATCATAGGATATTTTCTATTGGTTGTCCGAGATGACTTTATATGGCATATAGATACCATTAATATTAGTAACACTATAGTTACTGCCTGTAACCCACAATAAGACAAACTTACCAGTAGGTGTTGGGGGCTAAAATTTAGAATATTGTTTGTCTCCATCAATTTTCAAAACAAACAACCTAAAATAAATTCAATAGATAAAGTTCATCTATCATCAGGAGGCTATAAAGTCACATGATACTACCAAACAGATCACAAACATAAACTGCAGTTCAAACTGGAATGGGAAGTCAAATCACTTCGACCCATTTTTTCCCCATTGTCTGCCTCCAGTCAAACTTCATCCTATGATCATGTGCAACAAAAGCTCTGCCATCCAAGATTCATTATCTATACTAGTGCAGCTCCTGGTGTCTGTTTCTGTAATTGCAACCTGTTTCAAGAGAATGTCTGCCTGAGGGTGATCATTACAGTTTTCTACGCAAGTTTGTTTTCATGTTTCAAACATCCTATTCTCATTATGTCATTTTAACAATCAGTAGATGCTACTGGCCAAAAAAACTAGATTCTGTACTCACATCATTCACATTGGGCATCTGTTTGCGTGCATGCACCCTCACATAAGAGCCATGTTTAGATCTGCTGCACCCAAGGGTTATTTTGTTAAGTTTCACTTTGTCCTCCACCAGGCTTTGTAGCTTGTTGTTTGATGAAACATTTGGGTTTGGCAGTGTAGAGGTGCTCATTTCCTGGATGGGTCCTCTTTGTGTACATCTCAATTGTTGGTAGTGCATCCTAAATTCTGTGCCATGTAGGTCCTCTCTCATATTAGGAGACCCACTAAAATGTTCACTGTCAAAGCTTCTCTCATAGTTCTCTCTGATTCCTCTCTGTAAACTGCTGACATTTTCCTTTTTAGTGGAAGCTTCTGAAAGGTGAGCTTCTGGTGACCTACTCTGACAAGCATGCTTGTGACCGTGGTGAGATGCTGCCGTGCTTGTAAGACCATCTTCTGGGTGTAGGCGATACGGCTGGTCTGACTTATTGCCAGCTGTATGTGGAGTCACAACAGGTGGACTTGTGTCAACAATGTATCTGTATCCTCCTTTTTTTCCCAGTGCTTGTCCATCATCGTATGAATGAGCAGGTTTCTCTTCAGGGACTTGGGGATATCCCTCAACAGAATTCTGTGGACTCTCAATGAAGCGGCCATTTCCCTTCACGTTGGTCCTCCAGCTGGGGTCATATCGCAGGTCAGAATAGGTGTCATCAGGCAGCAGCCGACTGTTAGGTTAAAGATAGACAACAGAATAAACATCATTTGTCCAGAACAAGCCTTAGACTGAACGTGTGTTCTACGTCTCTGGATATAATTATACAAGAACATGTTCATATACAGTATGTATAGTATAGTGTTAATTATATTATTAGTAATTGAATACATTTTTGGTAAGCAGCTTTATTAATGAGATTTTCATATTGAAGGTTTACAGACACCTGAATGCCACATAGTCCTGTAGTGAGGGGTCAAAGGAACAAGAGGCATTAGACCATTATTAGAATGATGATGTCCTCAAACAAAGTATTAGGCCTTATCACAGACTTCTGAAATTGAAACAGATGAGGGGGCTATGAGCCTGTATTTATAGATAATTTTAATGTTTTCCATCAGGCTCTGCTAATGAGAGTCTTATTTTGAGAGCCTACCAGCAGAATGGTTCACAAACGGCAATTTTCAGCTTATGAAATGGCTTGAAAATTGCAGGCTAAAATGCTCTTTCTGATGGTGATGAAAAGATCTCATTAAAATAAATAGCAGAGAGCCTCTTTGTTGTGCTTACTGGGAGGACGAGGGGAGCCTAATTCTCCTGCTGTGATGTTGTGCATGTGGGGGCGGCGGTGGGGGGGTGTCTAGGTGTAGGGCCCTTCACTTCGATGAGGCCAAAAGGGTAAGGGATGTCTCTCTAATGACTGAGACTCAAACAAGTTGGAGAATGCATTATAGACAACATGCAGCTAGGCGTGATGCCTCCAACACTGGCAGAACCCCACAGACCATTATTTCTAGCGCAAGATACAGATACATAAATACAAAAGCCAGTGAAATATAGTGACAATCACTGAATGGGAAAATAAAAAAAATCATCATACAGACTATATTCAAATATCCTTTGGAGAGAGATAGGTGTAAAATATAGCGAGGAGGGATGAATAGACTTGCTTTAATAGGAATCTTTTGCTTGAATGAGGAATGCCCATTGGGTTTGTAAACTATGCATTGTGTGAAAAGGCTTACCCACTTTGAGGAGGGAGCAGAGAGGACCATGAGAACATGATAATGGGAATGGGACTGTGTCCACTTCCTCAGTCCTATGAAATGGAGCCTTTTGTGAGAATATGTCATGTTCATTTTCCTCTGAAACAATGTACTTTGGGATGCGGACCCACACTTGGTGGGCATCAATCCGCACAGGTTAATGACGGGAAAATGGAGAGTGCCCCTTTTCAGTTTTGCAGGGAGAGGACTGTCAGCCGGGGTGTGAAGGAAAGAGAAGAGGAGACAACAGTACGAGTCGACGAGATTGGCAAAACAGATGAGGTGTTGTCCTCACCACAGAGGCCTCCCTCTGCTCTGCTCCCTCAAAAGAGTGAAAGAGAGATCTCCTTTACTGCAACAATGATCCCTGGTAATGGACCACGAGTGACCACTTATTGTGATCCACCCAAACAAAACAAAAATCTAATTTCCCTCAAATGAAAGCTGTTATTCTCAAAGCACCTGAATTAGGCCATTCTCACCACAACGTACGATCAGTGCCTGCATCTCATTAAACGGCCGACACGGTTTCATTGTTAAGTGATGAATGAAGGCTATTCCTCTTTCATCATCCATGTGCTGTGTAAAAGTAAAGGGTTTGATTGCTGCCATACACTCCTTGTTGTATTCCATCTAAGCAGCACTATTATCTGCTTAATTTTAATTAATTTGTCACAGACAGTGAAAGTGACAGTCCAGTTCAATAGGCAAACCGAACAAGGCCGGGCACAGATCTCACCATAGTGAATAGCTTTAATTATGTTATATACATTTGCAGAATTATCCTCTACAAAGCCAATGATGTGATGAGCCACATTGTCTTCACAACTGTATCTATACCCAGCTAATCTCTACAACTGCGTAAAGTGAAATTAAATTTTAATTATGATTCTAGACGAAACCAAGAATTAAAGAGTGCAGGTTCTATATCAACAGGCAGGCTTTAACAACTGCTTTAACTACAAACATGAGTTACTGCCATCTATTGGGCAAAGTGCAGGACCACATATGAGACTTCGTCATCTGTATTACAGTGACACTTAAAAGACAAGTCTATTTATGTATCATATTATCACACATTTCTATCACAAGTCAAATAAACTCAATAACCGTGTGTGTGTGTGTTAATCCCTCGTGACAAAGAGCTCCATTGTTTTTTTTTAAGATTAACCTCCTCAGTAGGAGCAAACAGATTTAGAGCTGAGAGCCACAGACAGGGCAGTAAGGCGGACTGACACACAGTATTGTTTGTTTACAAAATAACAGAACACACTTCTGACCATAATTAACTGATGTTGAGTGTGTACAGATGTTACAACACCTCATAAGTTGCTATTTGCTGGACAAACCAGAGACAGTGAGCTCACCTTCCTCCTCTTTCATCCATCTGTGTATCCAAATATTCAGTCTGTTGGAGGGCTGGGTTCCTCTTGGTATGGAGGTTGGATGCTACGTCTAGGCTATCATAAACTTGAAGATCTTCAGTGTCATCCTCATCATCTCCCTGCAGTAAGCTCTCAGCATTCTCCTTTTCAGTGTTTTGATCAAGGTGGCCAATGTGCATTTGTAGCTGCTGTTGGTAGGCTCTCTCCTGGGCCAGGCGCTCTGTGTCGGACTCCCCAGATTCCCACTGGTTGGCAGGAACAGCTTGCCTCCTCTGCTCGGCCTTCGTCTCTGCACACATCCTTCCTTGTCCAAGTCCTTGGTCCATGTGTACGTTGCAGATGGAGAGTCTGCTTCATGAAGATCTGATTATCTATGTGGTTGTGAATATTATACAAGATCAGCAACAGGCCACTGTGTGAGCAAGTATATTGAGCCTTTATGTATTCATCTCATGGCATTGAGCTACACATGCCTAAAAGTATGAACATGCAGGTCTGAGATGGGTAACATCTAAATCCTCACTGTACAGCAGGTCAATTTGCTGTAAGTTACTTCAAGTTCATTATGGGCTCGAAATAAATCACTGAATCACTACATGTCAAAGTTAGACTCAAGTGGAAATGTGTAAACACGAATGAACAAAACAAAATACCGCACCTATCCTGTAAAGCCCCATGAATATATACAAACCTGAACAGATTACACTTATTTGTACCTCTTTTTTTTGCTTGTCTGTTTTTTTTTATTATTATCATTATTATCATAATTTATTTGTTTTGTTTGTATGTCTCTTTCTCCACATAAAGGTAAAAAAAAAAGGAAGAAAAAATGTAAGTCTTAGTAATGAGAACACTGGCCGTCACTGGATTTAACTTTTAAGCACAGTATAATGTTCAGTTTACCAGCCTCAAATTAGTTCTGTTTATTTATTTTTTTACATACCCAGGTTTCTAAATGTAACCAGGAATATTATATAAAAATCGATTCTTTATCGGCCTTTCCCTCCACAAATGATTTGACTTGTCACAGTTGGAAAAGCGCAGGTGTTGCTGACATTGAGGATGGCTTGGTATTCTGTGGTAATGCTGCTTTCAAACAATGTTGGCTGAATGGGCGGAAGAGAAAAGAGGAAAAAACACCCCTTATTCCAACATGGAAGAATTCACAAATTATGCCAAAGGTGGTTAGCTCTAATGCTAACTCCTTAAAGTACATACAGAGCCCAAATTAAGCACTTGTTTTATATGTAGGAGTTTTATGTGAAACTAGACACAAACAGAGTGAAGCTTCTAAAAAAAAGAGTTATATTGATTGTATTACTGCTAGTATAGGTTCTTTACAGGCAGTCTGTTGACATCAGAAACTCCATAATGCTCTAATTGAGAATTACAAGGTAAAGGTTTTCCCATTTTTCACATTACTATTTTGAAGGACATGATGTCACGCAAATGACATGCATGAATGAAATCAACATGGAATACCACAACCCTAAAACTGAAAACTCTACATATTATTAAGCCATCACCTGCGTTTTCCTACAGTGACGTGTCAATATGTTTCTAGAGGAGGCCTCACACCAATCAGTGAGCCTGTTGCTTGGAGAATTCAAAAACTCACTTGGCAAATTAGAATCAAGAAACACAGATGGAATAAAATAAAAATTTGCATCCAATTCAATTCAATGTGGAATAGGGTTGCTGGCAGTTGTAAATCGACATCTACATCACTCTGACTGACCTTGTCAACTTGCGAAATCACGACACTCTCTAATGTCAAGTTAGTTTGAGAGGGGAGGGAGGTTGATGTCTGATTCAGGATATATGGCTGTTTAAACTATTGTTTTTTTTATTTTGGGGCGAGGCAATTAATTGATCAGTTAGTCAGGATTTTTGATCATATTATTTACTTGAATGAATTTAAGATTAGTCCAATACAATTATTATATTAACCATTTGTCTTTGCAGAGATTATTATTATTATCCATACAAATTGTATACGTTTTTGGATAGTTTCCAAGTTATTACTAAGCCAATCAAGCAGACCTAACCCTAACCAGGCCAAAGCTGTGACTGCGATGTGGCTCAACACATCTGTGCTAAATGTTTTGAGTGTGAAAAACAATGAGTGGACCCAATGTGTTGGCACATGTGGATGAGAAGATCCCTTCTGTATTTAGAAGGTGATGCTGTATTTAGAAGGTGATGCTGATGATGAGGGGTTAGGGTTAGGGTTAGCAATGTGTCTCAGCATCTCAAGACAATTTGTAAATAAGGGTTTCCTGTTTATTGTAGTTGTTCCGTTGTTCCACAAGGTGGAGCCACATGTAAAATTATGGAACAAAATCTACCTTCCAATATTGCAGTTTTGACATTAATGACATTCTGACAACTTAAAATTAAACTTGAAATGTCAAAATCGCAAAAAAACATGAACCTAATGCCTTGGAGAAAATAGAGGCTTTTCTAGTTATTGCTTTGTCTTTCAAAAACATAAGATCCAACATGATTTGACTGACAATAAATCCTTACTTGAAATATTAGTTCCTTTAAATTGAGGATGAGTCACAATCAAGTAAAAATGAACTGAGTACATAAGATGAAGAGTTGTATAGTCAAAAAACAGCTGTACATTTAACAATATTTTAAAGATATCAGATATTAGAATGCACAATAACAACCATGTTCTCCTCAAATGACAGGTCCTTTAAACTCCTCCAAATATTTTTTGCACTTTAAACAACTTCACTATTTAGACAAACTAGTTATTCTTTTATAATAAGAAAAAAATGGTTCTATGCCACTGTGGACAAAGTGTCTACTTGACAGTCCTTTTGTCTTTGTGGTGTCCATAAATTAAGGAACAGTTCTCCGACCATCAATGACTACATGCCCCACTTTAAAAGAAGACTGTCGTTACATTGCGTTAAGCTTCCTAAACTTTAAGGACCAGTTTTGCAACATCATCATAACCTTCTCTGCAGTCGTTTTTTAAAATCCTATAGTCCACATCAAAACATGGATGATCATGAGTCTCAGCATACTGTTGTGTGCAGCATCATTTTTCTTGCCTATAGGTCATTAACTGTGTCAACTGTTTCATAGTTTGGACTCAACTTTGTTCATGATCTTTCTTGTATTTTCATTGTCTTCCTGAGGCAGGCCCAGGAACCAGAGGTCTCAGCTTGTCTTGTACCTGCATTTTCCCTGCACACTTCATTCAGAAAGTTGTTTTATGTTTTCTGATTAACTCAATTTGTGTCTGCATTGTGTCGGTCTCCTCGTTGTTTTCTATTGCAGCGTCTCTGTTGGCTCCATCACTAATGTCACTGCCTTTCCTCCTCAGTTTGGGGCTAGGTGTGATACCTGCCATCTTTTCAATCACCTCTTCAATAGAAGATATGCCCCTTTGAGAACTTAAGTCATGGTCAAGCATGCAAGAAGGTTGTTTGACAATGGCCATGTAATCCATACAGAAATCTTGTCTAAGTAGTCTGGCTGAGGCATTGAAATGTATGACTAATAATAAATTGTGAAGCGAGGCAGGTTCATATCCCAGAGGACCTGCTAAAATGTCAACTCCTTATTTTCACCTTCTGGGTTCTGTTTGGAAATAAATGTCTTTGCCAGTTTCTGCAGAGACATGAGGGGAAGCAAATGTTGGTCTGACTGGGCCATAAGTGGATTGTGAGCTAAATTAGACCAATGTGATGTGTCACAGCATTAAAGAAAATATCAAGAGCAGGGCCAATAAGAGTTTGATGGCTGGGGCCCTGGAATATACACATCCATCATTCACTGATGTGATACCTGGATTCGACAAATTGAAACTTCTGATATTAAACAGGCTAATATAGGTTTGAGAATGAAAGTAAGTAATACACTTGTATTACCTTTCATGCAATAATGAAGTAGCTGCCATGTGTTGTTTGTAGGTAGAATACAGTGATCAAAACTGATTAGGAATGTATAATATAATATTCAAACTGAATATGAACTGAAATCAAGTAAAATCGGTGTACTCGTGCTGGGAACCTCACAGACTCCTGTCTGAGAGATTACAATGAACACCAGAAACCACTACGTGTGTAACACCAGAGAAGTAGGGCTTAGGTACGTTGTCACCTTTTGCTTTGCTTAACAGTGGAAGATAACCTGTAGGTACCCGTGAGTTAGCTTAGCATCCTGTTTCACCAAACGAACCGTAAACCCGACCTGGTTCTAGGCTCAGAAAATGCCCTCTGTGGTTCTTGTCTTTATTGTGTCTGTTAAGACCGCGCTCAACGATCGTGTTAACGGTGCTTTCAAGAAGTAAAGTAAGTTTAAATACCCACCGGTACTCACCAGCGGCAGCGCGTAGAGGCACTTCCGGTGTCAACACAAACTGCCACTGATATGTAGAGGCAGCTACCTTTGATGCCACACGGTTTATAGGCAGCTGCCCTTGTTGCCACGCAACACTGTTTGGCAGCTGCCCTTGTTGCCACGCAACACTGTTTGGCAGCTGCCCTTGTTGCCACACTGATTAGAGGCAGCATTCACTGCCGCCACACTGTCTGAGAGCACCTAAAGCAAGTAAGGCTGTTGATCTGCCCAGTATCAGTTACAGTGTGACTCTAGGCTGAATAAATGTATTCAGGGTTTTTGTGTTACAAAACAGCAAAAAACTCACAAAATAAAATGTCCAGTTGCATTTAAACCATTTACAGTTTTATTTACTATCATAAGTTGACTTTGGCCCAAGTGTTTTCCTTATGATGGGATCTCATAGGCATTCTCCAAGGACTCTTAGTTAAATACACTAACAATATATTTTGTATGAGTTATGAACTTCTATGGCATAAAAGCATCAGTGCATATACTAGACAAATGACGAACGAAGCTGTACACAACAAAGTTTTATTCTCATTTCTTCAGTATTTATATGAATTCAGTTAACTGACTGTTACGCTCAGCCTCGGAGAAACCTGAGCATAACATAAGTTTGGCTCCCCTCTTTCCCCACTCCCAAATATGACCAGTGACACAGCTGATTTGCAGTCCAAAACAAAAGGCGATTTATTAAAAAAATTCAGGTAGAAACAATACATCTTACCTGCCTACCTAAACAAAAGCAGGAGCAAAGAAAACAAAAAGGCTTCTCTTCCCTACAATTATCAGGACTGCTCAGAATATCATTCAAAGGTAACAAACAGAAACACTGAGCGATTACACAACAATACACATAAGACGGGTTTCAAAAAACGAAGGAACAGTCATGTTGGGAGCCAGGAAAAAGACGAAGGCCAAGACCTTCTTCTTCTTCTTCTTCTTCTTCTTCTTCTTCTTCTTCTTCTTCTTCTTCTTCTTCTTTTTGTTGTTTAATGGCGGTTGGCACCTAACGTTAAAGGTGCATTATTGCCACTACAAAACAAAACAAAACAAATAAATAAAAAACAACAACCATAACTTAAACTTAGATCCTCTTTATTAAACCAGTTTCTTTTAAAAACTCAAGCAATACTTTATATTTTCCTTCTCCAATACTGAACAAATTCTTCAGGTTTAACTCTTCCACTCAACATTTCCTCAGCTCCTTCTCTAGTTTTCCTCTCTCAGTGTTATATTTCTGGCAGTGAGTTCCACAGTTTCTTCCCCTAAACCACATTCACACTGTCCTGGTGGAAGCTTCCCAATGAAGTGCATTGTTTTGTTTAGTCCTGTGTGTCTTATTCTTAGCCTTGATATAACTGTCTGTTCTCTAGGGTTTTGTCCTATTGCTTTCATTCCACCCACTTTTTGCTTTATTTGATACATGGCGTCCTTTACCTCGCTCATTCCATTGTTTTTGCCAATTATTGTTTTGGCTTCAGCTTAATGAATGCTACCTGTGTATATTGGGACCAGAGTATTGTGTGTAGTCCTTAGTCTTCCCTCTACTATGTCTGCCCAATTTCCTTTTCCTTTGTCTCTCTTCCTTTTTTCTTGGATATAAAAGTCTAATGATACAGGGGGAAATAACCATGTCGGTTTCACAGGATAAGGAACTGTTGCGCCGTATATTTTTTCATGCAACCTCATCTTTTTTGCCATTTTACTTGCTGTCCATACGTAACATCCTGTCTTTGCTTTCTCAATTTCCCAGCATGGTCTAAGGGCCCTCACAGTTGGGTGTCCTTCTTCTTTGTGTCCTTGTAGATTTGACCAGTAGTTTAGTATAAGCTGTTTGTATCTGATGTTCAGTGGCATTTCTCCCATCTCCACTTGGACAACTGTATTTGGGTAGGTCTTAATAGCCCCACAACATAGTCTCAGTGCCTGATTTTGTATTCTTTCTAGTTTATCTAGCAAAGTTTTTGCTGCTGACCTGTAAACCACACTTTCATAGTCTATAACTGATCTTATTAAAGCTATATATACACTACCGTTCAAAAGTTTGGGGTCACCCAGACAATTTTGTGTTTTCCATGAAAAGTCACACTTTGTGGAGTGATATGGAGTGATAGCCTTCCTTATTTAAAATCCCTTTTACCTTGTACAAATCTCCCACTTTACCAGCACCAAAGCAGCCCCAGACCATCACATTACCTCCACCATGCTTGACAGATGGCGTCAGGCACTCTTCCAGCATCTTTTCACCTGTTCTGCGTCTCACAAATGTTCTTCTGTGTGATCCAAACACCTCAAACTTTGATTCGTCTGTCCATAACACTTTTTTCCAATCTTCCTCTGTCCAATGTCTGTGTTCTTTTGCCCATATCAATCTTTTCTTTTTATTGGCCAGTCTCAGATATGGCTTTTTCTTTGCCACTCTGCCTAGAAGGCCAGCATCCCGAGTCGCCTCTTCACTGTAGACGTTGACACTGGCGTTTTGCGGGTACCATTTAAAGAAGCTGCCAGTTGAGGACCTGTGAGGCGTCTATTTCTCAAACTAGAGACTCTAATATACTTGTCTTCTTGCTGAGTTGTGCACCGGGGCCTCCCACTTCTCTTTCTACTCTGGTTAGAGCCCGTTTGTGCTGTTCTCTGAAGGGAGTAGTACACACCGTTGTAGGACATTTTCAGTTTCTTCGCAATTTCTCGCATGGAATAGCCTTCATTTCTAAGAACAAGAATAGACTGGCGAGTTTCACATGAAAGTTCTCTTTTTCTGGCCATTTTGAGAGTATAATCGAACCCACAAATGTGATGCTCCAGATACTCAACTAGCTCAAAGGAAGGCCAGTTTTATAGCTTCTCTCACCAGCAAAACAGTTTTCAGCTGTGCTAACATAATTGCACAAGGGTTTTCAAGGGTTTTCTAATCATCCATTAGTCTTCTAAGGCGATTAGCAAACACAATGTACCATTAGAACACTGGAGTGATAGTTGCTGGAAATGGACCTCTATACACCTATGTAGATATTTCATTAAAAACCAGACGTTTCCACCTAGAATAGTCATTTACCACATTAACAATGTATAGAGATTTCTGATTAATTTAATGTTATCTTCATTGAAAAAAACAGTGCTTTTCTTTGAAAAATAAGGAAATTTCTAAGTGACCCCAAACTTTTGAACGGTAGTGTATATTCTTCAAATCTCTTCTACTGGCTCCCCATTCAGACCCTTTGAGACATCTCATTACATTAAGAACTATTTTGCATATTTTCTCCATCTTATTTATATGTACATTCCAGTGTCAAATAAAAAACCCAGAAATCGGAATGTGCTTACCTGCTCTAATTGTTCCAAAAACAAACTATAGCCTCTCTTACCTTTTTCCTAGAAAAGATCATTACATTAATTTCCCCCCCAGAAAACCTAAATCCCCATGCATACGACCATCCTGATTGCATTTTGTATCTTCTCTTGGATTCATTTGAAGTTTTTACCCCTTTTCCATAAGGTCCCATCATCAGCAAATACTGATTTTCCTATATCTGAACTAATGTCTGAGTACACATTATTAATCATGATGGAAAAAAGTTTTGGGCTGATCACACTGCCCTGAGGCGTTCTGTTATCTACCTTATTCCTGGTTGATATTGTGGTTCCCATCTTTACCTGATATATCTGTCAAACAAAAAGTTTTTTATCCAATTAAAAGTTCTTCCTGTTATTCCCATTTTGGCAAGTTTAATTATTAAACCCTCGTTCCATACCATGTCATAAGCCTTCTCAACATCAAAGAGCACTGCCATAAATTCTTTATTAACTTGAGCTTTCCTAATTTCTGTCTCTAAACAGATGATTGGATCCATTGTTCCCCTCCCTTTCCTAAAACCACTCTGATAAGGAGATAACAAATGCCTACTCTCTATATGGAATGTCATTCTGTCAGTGATCATTATTTTTCCAATATGTGATGTAAGTGCAATTGGTCTGTAGCTTGTTGGTTTTGTCAGGTCCTTTCCTGGTTTTATTCTATATGATGACTGCTTCCTTCCAGCAAGTGGGTAATTTCCCCTCTTCCCATATTTTATTATATATCTCTAAAAGTTTGATTTTCTGTCTGCTTTCCCAAGTGTTTTGACATTGTATAACAGATTTGGTCTTTCCCTGGAGATGTTAACGCAGTTTTTCCTAGGCTCTCCTCATCTCTTGTAAAATTAAAGTTGCATCCATCACACCATTTGTACTTTCTCTTGTCTGTATAATCCCTGGGTTTGCTTATCTAGTTTCTTCCCTCCTTTGCTTCCTTTCCTCTGTTAGATTGTCAGAACTGGGAATCTCTGCAAACGTCTTAACCATTATTTCTGCCTTGTCTTCATTTGTTATTGCTGTTTTCTCTCCAACTTTTAATATATATATTAGTACTGCCACTTCGGATTCCCGATTTTTTTCATTCCCCATACATTGTTTATATCTGCCTATTTTGCTTCTGAATTCTCTCCAATTTTATCTCTTTGCTTTCTTCACAACTTTCCTGACAATTAGCTTTGTTAAATTGTGGGTTCTCTTTAATTCTTTAAAAACTCTATTTATTTCTTTGATAGTTTTACTACTGACTATCCACTTTACTTCTCTTTCTTCTACTTTTACTTCCCAGCCTATGTGTATGTTACTAAATATTGGGTAGTGGTTACGTCCAATTGTTGAGTCTTCCCATACTTTCCACTCACATTTCCCTGCCAACTCACTTGATACCAGTGTCAAATCTAGTGTTACCTGTGTGTACATCTATCCTTGTCCCTCTCCCATCATTAATACATACTAAATTACTATCCTCCAATAGTTATTCTATTTTCTCCCCATTTGTGTCTGTCTTTCTCCCTCCCCACAATGTGCTGAATTAAAATCCCCACACCAACAGATATGATTCCTAGTCTGTCCTTGTATCTTCTTGAGTCTATTGATTTCTAGTTATAGTAATTTATGATGTTAAACTGTTCTTCTTTTGTCTATATTTCTACCACAATATATTATTCTCTTCTTTCACAATGTCATATTTTCCTTGATAAATGTAGTGCACCCTCCTCCTACCCCCTCTACCTATCACACCTAACCGCTGTATGATTGAGGATTTTAAAGTCCAGATTTGGTTTCAACCTTGTTTCTTGCACAAAAACAATGTTGGGGATACTGGATAACTGATTAATAAAGTTTTTAAGTTCTTGTCCATTTGCTACCAAATTCCTTGCATTCCATTGTAATATTAAAACCATGTGTTATCCAACCCATGCTGCCTCTTGGCTTGCCTGTGCACTGAGATCACTTCTCACTCCCTCCCAAGTTAGTTCATTAATGTTCAGGTGATTTGCAGCTGCTTATGCTATTATTTGTATTCTTTCCGTTTTGTGATTTAGTTTCCGTTGTAGCATTTATGACTCCTGCTATAAAAGTGACTAGTTTCTTTAAATCAACCCACACTTTGCCCTCTTTTGGTTGTGTCTTGACTCTCTACCTCTTGACAGCATCTGCATATGTGATTTTGTTTTGTACCCTTACCTGTTGAATCTCTACCTCCCTCCTTATTACTTCACATCCTCCGTATATGCTATGGTTTCCTCCATAGTTACAACATTTTGGTTGCATCCCTTTCCCACACTGTTCATTCTCATGATCCTCACCACATCTAGCACACCTTCTTTTTCCTTTACATGTCATAGCAGTATGACCAAATCTTTGACATTTAAAGCATCTTATTGGTATTGGTATGTATGTCATGTATCCCAGCACTACTCTCTTTGGAAGAGTCTCTTCCTCAAATTCCAACAATATGCTTTCACTATCCCTCTTCACCCCTTCTCTGAAGGCCAGTAATCTCTCGGCATCCTTCAATTTCCCACCTTTCAGATTTGCTCTTATTTCAGCTATGGACTGGTATTCCCCAAATCACTCCCTTATTCCACCTGCTTCCCTTCTCCACTCTGCTTGCACTTGACACTTTACGCTTTCCCACCTCCTTCATCCTACATTATCTTTCTTAATTTCTTTGATGTGATAAGGATGGAGAAGAGGATGGAGAAGAGGAAGGAGACGCTGGAAAGAGAAGCTCCGTGTGTCATGTGTCCCCCGACATTCTAGACCTATAGCAGCATAACTAAGAGCAGGTCTAAGACAAACCTGAACCAGCTCTAACTCTAAACTTTATCAAAAAGGAAGGTTTTAAGCCTACTCTTAAACGTACAGCTGGTGTCTGCCTCCCGAACTGAAAGTGGGAGATGATTCCACAGGAGAGGAGCTTGATAGCTGAAAGCTCTGGCTCCTACTCTGCTTTTAGAGACTTTAAGGACGACAAGTAAGCCTGAATTCTGGGAGCACAGTGCTCTAGTGGGTTGATAAGGTACTTCCTTGAGACATGCTTGGAGTTTAGTTAATTGATTACACTGTTCAGGTTTTATTGACAAGTATAACTGGGTGTCATCCGCATTGCAATGAAAATTTACACAGTGTGTCCTGATAATGTTTCCTAGTGGAAGCATATATAATGAGAATAAAATTGGGCCGAGCACAGAGCCCTGTGGAACACCGTGGTTAACTTTGGTGCGCACAGACGACTCATCATTAATTTGCACGAATTGGAATCGATCTGAAAAATATGATTTAAACCAGTTTAGGGCGGTTCCTTTAATGCTAATTAACTGTTCTAGTCTCTGTAATAAAATTTGATGGTCAATTGTGTTGAATGCTGCACTAAGATCTAACAGAACGAGGACAGACACAAACCCCTGATCTGAAGCTATTAGAAGGTCATTAGTGACTTTTGCCAAGGCTGTCTCCATGCTGTGATTAGCTCTAAACCCCGACTGAAAGTCTTCATAGACATTACTTTCCTGGAGAAACTCACACAGCTGATTTGCTACAACTTTTTCAAGGATTTTAGACAGGAAGGGGAGGTTGGATATTGGTCTGTTGTTGGCTAAAACCTCCGGGTCTAGGGTGGGTTTTTTGAGGAAGGGTTTGATTACAGCTATTTTAAAGGACTGTGGTACATATCCTGATGATAATGACAGATTGATTGTGTTCAGTAAAGTACCATCAATTAGGGGCAGAATTTCTTTAAGTAATTTTGTGGGAATGGGATCTAAGATACAAGTTGTTGGTTTACAACATGAGATTATTTTGGTCAGCTGATCAAGGGTGATCAGAGAGAAGCTGTCTAAATAATTGGTAGGATTCTCAGCTGTTTCTGAGATTTCTATTCTTGATGGTGTATTAGTGCCAATTGAGGGCAGGAGATGGTTGATTTATTTCTAATAGTTAGAATTTTATCATTAAAGAAGGTCATAAAGATATTGCTATTCAGGGATCGAGGAATACTGGGTTCAGTGGAGGTGTGACTCTCTGTCAGCCTGGCTGCAGTGCTGAAGAGAAACCTGGGGTTGTTTTGATTCTCTTCTATTAGTTTTGAGTAGTAGGCAGCTCTTGCTTTGTGGAGAGCCTTCTTATGTGCTTTAACACTATTCTTCCAGTCTAGGAGATATTCAACACGGTGGCTGGAGCGCCACTTCCTTTCTAGTTTTCTTGATGCTTGTTTTAATTCATGTGCCTTAGAATTATACCACGGAGCTAATTTACTATGTTTTACACGTTTCTTTTTTAGAGGCGCTATGGAGTCTAATGTTAATCGTAATGACTTTACAGAGCTATCGACAAGATGGTCAATCTCAGTGGAGCTAGGGTTTTTAAAGAATTCGTTGGTTATATCAACAGATAATACGGGTTTAAATGTAATTGGAATTATTTCCTTAAATTTAGCTACAGCACTATCAGGTAGACATCTAGTAAAGGAGTTTTTTATTAGTGGCATATATTCTGATAATGAAAAATCGAAGGTTATTAAATTATGGTCTGATAGAATTGGATTACGTGGAAATACTATTAGATGTTCAATTTTGACACCATATGATAATACAAGGTCAAGTGTGTGGTTACAACAATGAGTCGGTTGGTGTACACACTGACTGAAACCAATTGAGTCTAGTACTGAAATAAATGCTACGCTAAGGCTGTCATTATTATTGTCAACATGAATATTAAAGTCACCAACAATAATAATTTTAACGGTCTTTAGGACTAGGTTTGATAAAAACTAAAAATTCTGAATAAGCCCCAGGTGCATGGTAAACTACAGCAAATATGATTGGCTGTTGGTATTTCTTGGATGGGTGTGGAAGACTAAAAACAAGACTTTCAAATGAGTTGTAGCTTAGTTTAGGTTTAGGATGAATTGATAGACTGGAGTTAAAAATAGCAGCAACTCCACCTCCTCGGCCAAATTCTCGGGGAACGTGTGAATTTACATGACTGGGGGGAGTAGATTCATTTAGGCTGACCTATTCATCGAGATGCAGCCAGGTCTCAGTGAGGGACAATAAATCAATGTTGTGATCTGAGACTAGTTCATTAACTAAAACAGCCTTTGATGATAATGATCTTATGTTTACAAGACCACATTTAAAAGTCTTTGTTTCTTGAGCTGTTGCAGAGGTTGTATTAATTTGTATTCGATTTTTTTGTGTAGAATTCTCCGTTATTGTTTGATTTACATAAATTAATGGGACGGTGGACAGACAATCTCTATGGGTTTGTGTGACTGATCTAGAGGGAGCGCAGAGAAGTGTTTAGCACTGCAGCTCTGCTTCCTGGTCCCAACTCTGGGTTGTCATTTAATAGACTGGGTAATATTCCTAGCTAAGAGATAAGACCTAGACTATGTTCCACAGGATCAAGCTGTTTCTTTGAATCCAGCTCTCCTAAATGAAGGGTCCTTTGATGACAAAGGAGACTCATCTGATGAGTCCTTTGAGGAAACTGAGACCCAGTCCAATAAATTGAGTAAAATGGGTCTTAATGGAAAGAGCATCCCTCCATATAGGGAAAAACAAGAAGCCACAACATTCTGATTCTGCCATGCATGAAATAACATAGGACATTTTACAGGTCATTTTTGACCCATGTGTGAAATTGATGAATTTGTTGTAATGGAAATACTATTTAATAAATATCAGGAATTTTAAATGATAAAACACATTTATTTCTAAGAAACACTCAGCCATAGTTAAAACAGTAAATGAATACAGGTGATTTTTTGATCCATGTTGTGTATTAGAAGGGTTAATGCATATCCATGTCTTGTGTTCTGAGACGTTTATATGTTCTGCTCGTGTTTTCTCAGTGTTCAGTCTTCCTTAGGTCAGGTTTATTGGAAATGACATTGACCATGGGTGGGAATATGAGTGAATAGTTTGCCTATATTTTAGATTTACAGCCAACACTAAAATGTTTAATTTATTTTACAGAAAACCATTTTAACAATCATTTTTAAGTTAAGATTTCATTTATTTTTTGACTTTAAATATGGTGTCCATAGTCTTTTAATGAGTAACAGGTGTGACATTCAAGGTAATTATGCATTTAAGAACTTCTGTACATTTCTTTGCCAAAATGGGTTTAGAACAAATGTTTCTTTGTCTAGTCAAAAAACAGCCAGTTTAGCAACTAACACTTTCAAGTCAATTTTAAATGGTTTCTAATCTGATCATTAGGCTTGATTGAAGTCCTATAGACAAAAAGAAGCACAGAGTCAAACAGAGGGTTTCAAGTTTATTAACAAGGCAGTGACATACAAAACTCTTAACGACTCACTGCGCCATGGAGCCAACTACAAGCTGTTCCCAGTTGTCAAATGATGCAATAACGTGATCCCAGAACCCAATTTTATCTTTAAATGACACTCTAAAGCTTGTTGTAACTTGTGCTATAAGAGGGTTACTTTCTTAGAATACTTTCTCAGGAGGTAGCAGCTGAAGTGAGGGAATGTTTAGTCGACCTCCTCAATGGTGGGTCCAGATGATCCGGCGCCGGGAGCAGCACCACCAGCACCACCAGCTCCACCGAAGCCACCAGGCATGCCTTCTGGCATACCACCTGGCATGCCACCGGCACTCTGGTACAGCTTAGTGATGATGGGGTTGCACACCTTCTCCAGCTCCTTCTGTTGATGCTCATACTCATCCCTTTCGGCAGTCTGCAAAACAAGGACTTTCAGTATTCTGACAAATGACATCATTAAAAAAAAGAATAAAAAGAAGAGCAGAGTATTTACCTGGTTCTTGTCAAGCCAGCTGATGACCTCGTTGCACTTGTCCAAGATCTTCTGCTTATCTTCCTCACTGATCTTGCCAGCAAGCTTCTCATCCTCCACAGTTGACTTCATGTTGAAAGCATATGACTCCACTCCATTCTTAGCAGACACCTTGTCACGCTGGACATCATCCTCTGACTTGTACTTCTCAGCCTCCTGGACCATGCGTTCAATGTCCTCCTTGCTGAGACGACCTGTCATCAAATAGGTAAGATTAGCATGCAATCATCTGATGTTGGGATAACACTGCAGTTATTATTGGTGTGGAGCAGCATTTAATACCCTTGTCATTGGTGATTGTGATCTTGTTCTCCTTTCCAGTGCTCTTGTCAGCAGCAGAGACATTCATGATGCCGTTGGCATCAATATCAAATGTCACCTCGATCTGGGGAACACCACGGGGAGCAGGAGGGATGCCCGTCAGCTCAAACTTGCCCAGCAGGTTGTTGTCTCTGGTCATGGCACGCTCACCCTCATAAACCTGTTGGTGTATTAGCAGACAATGTTAAAATGATGTTGGTCTACAGTTTTTTCAACTTTATTAAGCTCAAACACTCATTGAAACAGATGTGCTTACCTGGATGAGCACACCAGGCTGGTTGTCAGAGTAGGTGGTAAAGGTCTGGGTCTGCTTAGTAGGAATGGTGGTGTTGCGTTTGATCAAGACAGTCATCACGCCTCCAGCAGTCTCAATACCCAGGGACAGAGGGGTGACATCCAGAAGTAGCAGGTCCTGCACATTCTCAGACTTGTCACCAGACAGGATGGCAGCCTGGACAGCTGTAAAGACAAAACATCAGTTTGACATCTAGAAAATTATATTAAGTTTGACACTTGGCTAGATAATGTGTCCATGGCCGTCACCTGCTAAAAAAGTATGGATATCACAGTCCAAAAACCTAAGTGGTGTATCAATGCAGTCATCAATATGCTCAATACACTTACCAGCTCCATAGGCCACAGCTTCATCAGGATTGATGCTCTTGTTGAGCTCCTTGCCATTGAAGAAGTCCTGGAGCAGCTTCTGGATCTTGGGGATACGAGTGGAGCCACCGACCAGCACAATGTCATGGATCTGTCCTTTATCCATCTTGGCGTCACGAAGAGACTTCTCCACAGGGTCCAGCGTGCCACGGAAGAGGTCAGCGTTGAGCTCCTCAAAGCGAGCCCTGGTGATGGAGGTGTAGAAGTCAACTCCCTCATACAGGGAGTCGATCTCGATGCTGGCCTGGGTGCTGGAAGACAATGTGCGCTTTGCCCTCTCACAAGCGGTGCGCAGACGACGGACAGCTCTCTTGTTGTCGCTGATGTCCTTCTTGAACTTGCGCTTGAACTCAGCGATGAAGTGGTTGACCATGCGGTTGTCGAAATCTTCCCCACCAAGATGTGTATCTCCAGCGGTGGACTTGACCTCAAAGATACCATCCTCAATGGTCAAGATGGACACGTCAAAGGTGCCACCGCCAAGATCGAAGATGAGAACGTTCCTTTCTGACCCAACCTGGAAAGGAATGAAAATTTCAACTACCAAGAACTAGAATTGTTTGTATTTCAAACCATCAACATTGTTTAAGTATAATAATATATTGTTATGGTTAATATACCTTCTTGTCCAAACCATAGGCGATAGCAGCAGCAGTTGGTTCATTGATGATACGCAAAACATTGAGGCCAGAGATAGTGCCTGCATCCTTAGTGGCCTGGCGCTGGGAGTCATTGAAGTAGGCGGGCACTGTGACTACAGCATTGTTGACAGTCTGAAAGGAATAGAAACATTAGAATTCATTCCACAGCATTCAAGTATCGTAGCTTTGCTTTCAAAAATGTATTGTAACGTACTTTTCCGAGGTAGGCTTCAGCAATCTCCTTCATCTTGGTCAGCACCATGGAAGAGATCTCCTCTGGGTAGAAGGACTTTGACTCACCCTTGTACTCAACTTGAACTTTGGGGCGAGTGCTGTCATTGATGACATTGAATGGCCAGTGCTTCATATCTGATTGTACAACTGCGTCATCAAACCTGCGGCCAATCAGCCTTTTGGCATCTGCAAAAATAAATAGTTTTGTTAAATTCCAAAACAATTTGAGACAAGGTGGACTTCCATTACAGAAGCCCACTCAGACATCCAAGGAAGGATTTGGCCATCTTTGGTCTTTCGACCTCTGGAGGAAACTACGAATGGCGGGAAAATCGTCATCACAGTGAGGTGCTCATTAACAAGTCATGTAGAAACTGTTCGTGAAAGAATTGTATCATTCTTGCATACTATAAAAAATATTGGAGCCAGTCATTTAATTTTTTCTTGAGTTGTGTTGCCCACTATTGTGAAGAGTTGCTCCACTTTTAGCAGGTTTTTGTTACAAGAACGACACAAGCTCACTTTTGATCAATAATAAAATGTAACTCTTACCAAAGACTGTGTTGGTGGGGTTCATGGCAACCTGATTTTTGGCTGCATCCCCAATCAGCCTCTCGGAATCTGTGAAGGCCACATAGCTGGGTGTGGTCCTGTTGCCCTGGTCATTGGCAATGATCTCCACTTTCCCATGCTGGAACACACCAACACAGGAGTAGGTGGTCCCGAGATCGATACCGACCGCTGGTCCCTTAGACATGATTCCTGCAAGAAAGTTGATTTGTCAATACCATGGGTTACAACTGAAAGCTTATTCATAAAATAGTTTTAAACGTTTAAAAATGAAACTTCAGAGTTGTTGTACGCAGAAGAGTAGTCTCGAAAATACAGCAATTAGAATTAATAAAACAGAACCATTCACCAGCAGTGTAATTGCTATAGGAATAGCTTTATCATTACTATATAAAAAGTGTGTTGAAAACATTGCTACGATAGATACCATACAAAGCGTTAAAGTGTCAATGTACCCAAAGACTGACAATGCTGAAACAATGACACTGCGCTAATTCTGCATGTAAGTGAACGAGGCCTCAAATTGACGCTGCCATCGTGCTCGCCGGAAACCGGCTTAAAACTTTAAGATGTATAAACTAACCACAAAACAAAGCGGGACAAATGTGATGTTAAATCAGGCGGTCCAAACTTCAAGGCACTCTTTATTAGTAAAATTAAAAGACACGGCATTGCGACAGAGGCCTTTGTTCTGAAAGAGCAACCGGAAGTATGGTAATTCCTGTTGCCTTGACGCCGGCTGTTCGAGAACATTCTCGAACGTCCCCCACCCCCACCCCCCGCTCTGCTAAGTAGCTACCGTTAGCTAGCCCACGCGCTGAGCTCGTGGTTACAGCCATTAGAGGCGCATCCTAAACGTAATCCTCTGTAAAGTTAATCATCTGCATCGCCTATGGTTGAACTAGTAATAAAATATAACAAGTAAATGTATCCTGAGCATTTTCGGTCATAAAACAGCGACCATGAATCAGCAGTATCAGTAGAAAACTACCTCCATACAATCGACGAATGCGAGTCTTTCTTACATATACTTCTGATAAAAAGACTTACCGATTAATTGAACCTCCGATGACTTTGGGGGGATGTGCTGGGTGGAGTGCAGCGAGGCCGACTTGTCCTTGCCGGTTTGAGAAGTAAAGGAAGGACTGGAAGGGACCGGGACGTTATATACCCGACAGAACAGCCAATCACAGATCGAGTCTTCCTCTGCGGTCCACCAATGACGCTCGAATGACGCTGGGCTGCTCCATCCCACTTCCGGTTTCAGGATCTGGGTTTTATAATCGCTTGTGAATGACCGCATGGTTCAGCAGCCCTGATTCAGGCTTAAGATCCTGTTTCGTGGGATTTTCTATCCATCAGATGTACATATGCTTTTAATTCGAAGAGAGTTAGCTTTAGAATGATTAGAAATGAGATGTAGAAACAACGCGTGGATAGACAGGAGCTAACTGGGATATGTTGATCCCGTTGCTCTTTGAAAATGGAGAGACAAACCGGAAGGAAGATACAGACATTTCATTCTCACTTGAAATAATGACTTTTTCAGTGAATGAATACGCTACTGCCTGACATCACGAATAGTATGTTTGTGGCCTTACACATCACCATGCTCTGCATTTCATTTGATCTCTGTCTCCATTGGCCCCCAGTGGCACACGTGATAGGATGTATCTGATAGAATCGGTATTATTTTTTAAAAATATATATAATGCTTGGGATGTCACATCACATAATGGCGCACACAAATAATCGTAAGATAATATGTAAAAACATTTTTTATATTTCCCATAAACATATTTGTCCAAATAAAAAGTATGTTCTCGCAAAATATATTTTATTCTTACATGTAAACAAACTGTACAGTATTTACACATTACAGAACAGTACTATAGTTGAGACAATGCGTCACCACATTCTTTTCTGTGTAAACATACACTCATTGTGACCAGTGGAGTAAAACAAAGACAATGCAGTATTTTACAGACTCTTATAGCTCTGTCTCCTTTATGTCACATTGGGCTGAAGATTGGGATGGGGGTTGAGGTTCAGAAGTCCTCTCCTGATTTACACTCTCTGTTGCTGACATGGCACCTGTGTTTGAAGGGATCACTGCTGGTTCTTCAGCCACATACTGTGTGAATGCTGTGTTGAAGAGCCCTGCGAGGGAGAGACAGAGAGAGAGGGCATGTCACAGTCAGTGACTCATTGCAGGA
Organism: Hippoglossus stenolepis; assembly: GCF_022539355.2. Lineage (NCBI taxonomy): Eukaryota > Metazoa > Chordata > Actinopteri > Pleuronectiformes > Pleuronectidae > Hippoglossus > Hippoglossus stenolepis. Next base: position 1,012,444 of record NC_061497.1, on the reverse strand, counting down.
AACGGTTACAGCCCTGATTGTGTGTCACCAGAAACTATAAACTACACAAAGCTGAATTAGTCATGTTGGTGTTAAAGGAGTGGAATTATTCACTGAAAGAATTTGATGAATAAATGAGCTGAAGTTGGAAAGTCAGAATGTGTCATCAAATATTATTACAGTGAGACAACACAAAGTGTGTGGTGTGTGTAACCTATACATTTTTCATATATATGTATATTTAATATTAGCTTCTTAATGTTTAATGTAATGAAATGACTGTAAGTGTTGAATGGAACTCATCATTTCAGATTGGTTTCCTTAATTCACCTGAGACATTAATGTGGACACAAGGGATGTCAACACTGAGCAAACACTCTCAACTAGTCTTGTTTTATTAACTTAATACATTTCCTGAAGCTAAAATTTACAATTGACAGCAATCACATGATCATTTCTTTAATCCACAAAGCTTGTCCTGGGACCAGGAAGAATTCAAGTCTCTGTGTGCTGAATTATCAGTGTACCTCTTCGCCTTTGTCCCTTAGAGTTCTTCTCCTCTTGGCTTGATTTCGATTTGCTGCTCTCCTCTGAAGGATTAGAGTCCTCATTCTCTGTAACAATGAAAACTGTCATAATATATAAATACATTAAAAAAAGAAAGTTCATTGCTTTGCGGTCTAATTAGAGGTGTGCAAAGAGAAAGTCTATTTATAATTTATATCATATTTTATATATTTCTGGACAGACATGAAGCAGAGGAAAACCAGCACTAAGGATTTGCTTCATAAATTGACTAACGCCCAGACTAAACCTCTGTCTAACAGCAGCTTCAGTCTGATCTTGTTGTTGATAATATGTCAGACAGAAAGTGGAAATAAGTTCTGCTCACCTTTCTTCCAGGTGATGTGCGCTCTCCTCAGCTTGATAGCAAAAAACGTGACCACGATCAGGAGACAGACAATCAGGCACGTCACCAGAAAGACCAGTAATGAGGAATTGCCTTGACTTCCTGTCTGCATCCGTGGGTCATTTGTGCTCCCTGGAAATGAACAGAATGTTGGCAGTTTTTCACCAAAACCTTACATCGTCACGTTTAAAGCCTATTACACATATTATGTATACAACCCTAGATAATTATGCCATCATTACGTGTAGTGTCAGCCATGCAGACAGTACTGTAAGCAATGTAAAGTTACCTGGTGGGTTTCTCCCTGTGCTGTTGTAGGATGTGATCTCCTCTGTCGTTTCAGACACAGACGTCCAGCCTTTACAGAGTAATGAGGAAGGACGAGACAATAATTAACACAGCCTCGAATAAGCTGCTGCAGCCCAACTCAACCCTGTTTTCTTAATGCAACAACCCCATTGTAGTTTTTCAGAGTTACCACTAGATGGCATAAAACACACGGCTTTTAAGAGCATAGACTGTAAATACAGATTTGGTCAAGAGTAATTTTACATGTAATCTTACAATGCAGTACACTGGATATCATACAGTGTGAGTTGTGCTCTGTTTTGCCCAAATCAGATGAATAACTGAATGTTATTTCTAGGAACAGTAAGTTTAAGTGTTAGTTTATAACTCAGCGTTGATTCATCTCTGGCCAACTGTTCTTCAGATTCAAATGAAAGAAAATTAAGCATCAAGCCTTTTTTTTAGAGCTGGAATATCAAATCATAGATGATGCTCTGTGAACTGTATATCATGGAAATGATCTTCACCTTTGTGTGAAGCCTCACAGTTCCATCCTCAGAATGTATGAATACATCTGACACTACAGTGTGACACTTCACTGTCACAGGAAACAGAACTACAGTGGGGGGGTTAAGAAACCAAATGAAACCCACTGTGCAAGCTGAGATCTCTGTCATTTCCATCCCCCAAGCTGTGGGTTGCAGTATAACGGAAACTAAGTGAAGTTTGAGTTATTCCTGGCATTATTTAGATATTCAATTTACAAAGCATTAGGTTTCATCAATACATTTATTATTACTATTAGATTTAGGCAAACATATCAATCACTATTTTTTTCAGGCAGGATCACGATCCTCGATCTTAACATGATTTATTTTCATATTGGTTTAAAAGACTATTTTGCAAGTTACTGAACATTACAACCATCTAACGATGTCTCTAAAGGCAGATCGTAGAGACATTTTTATCGTTAAGGATCTTCATATACAAGTGACAACAGTTTGGCTCACCAGTAGTGCTGAGATGTGAGCCTGTATCAGGGTTTATAGGAGACCGGCTGGATGCTGAAACCGTCTGTGGCTCCCTGGAAGGAAACGGGTGATTGGAGGAAACAGCTGATAACTGGATAGAGCTCTCTGATGGAGGCCCATTCGCATCTGTGGTTGTGAGGTGGACTGTTGATGTTGTCTCATGTCTGGACCCACTGGTTGTTGTCGGTACCTCTGCCGACCCTGCAGCTGTAGGTAAACTAGTCGTAGTTGTGCGGTGGAACTTTCTTCCTGTCACACACAGAGAGGGGGTTCACACTGTTACTGAGCAGAAACAGTAAACTCAATCATAGAAACTCAAATACAAAATCCACAAAGACAAAACAAAAAGCTGTTTTTTCAATACAATTACATGAAGCAGACTATTTGCATCTTGCAGAAAGAGGAAATTACATGTTTTTTAAAAATCAATTACATATTCATGTTGTTGGTCAACTTTCACAGACAGTGTCATGAAGAAGCTCATGGAAAAAACTCCTCTTCTTTCACACTGTCACTGTTCCTCTAAAGCTGCTTTTAGACATACACTGAACTGTATTGTGTGTGTGCCAAAGGTAAACTACTGGTAAACTCCAAAACACAATTTTCTGGGTTTTACCTGTAGGTCATGTCTGAAAACCTACATGTATCTTCCTTTTTTCAGAAGTAATTAAAGTGAACAAGTGTGGGCCAATACAAGGCCCAATTATAGTCAGTTTCTCTGGTGGTCAATATTGGACATGGACTCGGTAGTCTAGTTTGAATGAATGTCTAAGGTTCCAGTCAGTAAAATAGGAGCAGGCTACGTTTCAGTTTGTACTCACTGCCTTGTCCAATTTTGACAAAGTTCATCAGAGGTGGTGAGAGCAGAGCTGGATGGCGAACGAGGCATTTCACAGTCACTCTCTTCTTGTCTTGCTGAACATGTAACATATCCACGGACACATATGTTTTATCTTCATGATGGACTTGGGCATGACCTGTAGGATAGGACAGATGTGATCATGCACGTGAAGACTCATCTTCATATGACATTGCTGAGACCTTCGGCCAAAATTCAAATTTATACCTTAAACCGCTCACGTATGGCATTCAAAATGAAACAAACAATATGTTGGTAGCGGTAGGTGTTAGCAACTCACCCCTAATCTCAGGCCACTGGCCTACTTTCCAGGAGATCTGTGGAGGATAGTGGTTCCCCTCAGCAGTGCATTTAATGACAAGCTGTCCTTCATGCTCTGCCACTTTCATTCTAGGATAACCTTTAAAAGAATCATGCACAAAAAGTGATGTTATTACAGTATTTTGACAATATAATGACGGTGGGGTTATATCTTTAAAATTATATTATCTGTAATTGCAGCAGAACACATACCTAACACTGTCACCTCCACTATCTTCTCTTTTGTGTGGTGGTCATAGTGAGAACATGTGTAGTTGCCACCATCTTTGAAGGTGATGTTGGAAATACTGATGGAGAATTCGGATTCCGACAGTCTGTCGATTCTGTAACGCTTGTCCTTTAAAGCTGGAGGCAAGGTAGAAAAAAATCAAACAACATTCAACCACCAGCTAATTTATGTTGCTGCTAATACCTGTGCTCTTATATGTCATCCTCACCTTTATTGCGATTGAAAAACATAATGTATCCTTTTGGGTTCCTCCACTCCACAGTGGTCTTGTGAGGATTACTAATGGGGCAGCTTAAGTCAAGAGTCTGACCTTTCATCACAGTCACACGCTGCCACAGTGCAAGTGACACTGCAATCAAATGAATAGGAACATTGATGCCTGGAAATTCACACTGAGAATACAGAATCATCTCCACAGCACAGATTGATATTATCTACAACATTTCATACAACAGTGGAGAAACTTCTGCTGGAATTAAAAACTGATGAGAAAAAATAATAGGAATTGATTAGAATTAAACTGGTGAAAGTGAGTTTCCCTCCCTCGCTCACAGAGGTGACCAAAGTCCAAACCCCGCCTCTCACAGTTTGACTCATCTATACCTCTCTGAGCCACAGTGTGTGGGTGTGTGTGTGTGTGTGTGATTGTATGTGGTTGGGGGGGGGGAAGTGTTTTTCACTGCACTGCATCTGCAAAAGAAACACATTCCCCCTCACCCGTCCCACATCGAATGCGTGTCTGTTGTGACAGGAAGTAACATGGTCACTATTAGACGGGGGCTTTCAGTCATGTCCTTTCCTATGACGAGGCTTTTGGAAAACACATTTGTGGGGGCATGTTGAAACCAGCAGTGGGCTCATCAGAGGTCATCAAGATTTTTCTCAAGCATGGGTAGTGTTAAATGTCACATTACTTTAACTGAACATTGGAACAATGCATGATAATAACATAAATATCAAATATACACACGATAGTTACTGAATGATTAAAGAGTTTTCTTGAGAATTTAGTCGATGTGTTATTGATTTTTAAAGCCTGATTCAAAGAGGTTGTACACACAATACTTTATGCTGTGTATAACAAAGAGATCACATAAAAGGGAAGTGATGTACAATATGTATTTACTCTCTCTCTCTGACACTCATTCTAATAACTGACAAAATCAAAATCTTTATATATTAAACATTCAAATCTAATACTTCAAAGCTTAAGACAACAATAACTCTGTAGATAAATTCCACCGTTTGAATTTGGCCTCAGGCATCAGAATTTGTAATCACAAAAAACAACCAAATACTCTTATGAGACACTTCCATATAAAGATGTCTATCTTCATATATGAAGAGTTCATAAGCACCACATCACATCCAGCAGGTTCATGATCTGCTGATTTTTTTACGATCAGATTGAGTTTACCGTCTTATTTCATTATTGTTAACTGCTTTTCATATCAAACAATACCAGTCAACGAGTAGTGAAAGTAAAATACTCACCCTGTACGAGGAGCATGAAGACGGTGAGCAGCAGCTTCACTTCCATCTCAGTCACTCACTAACAACAACTCTGCTGTTTCCTCATTATTTGAAGTTTATGTACTCTGCTGAGGGACCTTCCGTGACGTAACGACTCTGTGCTTTCCACTAACGTTCTTATTTAGGGATACTCATGTGATAATTCTACAGTGAAAGCAAAAGCTGAAGAGCTCAATTTCCATTGTTTATAAGCTCTTTCTGAAATTTGAAGTATATTGTCTGCACTGAGAAAAATTTGGAGTGACATTTACTTAGCAGAAGCTAGGTAACAATTCTCACTCAGAAATTCTTTGTAATTTTTACTTGGGAAATCCTCAAGTAAAGTTTACTTACTAGTATCACTTGGTAGATAAAGAATACTTAAGTAGATTTTACGGGCAATTTTAACCCTAAGGTATAAAATATACTCACATTTTGCTAGTAAATTGTACTTAAACTAAGTTTGTATCTAATTTTGAAAATATTTAAATTAACTAACTTTTATTTACTTTATATCCAGACATTTCTAAGTAATATTTACATATTATTTGATATACTTTACAGCACTATTATACTATGGATTTGTTGCATTTTTAACATGAGCTACTTTTGTCAATACGATTGTTTGAACATTAGACTTCTATAAAACATGAAATAACAGATGTTTTTACAGAAACAGCACCTTTTATTCCCCCTTCAACACTGATGTAAGAGGTTGCTTTTTACACGTACAATCTGGTGGGCATTAAAACATATCTAAATCAGTGCTAGCAGCAGTACCGCAGACTTTCATTTGAAACACTTAGTCAGGCTAAAACATTTTCAAATAGGACATGTGACCTTTCTGATGCATTTTACCTCTTAAACAGTTTGATAGGATTATTACATGTGTGGCTGTATGAGGTACTTTTCTGTAGTCAGGGTATTAGCTACAGTAGATAGCGGTCAGCACATCCCCAGTTAGAAGAAGCAGAGATGGGCACCTGCAAGGAAGCTAAGTAATGAACTGCTCTGGGTGGGGTCAGCAACAAACGCATTTTAGACATTTAAAAAAGGTGCCAGCCTAGATCCTTAGTTTATTTGTGTTATTGTGTGACTTCAGTGTTTTAGGGACAGTTCAAATTCCCAAAGTCACACAATAACACAAACAAAAATATGTGATTTCTCCGAAGGCGTTTAGTTGGTCTGTTAACTTGCTAAAATACCTTTTTTGCTTACCCTGTCCATGGCACATCATTGCTTATCTTTCATGCTGTTTCTCCATGTAGCGCATACACTGACTATTGATAAGGACCTCATACAATCACACATAAAATAATCCAAACTAACCCTTTAAGGCCTTTAAGTTGTATATTTCAGCTAGCCTGCAATGCTTGCATATTTTGTAACCACTGCCATAACAGAACATACAATCTTTTAGCAACACAAAGTGGCTTCATGCTCAACAGTGTGGCCAAAACGTTTTAACAATTTCAAGAGCTTTCAGAAAATCACTCAGACAGTCTGACTAAACAGACAAATGTGTACATCTGCAGAGATTACATTTTCAATGAAGTATCACTGTAAAGTGCAATAGCTTTGTAAGAAATACAGAATAGAAATGCATTAAGTTAATTCCCAACAAATTCGGTTCGGTTCGGGCCTTTGAGCAAAAGGTAAACATTTGCAACAGTCATGAAGAACCTCTTTTCCCTTGTGATGACCGACATGGTCAGGGGTTGTGGCCTTCCTGTGCTGCATTTCCTTCAGATCTTAAAGTCATGATGAGAGAAGTCCTCTTTGGCTTCCTTGCTGAAATGATGTCAAAAACATTTGAAATCAGAACTTAGAAGACTATGGACTATCGACTGTTTTTAACTATTGACTATACCAATCAAAACGTTGTTAGGCCAACTTTTTGATTGGCACTGTATCTTAAATGTCAATTGTAGTAAATATCTTATTGAAGAATGCAAATTGATAAAAAGACCAAATTTAAACCACACAAAGGGATATGAGTGGTTTGCCTATAAAGTATTTGTCCGTAGATAAGAGTAAGTCTTAGGTTTTTATTATGGTCAGAATAACCATCACAAATGTACCTGGTAGTCCTTGATGAGTTCCTCTCCAGACTCTCCAAGTTACTCCATTAAGCAGCGGATGATGACGTCTCTTCTACCTTTGATATGTTGCTGTTCGACAGACAGAACATCATATAACTGCATATACATTCACAATGGATAGAGAGCGAGCAGTGGTGAAGCGAGCTACAAATGTAGAAAGTGAGCGTTTTATGATTTAATGCAGTACATCCCTTTAATATTTTTTCAAATGTGGTCTTACAGTTTAATTAAATTCAATTAGATTGTATTTGTATAGCATCAAATCATAATATACATGATCTCAAGGGACTTTACATAGAAGGTAGAGATGAATAATGGTGGGGAAGCTAATACAAATATTTAACTTTGACCAAATGAACCAAGTGTCACCAGTTATCCGTACATCCATCCATGTACACGAGCCCAACATAAGATTATCATCACATGAATTTTAGACATTACCTGCCTGAGTGAGTCCAGCATAGAACTTTTTTTCGTGCAAGCCACCCTGTCCTTTGTCTGAAAAACCAGTGTCCAATGTTGACCAAATGGTTTGCTGGAGAGGAATTGATGTGATCCTTCTTAACTCCTCTTTGTTCTAAAACAAAAGGTTAACACACACAACATAGTTAACCACCATGCTAAAACAATACAACACTTCTCTCAGTTTGAAATATTGAGCAGCAACATTAACTGCTGCTTTCATAATTAACATACAGTTTAACCAATACCTATTTTAAACAATTTTAATGAAAGATACAATATGTTCCAACTTACTAAGATAAATGTGATGTAATGTAATGAAACACAACACAATACATTTAGACAAACAGAAGATACATAGCTTACACCATAGGGACCCCTTCTCCCTCCTGTTCCACCGTTAAAGAGAAGCGGACGTCAAAACATTAGTTCCGCCTCACATCTCCCCCTCCCGGTCGCGCGCCCCACCTGTAATGCCTCCGCACCACACAGTTTGAGAATCACTGGTCTAACCTATTGTGTGAAAGGAGCGCTAACTGTCCTCTGACGTCACTGGCTGAGCAGGAAGAGGGTTTCGAATTTCACTCAGTTACCCAAGTAAACTTTACTTCATTGTGTCGGGTCGTGCAGTCAATACAGAAGGGTAGTAAATATTACTTGGCATGAATGATACAAATTAATTATCAAAATGATGATTCATAATTACTAACAAACTTCAAGTAGCAGATTAAATAACACACAGCATTTTGAAGTAAAAGCCCTTCAATAATATTTTATTGTAGAATTTAAACAAAAAAGCCACGTAAATATTACAGGGCCAAAAAAACATTTTTCTCAGTGTGCCTGATAATTGTATGATGCTTATAGAGTATACTCAAGTATTAAAGCTGCATCACTGTTAAATGTATTAATTTGATTACAAATTATGCTATGTATTTATTTGTAATAAGTTTCAAGTTAACAGTCCTAGTCATTTGCTTCTACCTCACAATGATGAAATCCCTGGAACTTTCCTCTTCTGTTTCTGTTTCTGTCTCTCTCTCTCCCTCTCTCTCTCTCTCTCTCTCTCTCTCTCTCTCTCTCTCTCTCTCTCTCTCTCTCTCTCTCTCTGTTTTACAGTTTACCAGGCTTTAGCCAATCAGAGGTAGAATGACTCAAATGGAACACGAGGATTGAGCCAGGATGTACTGGAAGCTCACTGATGTTCTGCAAGCTGATTGGCTCACAAGCCATGGGGAAGCTTCATACAGAAGCGAGGCTGGCATCTTAAGCCTGTGTTCATCTGGTGGAGGAGAGTCAGACTGCGGCAGTCGAGGCCACAGCATCATCCAGGTAGGATGTCTTTCTATAGACTGATGCCTATGAAGAGTTGTCCAAACCTTATGTTTGTAATTCTGCTTCTTAAGGCCAAATATCACAGTGTGTGATATTTGAGTGTGGCCTATATTTTACTGTGGTACAAAGTTTATAGTGACACAATTCCTTTCTATTAAATAATATTCTTATAATATTATTAGGATGCATATAGAGCACACGTACATATTATTTCATATTCATTCATGTACGTCATTCCTCTGACATAATCTTATCACAAATAATCTAGAATTTAAAAGTTGGTAAATTGAATGAATGTACTAGCAATAATGTTACTTTGTGCATACTCAGTTTTACCAATGTAAAAGCTTGGTACATAAATGCAGAATTGCTTCTACACTGCAGCAGGCCAACTTTGCCTTTAGGCCACAAGCTGTGGGAGAGGTGTCTCCCCCTGATGGTCCAGGGATCAGCAGTTTCACTTGAGCTACAGCGTGATGCTGCAGAATGCAACTCACTGTCCTTCATGCTGCACAGTCATGCCCTGCACATCAATATTACTTTAAAAACTCTCTATGCACCAATGGGGGGGATAAATTTAGGCATTGTGCACCATGCTGTGTGCCTAAAGACTTTACACACAGCCTTCTCTGAACTTTGCCCAAAGCCCCTTTGTACTTTTTCAGTTCAGAATATATTGTGTTTCCAAGGGCTACAGATGGCTGCCTTCCACTAACATCTGATCCGAGGCAAACATCAGGACAACAGGATATTTGTTTAACAGTGCACTATGTCTGTCACCCTGAAGGTGGCAGCGGCTAAATGTTTTAAGGTTTAAAAAGGCAGATTTTCTGTCATTAAATTATGTTTAGGTTAGGGTGACTACTTCACATTTGAGATGACAACCAAAAACTACTTTATTTACAGTATAGAAAGTAATACATGGAGCCCTGTTCACTGAGTGTTACTGCCCCCTGCTGGAATAGCATTAACAATTGATTGTTTTACTTTCACAGAGTAATCATGTCTAAGGGACCAGCAGTTGGTATCGATCTTGGAACCACCTACTCCTGTGTTGGTGTGTTCCAGCATGGAAAGGTTGAGATCATTGCCAATGACCAGGGGAACAGGACCACACCCAGCTATGTGGCCTTCACAGATACAGAGAGGCTGATTGGAGATGCAGCCAAAAATCAGGTTGCCATGAACCCCACCAACACAGTCTTTGGTAAGGCTAGCGCAGGATATGTGATATGAAATATGAATTGATCCCAGTGAGCTCATGCTGATCTCATATGAATGAATGTGTTTGATGTGAGAATGTAAAATTAACTAGAGCTATCTGAACAAACAGCAAAAACTTGAACAGTATTTATTTCCATTGTTTCCTTGGCATTGCAGATGCTAAACGTTTAATTGGCAGACGATTTGAGGATCCAGTGGTTCAGTCTGACATGAAGCATTGGCCATTCGATATTATTAGTGATAGTGGACGCCCCAAAGTGGAGGTTGAATACAAAGGTGAAACCAAAACCTTTTACCCAGAGGAGATCTCTTCCATGGTGCTGACAAAGATGAAGGAGATTGCTGAAGCTTACCTCGGGAAGGTGAATTTCAAAACATGTTGAGTAATAACAGCCCTGCCACAGTGATACTTAACGCTTCACTCCATTTTTTTTCAGTCTGTGTCAAATGCTGTTATTACAGTACCTGCATACTTTAATGACTCGCAACGTCAAGCAACCAAGGATGCTGGAACTATCTCTGGTTTAAATGTGTTAAGAATCATAAATGAGCCTACTGCAGCAGCTATCGCTTATGGTTTGGACAAGAAGGTAAGATTTAAATTAGTAGTCAAAGTATAATGATTGACATAGATCCTCTGTACAGTCATGCTCACTCTTTCTTCCAGGTTGGGTCAGAAAGGAACGTTCTCATCTTTGATCTTGGCGGTGGCACCTTTGACGTGTCCATCTTGACCATTGAGGATGGTATCTTTGAGGTCAAGTCCACCGCTGGAGATACACATCTTGGTGGGGAAGATTTCGACAGCCGCATGGTCAACCACTTCATCGCTGAGTTCAAGCGCAAGTTCAAGAAGGACATCAGCGACAACAAGAGAGCTGTCCGTCGTCTGCGCACCGCTTGTGAGAGGGCAAAGCGCACATTGTCTTCCAGCACCCAGGCCAGCATCGAGATCGACTCCCTGTATGAGGGAGTTGACTTCTACACCTCCATCACCAGGGCTCGCTTTGAGGAGCTCAACGCTGACCTCTTCCGTGGCACGCTGGACCCTGTGGAGAAGTCTCTTCGTGACGCCAAGATGGATAAAGGACAGATCCATGACATTGTGCTGGTCGGTGGCTCCACTCGTATCCCCAAGATCCAGAAGCTGCTCCAGGACTTCTTCAATGGCAAGGAGCTCAACAAGAGCATCAATCCTGATGAAGCTGTGGCCTATGGAGCTGGTAAGTGTATTGAGCATATTGATGACTGCATTGATACACCACTTAGGTTTTTGGACTTGGACTGTGATATCCATACTTTTTTAGCAGCTGACAGTCATGGACACTCATTATCTAGCTAAGTGTCGAACTTAATATAATTTTCTGGATGTTTTGTCTTTACAGCTGTCCAGGCTGCCATCCTGTCTGGTGACAAGTCTGAGAATGTGCAGGACCTGCTGCTTCTGGATGTCACCCCTCTGTCCCTGGGTATTGAGACTGCTGGAGGCGTGATGACTGTCTTGATCAAACGCAACACCACCATTCCTACTAAGCAGACCCAGACCTTTACCACCTACTCTGACAACCAGCCTGGTGTGCTCATCCAGGTGAGGATGCTTGTGGATAGTATTCAGGTGTTTGTCTTATACATAGTAACAGATGTCACATCCAGTATATTTCTGAGATGTTTAATTGACTTGAGTGAGCTGTACACGGCTGTAGCATACTGTATAACCATGGTGATATTTATTTCTGCCACTCATGGTTTCCACTAGAGATCACCCAGACCTCCCTGGGATATCTGAGCAAACATGGTTTAAACATTGTCTGCTAACACACCAACAGGTTTATGAGGGTGAGCGTGCCATGACCAGAGACAACAACCTGCTGGGCAAGTTTGAGCTGACAGGCATCCCTCCTGCTCCCCGTGGTGTTCCCCAGATCGAGGTGACATTTGATATTGATGCCAACGGAATCCTTAATGTGTCTGCTGTCGACAAGAGCACTGGAAAGGAGAACAAGATCACAATCACCAATGACAAGGGTATTACTACTTAACCCCAGTGTAACTGCAGTGTTATCCCAACATCAGATGATTGAATGCTTATCTTACCTATTTGATGACAGGTCGTCTCAGCAAGGAGGACATTGAACGCATGGTCCAGGAGGCTGAGAAGTACAAGTCAGAGGATGATGTCCAGCGTGACAAGGTGTCTGCTAAGAATGGAGTGGAGTCATATGCTTTCAACATGAAGTCAACTGTGGAGGATGAGAAGATTGCTGGCAAGATCAGTGAGGAAGATAAGCAGAAGATCTTGGACAAGTGCAACGAGGTCATCAGCTGGCTTGACAAGAACCAGGTAAGGATTGGTGGATTGGCATTACAGGTTTTGACATGGATATAATATTATTTTAAATGGCATCATTTAGTAGGATGTAAAATGTGTAGATTAAAGTATAATTCCACATTTAATTTCATTTGTCTAGGACTTTACAGTATTACATCTGCTAAACCACTGTCATTGTATTAATATAATAAGATAATGGTGACTTAATGTGCAATCACTAGTGTTTTGTATAATGCAAATTTCCATGTGACAGCCTCTAGTCATTAATTTCTCTCCAGGGGAGCCTATGTTAGAAAACAGCAGGAGATCCTCTGGAGAAGTCACAGCAAGCGTGTGTGTTGTGATGATGTTTCAAACACGTGACAGATGCAGAAATGACGAAAAATATATAGAATACAAACATCTCAAACGGTAGCACACACATAAAAAAGACAGACAAAAACGTAGAGAGAGCTTTTGGTGATAAGGCCGATGTGCTGTTAAGTAAAACATGTGATCTCACCAGAGGAATTTATATTATTACATCCTGCCTCTGCTGGCTTCACCACCCCTCACCTGAACGCTCTGCTCTATTGTGCATGTGTGAGACGAAAACTCCTGAGGTCCTGTCTGAAAACATCTGACTATAGAGCTTTAAGTGAACTGCAAGTTCTAACTGCTAAGTAATTCCTATACTCAAGAGAAGATATGATTTGATTTCTTTGTACTAGACTGCAGAAAAGGAAGAATATGAACATCAGCAACAGGAACTGGAGAAAGCCTGTAACCCCATTATCACCAAGCTGTACCAGGGTGCTGGGGGCATTCCAGGTGGGATGCCCGGCGGAATGCCAGGCAGCTTCCCTGGAGCTGGTGGCGCTCCTACTGGCGGTGGATCCACTGGACCAACCATCGAGGAAGTTGATTAGTCAGTGTCTGTGGCGCCTTCATACCGCTTAGTAAATAAACAGGCATGAACAATACCAGCAACCTAAGTGAAGTCAGGTTCATGAGTGATGAAATGGTCTTCCAGCTAAAATTGCACGTGCATTCTATGTCAGGTTTGTGAGCAGATGAATAAATAATGACTGAAGCATGCAATTTGGAATCTGTTTGTCTCTCTCTCTTTGGTGCACATTATATGAACATGCATACTTCTGAATTGGACACTTTCCTGTGAAGAGGCATCACTGACCTTAATTGTATGGTAGAAGATATTAAGAGTTGAGAAAAACTATGAACTGGAATATCTGCATTCATCTTTTCAGCAGTTGAGCCCTGCTTTAATAAAAAGGATTACGGTCTAACAAAATGAGAACGTGAGAGCACTATCACATTTCTCTGAGGTTCTTTGCAAGGTTGTGTGACTCTGGGAAGCACAGGATTCTTTACATTACATACAGTTTTAAACCAATTTGAACAGAATGCAGCATACTGCACCAAATTGTACATACCAATATTGTATCACATGTTAACAAACAATTGCAATCCGTTATAACTGTCGATAATTTCATTGTATCTCATGTCATTTCGTAGTACTTTTTGCTGCCCTTTACGATATATGAAACAGGCAAATATACACTTAATCTTGATATAGAAAAGCCTCCTTTGATGTAAAAGTTAACTATGCAGCAACTTAAATTGAAAGTTTAAAACCCTGTTCTCTCCCTGCCCCTGCACTCAGACCTCTCTACAGGCAGACAGCACATATGTTGTAATAGCTTGCACACTAGTTGTAATCTTTAGGATTCGCTTTTCTCCAGATTTCAATTAGTTTCAAACGATTCTGAGGCAACACAGAGTAGAATGTGTGAAACACAAGTGTCCCCCTCACACAGGAGGGATAGAGTCAGACATAAGAACCAAGTGGCTGCAAATCACACAATTATCTCAATTGATCTCAATCTTTTTAACCTTTGTATTAATAACAAATGTATCACTGAAACATAATCACGTTCCAACCAACACATGTCCACTGATCAACTTAGTTACAAACACAATGAGCTGAAAGTGTAGAAGGTGTGAATTGAAGTGGAGGAAGAACACAGCTGTAGCACTCTGGGGTCAGAGAAGCTGCAGCTCATCCATGCCTCACAGACAAACCGCAGGTCCCCGGATGAAAACAAAAAAAAGCCTGGGTGTATTCGCCCTTTGCCACAAGGCAGCAGGGTATTTATTGGAACATGACATAAACCATACAACAATTTAGCACGTTTTGTAGCAGCAATGCGAAAATAAAAACACCCTCCCCCCAGAATTGGTCCATTTTGACAACGGGATTTCCCCCTTCTTGTTGCTGAGGCCTTCATTATCCCCAGCCTTTAGAATGCGCCTCCATTTTCCACACCAACAACACAACAGTGGCTACACAGCAGTCTATGAATAGTCCCGATGAGAAGCGAGTGGATGTTTACAACGTAGAAACAGCAACACCACACACTGCCCCCTGTTTGGAAGGTTGTTCGTCCATAAGCAGAAAAACAAACACTGATTTGAAAATCAGCCGGTTCCCAGCTGAGCTTTTAGTCCCGACGGACTCCGGGGCCAGCGGGGAGTCTTTACTTGCTCTTGGCCGGTTTCTCCGTCTTCTTGGGGAGCAGGACAGCCTGGATGTTGGGCAGCACGCCTCCCTGCGCGATGGTCACACCTCCCAGCAGCTTGTTGAGCTCCTCGTCGTTGCGCACGGCCAGCTGGAGGTGCCGTGGGATGATCCTGGTCTTCTTGTTGTCCCTGGCAGCGTTACCGGCCAGCTCCAGGATCTCAGCTGTCAAATACTCCAGCACGGCCGCCAAATACACCGGAGCCCCGGCCCCGACGCGCTCCGCATAGTTGCCTTTGCGCAGTAGCCTGTGGACGCGACCCACCGGGAACTGGAGTCCGGCTCGAGAGGAGCGAGACTTGGCCTTTGCTCGGGCTTTGCCTCCGGTTTTCCCTCTGCCAGACATGATCGTTTAAATATGGTTGTTGACGATGACACGGTGTCAGGATAATGGCGTCGACGCGAGCACAGCTCTGCACGTAATGAAAAAAAATCTGAAAATCTATATAAACCACAGAGACTTTTCCGATTGGAGGAGTGAAACTGAAACATATGAACCAATGGCTCAGCGCATCTTGCGTTAATGTCTGTCCTCCGATCAGGAGTGCTCCAATGGCAGAGAAGGAATGGCACACACTCATTTGCACGGCTATGTTATAAGTACAGGATGGTGATGGGGTGGTAGCCAGCGCCATGTCCCTTCCTGGCTCCCCAGTGATGTGTGTAAAGCAGAAAAATGCCTGATCCTGCAAAATCAGCCCCTGTGCCTGAGAAGTTACTCCAAAAAGTAGGAGCCGGGAGGAGAGTTACGCCATTTGCGTGTACAAGGTGCTGAAGCAGGTGCACCTAGACACGGGGATGGTCTCCTCCAAGGCCATGGGCATCATGAACTGAGTGAAGCGTCGCGGCTGGCGCACTACAACAAGCGCGCCACCTCCAGGGAGATCCAGACCGCTGCCCGCCTGCTGCTGCCCGGCGAGCAGGCCAAGCACGCCGTGTCCGAGGGCACCAAGGCTGTGACCAAGTACACCAGCTCCAAGTAGAGGCGGACAGAGGCTCAACAGAGGGGGGGGGGACACAAGTCACTAATCATCAAAGGGACGATCTTCAAAGCCCCTTTAGTGTGTGGTGAAGCCACGTCTGTGATTTTGCAGCATTGTTGTCTTAGGAGAGAAAGAATGCCAAATGAATCGAGGCCTTACGCTGAATATCCTGAGATATAGTGGAACTGTAGCCTGCCACTCAGCTTAAATCAGCCTTTTTCTGAGTGGTGTCACGTTTTAAACAACTCTCTAAATAAATTTAGAGTGGATGTAAGTTGGTGCTCCTAACCTGTGGAACCCTCCACTGCTTTAAACCATTTATTAATTATTAATTTACATGCACATGTGTTTGGGTTTCTACCTTTTGATGTCAATCTTCTCCACACAGTAAGGCCACAAGTGGTTGAACAGCGACACCACGTGGTGGCTGGAGTTGATGTGGGGACAGTATGCAGGCGTGCACTGGGGTGATAGCATATATTTGTAAATAAGACTCCAACACACCATCAGATTAGATATCTCCGGCACTTCTCTCCGCCCTGGGAGAGGGATCCCCCACATGTGGCTCTTTCTGAGGTTTCTACGTTCTTTTCCCCTGTTAAAAGATTTCTTTTTAGTAGTTTTTCCTTACTCTTGTTGAGGGTTTAGGACAGAGGATGTCGCACCTTGTTAAAGCCCTATTAGACAAATTGTGATTTGTCAATATGGGCTATACCAATAAAATTTGATTGATATCAAATTGATATCATATTTGTATCCAAGTCAATAAATTTATCAAATTTTATGTTTGTAGCCCTTACTCCCAAATCCCAACTTGTCTCATACGAATCCACACGGTGCAACATCCCTCACCACTTCACAGAGAGAGGGGTAGAAACCTGAGAGTCACATGTGAGGGACCCATCTCCCAGGACGGACAGAAGTGCAATAGATGTGTGTATGTCAATGAAATTATAATATAAAACAACATTCATGAGAAATGGAGAGATGTATCAAAGAAAATGCCTGACAGAGATGAAGGGAGCCACATTGACAATTGTAATATCAGTATCACCACGGTAGGCTAGTATATGTGAGTAGGCATATTGTGTATCTAAAAAATCCAATTGTAATCAGAATCCACAATCAGAATCCATGATGTGGCCACAGTCACAGTCCTGGATGTATAATAATAAAGCAAAAAGACTGTAAATAATACAGGATCCAAATAAAAATATGACCCATATGACACAGTGGGTAGTCATGGTTCTACTGATTGTGTCTTTATGCACAAGAATTCCCCTAAAAAAATAACGATTTACTGCATTGAAATGGGACAACACACAGTAGTTAAACTCAAGTCATAAATGACAGATTCGGTATGTTAGTAGAATTAAACACATCTGTGGCAAAGGCATTCAGACTTATATGCTGAGAAATCCAATGGCAATGCTTTCTTTACTGGTCCATCACTTCAGATGGTTGTTTTAGTTTGACTTTTAGTAAATTATGTTTCTGAGCAGTGGTTTTCCAGATAAGACTTGCAGGCAATACAAAATTCTACTCAATAAAATGTGTAGACATCTTATATCCTTAATGTCCTTACGTAGCCAGTGAAGAAGCATACTGTGATGGGATTTAATTTCAAGTATTGTTAATTGCATTCAGTAGATCTTGGTCACGTGATTAAGCACAAGGGTGATATTAATTGATGTATATAATAATCATCCAAAGCTGAACAGAGTGGCCATGATACTATGCTGATCTAGTTACTGTGACACACAATGAAAAGAGCAGCTTCAATCATGGATGAACTGGATATTAAGGCCCTTAGGTAATGGGAACAGAAATCAAAGAGTGGATGAGAATAAACCTTAATGGCTGATAAAGAACACAAACAGGTTCAAGTTCCCAGTCATAGTTGAAGAAGTGTATCTTACTTGTGTGTCAGATGGCGGTGATGTCACCTTTAAAAAATGAATAAAATATTACGATGCAAACATATAGATTTGTTGATAAGAAAGTTATTCTCAGCAATAGATAAATCCAGTATGTGCAAAAGAACCAGACGCTGATCCCGATCTGAATGAATCAAACCTGATTCATGAGTGAGGAATTCATATCGCACACAAACATCCATACCTGGTGCAAACCTTTGCAGCCAAGATTAAGAAAAATAGATCTCCAGAGGATCCCTTTGGGTAATAACCCACTCAGATACACTTATGGCTGCTGAATGGGAAAAAGGACTGACAGGACTCCTGCTCCATGCGGAGCTCAGTGTAAGATCATCTCCCCTCCATTGTTCAGCTCGGGCTTCAGGGTTCCTGGAGGGGATCTGGGGGGGATTTGTGTTTCAGGTGACAGGTTTTGTTTGGCAGGGTGTGCCTTTCTCTCCAACTCTGAGATGGTGTGCAGGAGACCTCATTTCTGAACAAAGGCTGGTAGCCCCTGGCAGAAGTGGGGGAATATAACAACAAAATAAACATACTAGTTGAGTGAACAGGATTTATAAAATGGCCCATTTTGGGTGCTCTTTCATAAAAATGAGGTATTAACATTCCGGTTATGTAATGTCTTCAGGCAGTTGCCTTAAGTTCTCATGGATATTTAAGTATTTCCGCTCTATTTTTGTTCCGATTTAGCTGAAAGTTGAATATTAAGTAGTTTGTAAAATTATATTTTATTTATAAAAAAAATGCAAATAACCATATTTTCTAATCAACAAATCAACAAATTAAGAGCAGCATCTATGAGCTTGTATAAATTCAACTTTAAAGGTTTTCCTGCAGATCCCTAGATTTGCTTTAACTGGAATCCAGATGGGATGAGATTTAGGGCACTTGGCTTTGAAAAATGACTGCAGATGAGGTCATTGCTGAAATGACAAGTTAAATTTATAGGTACTTAAGTAGACTAAAGACACATCATAGAGGCCGCTCTGTTGTTCCATGTCTGACAGATGATCTGGATGTAGGACCCCACCAGCTTGTGTTGCTCTCTTCCCTGTCTTCTCTGTGGGCTTCCTGTCCTCTCCTTTGAGCCAGAAAGGAGGTCAGTATAAATGTGTGACATGGAGGAACAAGCTCACACAGAAGACACATAGTGAGGGAAAGAGGTGGATGCAACATCCACACAAGGTAAGGGGAAACTCTCCTCATCTCTGTGAACAATAAAATATGTTTTAAATATTAATAAAGATTAAAAGAAATAATGATAAAATAGTTTTACTACCAGCTATAACTTCTATTGGAATTTGATTGATTAGACAGCCACTGCTGGCTATCACTCTATGTTCCTTCTTATTTCTTGGTTACATGTCTCATCTCAGTGCAACACTTTATGTTTTTGTTCTGATCACACTTTGTGAGTGAATTTTTTTTAATTTTTTTAATTTTATTTGCATATTAACTCCAGTGTAAGCTCTGTCCAATGATGGAAAAAACTTCATTTCATAAATAAGGTTTTGAGACAGTGACACCAAATCATATTTACTGTATCCTGTTTAATTATAAGGTTCTGATGCATTCTTCAGTTCCTCTGTTTGAGGACTGTATTTGCATTATTTCAGTTTAGTCTTTCTCATGTCTGAAGCTCATAGTTAGTAACTAAATATTCACTGAAGTAATAGCCTGAAGTACACTTTTACTTTAAATTGAATAATTCCATTTCATTTATTTTTACACATCAGAGCTTCTCCACTGTATTCTAGAATCAGTAGGCTATTCCGATTCCAATGCTTTCATTTCACTCCATTTATCTGACAGCTGTGGTTACTGGATACTTTTCAGATCAAGACTTGATGCAAAATCTTAGCCCAGAACATATCTTATGAATACAGTATTATGCAAAGTCATGTCATCCCTTATATAAAAAAAGAAATTGTTAGAGAGTCTACGAGAAGCATTTTCCCCCTGTTTATGGTCAGATTATCCAATATTTTACCAAAATGTTATAATGTTTAATCTTCTCACAACCCCCAGACTTTGTTCTACTGGTTTAAACTAGCTGCACCTTGACCAGATACAGATACAATGATCAATCAGGCCAGGATTAGTATTTTTTTTACTTTGGTAATTTAAGTATATTTTGTTGATATTACTTGGGTTCCAGGATCATGGAAGTAGGACATTCACTTGTGATGAATTAATTTTGTTATAACTGGGATGTTGAAGAAAGCATTTGAGAGCTTGCAATTCATTGGCTTTGTGAGCTCTCTGGGGATGGACCCTTGTGCATGTCTGATTTCTGTCATCTATCTGTCCCTCCAGTTTGAGGACAATGTGGCTGGTCCTTGTTACGTATCAACTTGCCACACTCCTTCTGGCCCGAGCTCAGAATGCCTGCATCGGACACTCCACATTCAGAAGTCCAGGTCAGTGAAACCAGCAGTACTCACACTCTCGTCCTTTTCATCCAGCTGCTGCTCTGACTTCGACCATCCCCCAATTCCTGTCCCTCTTTTCTTCCCACTGCAACCTAATAAGCATCAGCACAGTGTCAGCCTGGCTATCATAGGAGAGTCTTTATCTAGAGTCAGGGTGGGGTGTTTTAAAAAGCTTTGAGAATGAGACAACCTTAAAAAAGAGGCTTTGAGAAGTTAGGAGGACATAATAACACATTTAGTTGCAAACATTTTTAAACTTCAACTTTGGAGCACACATCCACATTCAGAACCAACTGAAAACGACCAGATACGATCAATTTTGACTATCATTTAAAATTATTTAATTTCTGATAAAGCCTTGACAATTTCTATCGCGAGGAGGCCAGTCAGGGACATGAATAGTGGAACCAGAATTCAATTTAAACTGTTGATTGTTGTGTCAGCTTTTTTACAGTTTAACCTTGAGGTTCAAGCCACTGTTAGTGGGGCACATCAACAGACTTTTTGGATCTTGGATATTCAATATTTCATGATGAAATGAACATTGGGAGTTTTCAATTCAATTTTATTTGCATATCAACAAATCCAGTGATGAAATCCAACAGTTCCCACAATGAGCAGCACTTTGGCAACTGTGGAGAGAAAACACAGCCATATTCTGACAATTGATATTGTAAGGCAATATTTCAGTTGGCATTTACATGAGTTGTTAATAGAATATTCCATTCACATTTTCATTGAAAATGGCATAGACTGGTTGTGACTCATGTCAACATTTTGTGCTACTTGTTTACACTGTCACTCAGGGCATGTGTCATCAAAGTTGGTAACTGCTGTATGTCAATGTTACAAAATGCTGTGAAAACTCCAATAGGACGTTATTATGCCTGTTGGACACATACAGTACATGTCGATATTATGCGACTCAGGTCAGAATAGTCCACAAGTATTCAGATAATGCTGTTTACGTGGCAGTGTAGTATTCTGATGAACGGAATTTGGTTAATATTAAAATAGTGGTGTCCATGTAAATGGAAAACTGAGTTTTGTGCTCTGGTGAACCTTTTCTCGCTGTAGAACATTTTTTTGTCGTTGTTTATGGCTCTTTGTGGAACTGAATTCAAAAGAAGAGTTCTTCAAAGCACACCTTACTGCACTTTTGGTGCTTTGAAGAACCTTTTCACGTTAAATCATCATTTTTTGGGGCAAGAAGAATGTAACATCGCCATTTTGTCTGTACATCATCAACACGTATTTTCCCGCCCTCTGGTCTGGAGCTGGAGATCTACAGTCAAGGTAAATTCAGTCTAACAATGTGATTATATTATTTATCTGTGGTGGAGTCTCAGTTAACCATGACACGTTTACCTCATTGTAATGGTTTTTGTCTCACATTGTTTGGTTAAAGAGCGAACTAAGCATTAGCTTGCTAGCTAGCGTTAGCCACATTAGCATTAGCTACATTAGCTAACATTAGCCACTAGCCACCCTTCTTGAGGCTGTAAAAGTGAAGGCTATGGCCGCCACACAATTCAACAAATAATAAAGTACATGCTGGATTAGTTGCTTTGTCTGTGTTTAATATACAAACAGGCTAAGTGTACGATTAATTAACCACAAGCACAAATATCACTGATACTATTTACTATATATTTAGTGTTTGGGCAAATGTTTAAAAGTTAAATATATGTTGGGAGAACAGCAAATGCATATTCTATTCTAATGAGATTTTATTTTACATTTATATTGTTTATTTTAATTATCAGTCTGATTTCTTGCCAGATTTGCTCAAAGTGTGAAACTACCACTGCAGATCCAGGACGAGCGTGAAGCTCTGCCCTGCTGTTTGACCTGCAGTCTGCACAGCTGCATCAGTTAACATGGGAGGGTAAGATATCATTTGAAAAACTAAATTATATATATATATATATATATATATAATGGGAAGATCGAAGATTTAATTCTTGTAGTTTCATTATCCACACCAATGATGCCATTACAAAAAAATTGGAAGTTTACCATGTTCCATGGCATGTGTTATTGAGAATATCACCTTTGTCTTTATAATGTCTTTGCTTTTTTCAGACTAGATTGTCAATGCTGTGGTACTCCTCCTACCATCAGTCTTCAAAGGGGACATACAACAGCTGTTTATTATTGATAAGGTGAAGTATTCTGTCTCACGTTCTGTAATTATTTTGAGTTTTGTGTTTGTTGTTCGAATTATTCAAACATAACATTTATTCTACTTTGAGGTTTCAAATTCAAGTTTTAAAAGCTATAGATGATGTGCTTAACAAAACTTGTGTTTTTTAATTCATCAGAATCTTATAAATCCTCTGGTGTTTTGGTCAGGAACATCAAACAATTTCGATTTTAAATGTTTATTGTGCTTCTTTAAAAACATGTTGCTTATTGCCAAATAAACAAGACAGGTGAAATTGCTAAAAATATACTTGGACCCATAAAGTTAATGCTATTTAATACTACATATCATACAGAGTTTTAGCCCCGATGGTGCTGGGGCTGGAACAGTCCATAGCACTCAAGGTGCAGGAGACATATTGTTTTTGTGGAGATTATTTTGCTGTGGAAAAGCATCTTTGAGGACCTTAGGATGCTTAAAAAACTTAACACATTATTTTAGAGAGAGTCAACTTGGTTCCTCTAGGATCTACTTAGCAGTGGGGGCAGGCCGACTAGCTTAAACTTTGTTTCTAACAACCTGTCTCATTTTCAGACAATGCAGTGTGTCAGACTTTTTTTTATTATTGTATTTGACAGGATCCAGTATATCTGTCTCCAACGTGTTCTGAGTGACTGCATGAACCAGTTCCCTCCTACAGAGCAGGCCATCACTGTGAAGATGGATGGCATTTGGATGCTTCTTGATGATGGCAGCGTGGACATCTCCCTTGACCTGATGTTTGCCTTTTTATTCTATCACATCTTCCATGCTGAGTACCCCAAAACCTTGAGGAAGACAATGCCCTTTCTGGAATCCTTGTGGTGTCCTGGATGGTTACTTAGATGTTCAACCCTACATGTTTAACTTGACAGGCCGGGTAGTATGTTTTTACATATGTTGTAATGTAAAGCTAAAACTGTTCACCAATGCTGTTGTCAAGGTAAGGTCTCTATTTTCATTGTGAGGTTGAACTACTAATTTAAATGTTACTCCTAAAAATAAAACACTGACTGAATTGCTTTTTCAATTTCATTTGTTCAGATCATTTTAATTTCATTACTTATATGCTGTCATATTTCTGAGGAGAAAACTTGAAGGGTTTTCCTGAGGAACAACAATTTGGTTTAAGCAGGTATATTTCAAAATAACAGGTTTTAGTTTTCTAAAAAATACAATTGTAGAATTTCAACAAAGTCTTTATGAAAGGTTACTGATTATGTGTGTATGGATGTATTTATGTATTGATGTTTGCATAGATAGATAGATGGATAGATTCTTTTTTGATCCAGAGGGGAATTTAGTTTAAGAACCTCTTTTGGTTTTCTAAAACACCCAATTGAACTGGTTCTTCAGGGAACCCATAAACAAACAGTTTTTTGTGGAACCTTGAATTGTTGTAAGGTAATGGTTCACTTTTGGTTCTAACTTGAACCTTTCTTTTAACAGTGCAGAAGAAATAACTAGGACTCAGCACCTCACCTGTTAACTCTTTCAGACAGACTCCCACATGCCCCCACTAGATTCCTCACCTCCAGTGTGACATGGGCTTCCTGTCATTTACAAAAAAGAATAAAGGTTCAAGACTTGTGATGTTTCTCTTCCAGATCCCCAGAGGGCACGGTACATGTAGAGTCATACATCTGTGTAATGTGTATAATCTGTGGAATGCACTTTAAAAATCCATTCTACAGTTGACAGCAACAGATCCTTAAAGCTGATTCTGGTCTCTCTCTTCAGTCAACTCAGACATCGAGGTCGTCTGTGGCTCTCAGACAGTGGACCTTCAGATCCTTCTGTGCCCCATCTATTTCAATGGATACAACGAGTCTCTGCTGTCGCTCAACTCAGTACACTCCAATCACCTGTGTAAAGGGACAGCAGACTGGTCAGTGGACCCACCTGTCGTTAGATTCAACTTCTCCATAACAGAGGAGGGCATCAGTGCCTGCTCCAGCACGCTGACAGTAAGTTATCAATGCCTCAAAACACCCAGAACTCACACAATAGATTTTTACGAAGCCAAACTAAACTCCTTTCCTCAAAGGTCACCCAGGAGGCGGGAACTGGCCTGTTTTCAGACTTCTCCCATGTCGAGTACATCAACATCGCAGGCATGGTCTGCTCGGTGGACCCCAGTACAGGAGCCATTACCTATCACCAAGAGGTGATGTACAAGTTCTCCTGCCGCTACCCTCTGCAGTACCTGGTCAACAATACTCAGATGAGTGTGTAAGTGAACCTAGCTGTTAAAAGGCCCAATGAAATGAATAATACATTTGTCTCCCTGTGTTAACTGCTCATTTATCTCTTGTTTTAACTCTAATACTTAATCTCTGTCTCTTCTCTTCCTGTAAAACAGTTTAAACTGTTTGGTGACTCATGACTCATACTGCATCCAATGATAATGCCTTTTGGAATTTTTACTCTCTCCCTGTAACTATAATTCTGCCAGTGAGTGACTGGTGCACAGGACCTACATTGTCCAATAGATGAGTTAAATCCACAGACGTAGGCAAAGGCGTTGGTGAGAAGACCAAGACAACAGAGCAGGCTGTCACCGTGACTTTACATGTTGAGCTACTGTAAAAAATGTATATAACATGTACATTCAGAAAAAAACTAAAGATGTGATTGGTGCTGGATCCACATCACAAAACATTAGAAAAAGTGGAACTCCTAAAAAAGCGGAACACCTAAAGCTGCTAAAGGATTTACAGTATTTGCCGGTGAGCACAATTACAGTAGCTCAGACTGGACAAACTAAACACCCTTTGAGTTTTATGACAACTGAAGGCTAACACAGGTTCTCTTTCATGTTTGGAAGATGAGGGTGAGGTGAGGGGTATTCAGCTGCAACATCCAACTTCACCACTAGATGTCACTAAATTCTACACTCTGAACCTTTAAGGCTCTTCCTCAGATTTCTGATGAAGAAACAGGCACCATCTTAAGTATCCACAATCAATTTGGAACAAATCACATGATGAATCAGCAATACGGAATGTCTACATTTCATAGTAGATATCGTAGCAAATATGGATATAAAAATAGTGTGCAAAATATAAACTGTCACGTCAATAGTTGGTATTCCATATAGGTTCAGTATAAATAGCTGTTACAAATACTAACTAGAGGCGTCTCTGTCTTGTTTTATGTTAAAATAGGGAGAGTCAGAGTAACAACAAGTTCAACATTCTGGCAGATGTATGGAGAGAAAAAAACATGTTATCAAGAGAGAACATATAGGAACTAAATTCACAGAAAAGATCTAATATCAAATTGTTCTTTAAAACCCTTTGTGGCTAAAGTGCCATTGGTGTAAATCTAAAAAAGCTTCGGTATCTACTATAATGTATATAGATTAGCTTTGAAGTCCTTTTATTAGTCCCGCAATGGGGACATTTGTAATATTACAGTAGCAAAAAGACATCAGCAGTAATAAATAGAACTAGACTTGCGGTCCCGAGCCTCGCCACCGCAGGGAAGCGACACGACCGCACCGAGGCAAATTTTGAGGTGGATCAAATGAAAAATGTTGGCATAACATGACAAAGTATAAAACATGGTACTTCCTTTCACAGCTAGGGGGCGCTGTGACTATTAAAGTATATTTGCATAAAGAACGGGTGGTTTCTTCATCACAAAATGTAGTTTGACAGAGATTGGAGCAAAAACATGGAAGTTACAGTTACTTGAAGGTTCTTGGCGAGACATCAATATTCGCCGCCATGCCAAGGACACGCCCCATGATGACAACTCACAAGTTTGATTCTATGGCATTATCAGCTCCTTTAGGCTCTCCTGACCAAATTTCACATGAATCGGGTGAACGGGCTAACTGCAGGATACTTAAATGTAAAACATGACATTTCCTGTTACAGTTAGGGGGTGCTATGACTATTATTGAATATTATCATATGGAGCTATTCAGGGAGAGACCTTTGTCGTACATATGTGGTTTGAGGCAGATTGGACAATATACATGGAAGTTATGAGCACCTATTGTTTTCTGGCGCCCCCTGACAGAAACTCATAGATTACATAACTTTTAATCAGAAAGTCTCTAACATGACGTATACCAAATGTGAAGTCGATCGCATGAAATCTGTAGGAGAAGTACGAATTTGAAGTACGTGTGAAAATCACGCCAAATATCATATTCAATCCAAAATTGGCGACTTCCTGTTGGGTGTGGCGAAGAGTGTCAACAGAATTTTTTGTAAGTCTGGGCATGATACACATGTTTGCCGATTTTCATTGTTCTAGGTGAAAGTAAAAATTTAGGAAGACCCTAGTTGAAATGGCGCTATCGAGCCATTTATGGACATACGTTCCCAACCACATTAAAATATGTCCATTTTCACCAGACCTGGTACGCCCGCGGAATTTGTTGACTTTAGAGTATGTTGCGTTTCCCAAAAAAGCATTTCAATATGCAGAAAAAGAAGAAAAACAAAGAAAAATAATAATCAGAGCGAAAACAATAGGTCCTTGCACTGTCGTGCTCGGGACCTAAATATAAAAGTAATATCTTGAAATATAAAAAAATATGAATGGATATAAAATAAAATTAATATATACAGTGTAAAGAAACATATTATGTGAGAGAATATGTACAGTGAATAATCTATATTGCTGATATGTCATGTGATTTGTTCTAAATGGATTGTGGGTATTTAAGAGGGCAACTCTGTTCATTTATCAGAAGTCTGAGGGACGGGCAAATAAATCCTTTAACAGGGGATTTAGGTGTTTGGATTTTCTCTATTGTAAACAAGCTGCTAGTTGTCGATCCTAGCACGAGAGCTGCTATTGGCTACTGTAAGCAGTCAGGTCTGGTGAAAATGTACGTATTTTAAATATGGCGCGTGGCGCGGAATTTTGATAGTCATAGCGCCACCTAGCTGTAACAGGAAATGTCCCGTTTTACTTTTAATTGTCCTGGAGTTAGCCCGTTCATCCAATTTATGGGAAATTTGGTCAGGAGAGGCTAAAGGAGTTGGTGATGCCATAGAATCAGACTAGTGAGTTTTCATCAGGGGGCGTGTGCTTGGCATGGCGGCGAATCTCGATGTCTCGCCAAGAACCTTCAAGTAGCTGTAACTTCCATGTTTTCGCTCCAATCACTGTCAAATTTCATTTTTGTGATAAGGAACCTGCCCTTAAGAGCTCTATATGCAAATATACTTTAATAGTCACAGCGCGGCCTATCTGTGACAGGAAGTACCATGTTTTTTACTTTGACATTCTACACCTACATTTTTCATTTAATCCACCTCAAATTAGGTCAGGGAAACCTTGAGACGCTGGTGACGCATCTTGTGACACTAACCCCACTATATTGAACCATAATGGCGTGCATTTGGATGGAACGTCAACAAACAGGAAGTGGCTGTAAAGTCACTGCACATGCACCAATCTGCCTCAAAATGGACGCATACAATAAGAGTCACTATGTGAACACAAGGATTATATTGGGCAGTTGAGGCAGAATGGCTCAACAGCACCACCTACTGGAAACTGCAAGTAGTCCCTCTGGTTCACACTTCATTGGAATAACCTAAATTTTTCCCAGCCGACTCAAGACCTCAGCTGAATCGTGATCAGCAAGCATTCTCTGGCGCCTGCCGATGGACACTTGGACACGGTCTGACATCCTTCCCGTTGAGTCCCGAGCGAATTCCTCTTCCTGGGGCGACCGGGGGACATGACCGCGTCACTTCCCCGCGGTGGTGAGGCTCTGGACCGCATTGTACTTGCTCGCAAGTCTAGTTTTCCATTGCTGCTGTTAGATGGTGAAAACTTTCACACAATAATTACAATCATTGCTGATCATGCACTCCTACACTCTGCTCTTCCTTTGCAAATCAAAGATAACTTATTTTTATATTATTTAAAATTATATAGAATGTACATTTTTTTTAGTTTGTGTGTAGTTTGACACTGCTCTTAACCCACTAAAACATTCAGGTGCATAAGAAGGGATTTGTTTTACTCTTCCAGTTTGGAATAGATAGCAGGGGAAGTGGCTGGTTAACCTGATCAGTTATTGCCACTGGGATTCAGCGCTATGGTTGAGTCAGTCATTATGTTTTCTTTAATCACTCACATGATAGTTAATTGATGCTGCCGTGATCCCAGGCATTAACAAACTGTCCACTCTGTCTCACATTCCCTCTGAGGGAGCCGTGTGAAAAGGCTCCAGTCTTGTCAAAGTCAGCTCCATCCTCTTTAGAGAGGAGCTTCTCCCACTGTTGAATTAAAATCCAGAGTAGCAAGGATGAGAGATTATTTTTTATCTCTTGTGTCAACTCTTTAAGTGTTGAGTGTAGAGATAAATCAGTAGAAACGGCCGGATATTTATTTAAAATACATTCATCTATGGATAAAAAGGCCAGTAGGGGTTAATGATTTTTATATCAAAGCTTATTCCCCACAGATAATGAATGAACCACAGATTTACTGTATGTTAGAAAGTGTCACGTTACCATCTTCAGTGAGGCTTCATGGAGCAGCAGTGTCCTCAGAGGTGTGTGTTACCTGTGTGTCTAGTTTCAGGAGGGTTTGAATCTCACCCTGGTGTGTTGTTCCCTCATGTATCAAATGAATGATGACCTGGTTGTCAACCACTCGGGTGTTTCCTGTAATGAATTCCAGTGGTTGACAGAACTTTTTCTTTTTTCCCAACAGATCTGGGGTCCGTCTGGCAGTCAAAGACAATAATGGGAGTTTTGTCAGCACACTGAGCATGAGACTCTTCACGGTGAGATGTCTGAGGTGTCACCAGAAAGCTGCTTCACACACACACACATGGAATAAACAGCACCATGTCACCTTCCAGATGTACATTACATTCTTTAAATCAAGGAAATCATTTATTAACAGCAATGAAATGTTATTTGTATAACCCATGTGTTCAAGTAAGAATTTGCCTCATAGGGCTTAACAAGGTGCAACATCCTCCACCCTCAACCCTTGACTAAAGTGAGGAAAAACTACATTAAAAAAAACAGGGGGAAATAAATGTAGAAATGCCACAGAGAATTGCAAAGTAGGGATCCCTCTCCCAGGGTGGACAGAGGTGATATAAATGTTTTCTGATGGCAGAGGACATCAACAAAATAACAATATTTATAACATCCATGAGAAAAGACAGCGTCTAACATAAATGGAAAGGTGTATTACTGATTAAAGTATCTATACAAAAGAAAATGTCTGAAGGAGATGAAGGGAGCAGTAATGAAGTAATGAAGATTGTAATGATGATAGCGATATTGCCAATAATAGTACTTCCAGGCATATTGTAAATCTAAACAATCTATTTGTAATCATCCAATCAGCTTCTTTAACTCATCCGAATAATCAGTGGGATCCAAATGTCTGAGAATTCTTAGCTTTCTGGGACATCAATTTGCTTGCTTAGGAAATTCTGTATCTGTATCTACTGATCCTCTGATCCCTTCTAGTCAGCCTGATCAGGCTTTGGATACAAGTGGTAAAAGGTAAATGGTCTGTTTTAAATATAGCCCTTTTCTAGTCTTTATCACTTTAGGTTCCTGCACCGACCATTAGAAATCTTCCGTAGAGTCATGATTTAAAGCTGAGAAAGCTTCTATTTGCTCAGAATCACAACTTGCCTTCTGACTCAAACAGTTCTGATGCCATTTCTCCTACTATCAATATCAATGCTGAACAGTGACCTCCTAGAAACTTATAACATGTGAACACTGGGTGTAAGTTAAATTACTTGAATGAGACTCTGATGAGTAGATCAATGTGAGCATCATCTGAACACATCCATCAATGGAAGGATACAGCTCAAGACCTTCTTTACCAATGCGTTGGTCAAAGTCACTAACTCAACCCCCAATCTTTCTGATTCCTCTAGGTTTGTCTGAAAATATTACAGATTGTCAATGTGCTCTCAGACCTTTGGACCCCACTGTATTTACAATCTATAGGCTTCAGTACTTACTTTGTTAATACATGGAAAATATGTTTATTCACTTGAGTGAAGCCATTAGCCTACAATTTATGAGAAGATGGATCCCACTCTCATGTCTTCATGCTGAATATGAAGTCCAGTAGATCAGCTTTAAGGGTTAATAGTCTAAAATATGGGGAGCAGCCTGGTGTAAAAATGACACTAGGTGGTCTTAGGGGGGTTAGGAACTGGACTTTATCTTGAATGAACACAGTTTCTTCCTTGAGTCTCTGGAGTCATTTTTCTCATCTCACTCATGGTTATAAAGTGAATAATTATATTTCCCAAATAGGCAAACACCCCCTTTAATCTCAGTCTAGGATAAGTTACTTTGTTCTAACAAACCTAAAACATTCTTATCCCTCAAACCTTCTTTATTTTTAAGACAATGCTGAATATTTCGGGAAAGTTAGGCTAAACACAAGGATACACTAATATAAACTGAACTATAACTTCTGGTAGTTAAATTAGCATGAAAAGGTTTCTTGTCTTCATGTGTTTATTATTTATTGTAGAATTCAGATTACCTATGAGACATAAATAAACTATATCAAGTGGAATAATTTGATGATGCCAGCTCAGATAAACTCAGTCATCTTTGTACCTTTGTTTGGATACTGGATACTATTGTTTTAGATGTGACTAATGATGTTGTCATTATATACAACTGCATCATATAGCCCAGACAACGTCAGCAGAACGACCCTTGCCTTCTCCCAGATTGAAACCTGATACTAGAACTCATTCTGTCAGAAGGAACAACATGCATCACTCTAAACAGCCTCCTCTCCTCTCCTCTGTTGTTGGATGTAAAGGACAATAGCTACTCCTCCAGCCTACAAATCCCCCTCGGAGGCCTGGAGCTAAAGACCAGGATCTTTGTAGAAGTAAGGGCATCCAACCTCAGCAACAGGTACAGAGTATACTGGTTTTAGTTCATCTTCAGAAAGTAGTCAGACCCTGTTATCTTTTTCAATGCTTTGTTGTGTTAATTCTAAATTGATAAATTGCCAATTGTGCCCACCAATCTACACTCAATGATCTTCAATGATAAAGTGGGAGCACATTTTTTGAAAGTTTTGCAATTTTATTGAAAATCTAAAACAGATACAATTATTTAGAGCCTTTATGCAGTCTTTTGTAAAATAGATTGGAAGTTTTCTATCTACCTAACTAAACTGAACTGAAGTCAGCATCCGGGTCATGAAACAGAGCCTCAGCTTCTGTAAGTGTCTCGTTCATATCCCTGAAGTTCAGTTGGGCTGGATGGATCTACATTCTTCTTTTGAGGCAACTGTGCTCCTGGGAACACTGGTAGCTTTAGAACTGCTTTTAACCCCTTGCTTTGATCTACGCCCCAACACAAAATGTTATCATGGAGGTCTACATAGTTCTATGGACCTAATGAGTTGGTCTTTGTCCTGAAATCCAGTGTGAATATAGACACATGTATGCGTCTTTCTAAATTATGGCCAGTCAATTATAGTTGCCACAGGTGGACTCCAATCAAATTGTAGACACTTCTCATAGATAATAAAACAAAAAAAATTCAACTCAACCAAAAATTGTATCCATCAAAAATCTACAACACAATAAAGTCTGCAAAAGGTGCAGGGGTCTGAAATACTCTTTAAAGCCACTGTGATCTCAACTGAAAATGTTTGTATGTCTGGCCTTTTAATGTGCTGATACCAAAACTTGGCAGATTCAACGTGCTCCTAGACCGATGTTACGCCACCTCCTCGCCTTTCCACATTAAAGACACATACCATGACCTCTTTGTCGGGTGAGTTACAAAGATGAAAAGTAAAATAGAAACAGAGTTGCTTTTTGAGTATTCAACCACATCATGGTCTTTATTACCATGTGAAGTTGGCTCAGTGGTTGATTGTTTGATAATTTCAGCCACAGGGATAAAAAATGTACCATCTATAAATCAAAATATAATAGGTTCACCTTCCAGCTAAACTCATCTCCATTTTGTTATATGCAAATACGAGGGTTTTAGTGGTAAAATCATGTGTCCTTTGGTCAGAATTTATCGATTATAGATAAAACCTTGTAGAAAAAAAACGAAAACACCATCTCCTCTTTTTCAAGGTGTGACCTGGATGGCCAGACTGTAATAGGAACCAATGGAGAGCAACAGGATGCCCGCTTTTCATTCGAAGCTTTCCGCTTTGTCCAAAGCACAGAATCTCTCTCCACCTACTACGTCCACTGTGCCACCAGGCTCTGTGTAAACTCCTTCTGCCCCAGCCTCACTCAGGTCAGATTCCTCCTCCAAACACCCACTTTCTGCTCGTCTACACAGGACTAACTACTTCACTGTAGATAAAGATTAGTTCAGCATGAGCTTAATTTATTAGGATACTGCACAAATGATACACTGTGGATCTAGATATAAAGTTAAATGAAATGCAATTATATGGAGCTTTTCGATAGTGTTCTATTTGTGACTCATTCTTGAGTGAGCAATTAAAAAAATATGATTTGCAACTGCTTACATAAGTTATGTTTTAAAGAGACATTATATAAAGGCCAAAAATAATTTAGTTTGAGCCAAAAATGCTAAATTCTCTTCTCAACAAATCTATTTGCATGTTAACCATTATCAGTATTAATGTGCAGCCAATCCAAAATTTACCTTCTTGGATTTGTTGGTTTTGTGGCTCAAATGTAACACACACAAAACTGTCTGAACCCAAATGACAAGTACCTGATTCCCCTGCAGAACTGCACCAGCAGCACCAGCTCCAGGAGGCGTCGCAGCATCAGCAACAACCAGGACACCACAGTGAGTGACTCAGCCACGATCACCTCAGGCCCAATCACTACCCGCTTAGATAATGGTAAGAACCCACATGGTCTGTAAAATATACAACAGTAACAAAGGCACTGTTATGTGTTTTAAGTCTGAATTTACCTTTGCTCATGAATGACTTGAAGGTTTCCTTTGTCTTTTCTTCTCGTAGGCAATATGCTGGGATCTGGAGGTATGCAGAGTTCTCTCCTTTGATTACTTCAATTCTATCTACTAACATTGATAACAGTTACTTTGGACTACTATGTCTATTTGGTTTTTCAGATTATTATATAATTTATTGAGTTAATTTGTCCAAAATGGGAGACTCCTCACTTGACAAATGTAAATGGGACCATGTCTTAGAGCCTGTCCTGGGAGGGGAAGGTGCAGGTGAGCACCTTGTTAGTGGGCTTTGATCCAAGAGGCTTTGAGACAGTCTCTGATGGAGGGGATTCATAGTGTTGATCTCTTAAGGGTGAAGTTCAATCCCTCATCTTGGAAATATTGGCCAATCACTGCAAGAAGTGGGCATGCATGTTGGATTGATTCTGAGTCAGACAGAGGCAGCAGTCAAGAGAGAATTGTATCTTCTGCCTTCTGCTTAGAAGTGGTGAATTTACAGTTCCTGGCAACTTAAAGGGGACATAGCATGCCCATTTTACCACAAGTTGATATGGTTCCTTGGGGTCTTAATGAAATGTCTGTAACATACTTTGGTCAAAATACCACAAGGATCATTTAAAACAGCACCCTTTTTACCCTGTCTAAAACAGCCCTCCACAGAGTGACCTGTTTTGAGTGCCTGTTCCTTTAAATGCTAATGAGCCAGCTCCCCTCCCCCTCTCCCCATGATTTTAAACGATATAAATTACATATTTTATATGATATAAATTATCAAATATGCATCCCATACTTTGTATTCCCCTTCTGTTGTCCTGGAGTTTTAATTTTCCCAATCACATAATTAAATGTCCCCCTCTGCCCATCCACTACAAGCACACAAGCAGACAGACAGAGAGAGAAAGAGAGGGGGTGGGGGCTATGAAGACCATCATTTACCCCGAACCCCGACATTCAACGGGGACAACAACAAGCGGAGAAAGCAGAATCGCGGGCTGACCTTATATATACAGTCTATGGGATTCGGGGGTTACAGTAGTGCTGAACACTGCGGAAGTCTTCCACACTGCTGCTGTGTGGCGCTGACACAAATTCCAGCTCACGCATGGGAGAGCGAGCGGTCGCTCCCGAGCAGCTGCTGCAGCCTCCCAGTCCCAACGATCCAGACAAATGCCACATGTGAGTGAATCGCGGGCTGACCAGCGGAGAAATGCTCGTCCCGTGTGAACAGCCCGGCGGCTGCGTGCTTGGGAACGGCGCTGCGCTGCCTCGCAGCCTCGCTGCCTCCGGTGTAAACCCAGCGTAACGAGTGGGGGGGGGGCCAAGACCATGTAGGGAGACTTCCAGTGCCTTGTTACGACACAAAACCCAGGAAGCTCAATCGAGTCGCTCAAGCATGACGTTTCTGACTTAGAGGAACTATAACAAAACGCGCAAGTGTTTTTTCCCCAGAGTTTTTGGGTTGGTAGACATGCCAGATACCCACATTAACCTGTAGAAGCACTAACAAAGTGGAATTTGCATGCTATGTCCCCTTTAATACATAGTCAGCATAGATAGCATGTATTCTGTCAGAAGACTTACTTGGGTTGTGTACTGAATTACATGAACATCGCTGTAAACATCCTGTCGAACCCCTGCTCAATAATCTGGTAGTTCTATTAACCGTTGCTTTACAGTCTATATGGGGAACAAAGGAACACGTTTTCCAAAAACAAATACATGTGGGAATAAGTCTCAGACAGTCTCTCCTCGAAGGTATTCACAGTGTTGCTCTCAGTTATTCACATGTAAACTGAAGCAAGGAAGTTCAAACCCTCCATATCGTCTCACCTCCACATCAGATAAAGGCACCCGGCTTCCACCAAAGTGCTTGTCGGATGGCAGAACAATGTCCGAAACCCCCTCACCCCACAACTTTCCAGTAGCATTTGAAGCCCCTTTTCCACTGGTCCCAAAACCCACCAACACCCATTAACATCTGGCTTTTGTCTGCAATCAGAATGGATACAATTGGCATTCACTCCCAGGTCAAATGACTCTGCACAGGTTTTTATCGGCTCTGGCTCCAATCAGCAGTGATGGAAATGTGGAACATGGGTTAACACGCTAATTTGGAGAGCCAGTGAGGTGATGTGGAACATGCCACAGTGGAGGCGGGTTTAACCTGTGTTTAAAATACCCAAGTATACTTCAGTGTAAAAGAGGTATGACAGGTTTTGTATCTTTCTAAAACAATCCTACAGGGCTGGTCCCTTCACACAGTGATGGGGCAGACTGTTCAACCTGCCTTTGAGGGTGTCCGACTAGGAGCATGTGTTTGGATGTGTTCAGAAAACATAATGTAGAAACAAGTACATAATTAGAAGAAATTATTTGAGGTGGTTCCCTCATCCAATCAAGTTTCAACTGGATGAACTCCTGTCAAGGTCAAGTCGCCCTAACCAAAAATTGAACAAGTTGCCAAAAATAAATGGATAGATGGATCTTTAAACGTCATTACTCAGACTGTAGTCACCTTATGTGAAGGATCAGGGGAAACAGTTGACATGTTGTACATACATACAGTTATGCTCATTAGTATAAAAAATATACATTGCTCTAAGTGGTCCATTCTTGGTGTTTTTTTTCTTCCTTTCCAGGGATTCAGCAGACCCATGAGAATAACACTGTGGTGGTGGTTTCAGTCATTGCAGGCACTGTCGGAGTCATCTGCCTCACGCTGGTTGCTTTCATTGTTTACCAGAAATTCTATTCCATTTCAAACAAAACAATTCTGTGCACCAAAGAATGACTGAGGGTAACGACAGCTTGAAAAGGATTCTGTCCTCTTTCATTCAGTATGGTTCACAATACTATGGGAGCTTAAATGAGTGAGAGCAGATGTCAGAAGTTACTCAAACACCGTTTTGCATTAATTGGTATTATCATATATATATATAATACAACATTATTTAAATAAGAAAGGGCGAGAACAAATTTGTCTTCTAATCTTGTCACTTTGACTTTTTATTTAGCCTATGTGAAGAACACAAGTAAACAGGACATACAGAGTGAAAAGGTTGGGGTTTACTGTTGGGTATGTTTCAGTAATAAGGGAATCATCTCCTGCGAAGAGGTCCTGTTGCCCATACAACAAATACCTTGCACAAAGCTTTAGACATTCTGATGTGAGGTTAATGGATTTGTGGGGTATTTTCAATTGTTAAACCAGGGTTATGGGTACTGTAGTAAAATTTCTATTTATATCTACTAAAGGCTCACACATTTTGTATTTCTGTTTCTAATAAAGGCGTTTGATAAATATTTTTGGGGGTTTTAGTTACGGTGAGTTTCTATGGTGTTTCTTACAATCCTTTTACAAGATGCGATTTTACAAGCTGAACATTCAGCGAGCACTTTATCAGAAACACCACTGGATCTTTCCTCCCATTGCTCTCATACACCTTCAGAGCAGATTCCAAAAGGCGGTAGAAACTTTCCTCTGAGACTCTGTTACATATTGCCATGACTGCATCACATCATTTCTGCAGATTTGTCAGCTACTCATTCAAGCTGCCAATCTCTGTTCTACCGCATCACAGAGGTCCGACTGGATTCACATCCGGTGACACCGGATGACATCCCCCCTCATCCCCTACAAATTGTTTATTGCCCACACCATTACACCACCACCATTAGTCTGGACTGTTAATTCATGGTGTGTTGGGTCCATATGCGGCGTGTGCTTTTTGCAGATGATGTGGTTTTCCGGTGTTCATAGGGGGCGGTTTGTAGCTGAGTGTGAGGCAGGATGAGAATCAGCTCCTTCTGGTCCAAGGCCATGGTTCTCTGCCGGAAAATGTGGCTAGGGAGATACCCTACTTGACCGGCTACCTGTGCGACCTGAGCCCGGAAAAGCGGAAGCCTTTCTATGGACGGATTCCTGATGAGTAAAAATTCTGATTCAGTTCAGCAGAAATCCAGATTCATTAGACCAGGCTGCATTTTTCCTCCTTAACCATCTTGAGTCTGTGTCACTGCAGCCTCACACATGGGTTCTTGCCTGACAGAAGTGAACCCGATGTGGTCTCTGCTGTTGTAGATCATCTACCTCATGGTTGGACGTGATGTTCATTTTCAGATGCTTTTCTACTCACTAGTTTGTAGATAGGTTATGTAGTTTCCGTAGCGTTTGTGTCAGCTCCCACCTGTCTGACCATTCTCCATTCTCATCAACACAGAACTGCTGCTCACTTGATACGCTTCATTCTGAGTAAAAACTCAATTGTGTGGTAAAAATAAAGGGAATCAGCAGTTTCACAAATATTAAAACCAGCCCGTCTGACTTTAACTGTCAAAGTCACTGAGATCACATTTTCATCATTCTGAAGTTTAAATGAACATTAACTGGAGCTCCTGACCTGTATCTGCAGGATTTATATACATTGCACTACTGCCAAATAAACTGGTGTTCCTCATAAAGTGCTCGGTGTCTAAATCAATACTGTATTTTTGTACTGGACCTTTAAATAAAAGCATATGATGAAGTCAGTGTGGTTCATACTTTTTTAAGTGCTGGATTTGACACAATCAACTATGTTAAAGAAGTAAGACTTGATGCAGCCTTCTTGCAGTCAGACCTCCTGTGAGTCGTCACTCTGATGTGTCAGCAGTTCACTTATCAGTCTCCTTATAATTCGGTGGCTAAATCTGATTTACAGGAGTGTGAGACCAACCCTCCTGTTAGCATTTATCACAGAGTAGGTCCTCTCAAAACCACAGACAAAAGCATGAACTAGCTCAATTAGTGCTTCTGAAACAGATAGAACCAAAATGACAAATTAAAAACAAAAAGATTCTTTATTAACAGTTTAGAAACATCATTTGCATCTTCCATTTCTGCCTTGTTTGATTTTAACTTTCCCCTTTAAATAATCCAGAGTGCCAATAACAAAGAAGCACACCACTGACCCACACCTGGTGGGAGAAGTGGAGCCAACATGTGGGCAGGAAGCTGCAGCAGAGGGCACCTCGAGGTAAAGAGCAGTGACAGCACTTCCACCTCTTCTATAGTGTCAGCAGCTCATGACACTTTGAAAACATGCAGTCCGTCTGCTGTCACTGAAACACATTCAAGCCCTTTTCAGAGGTTGGACGGGCATCAGTAGAGTCATGATTAATTTGGGTCAGGATCCGAAGCCTAATGTTAGGCAGATATGTGGAGACGCCATTTCAATTTCATATGTTCCCTATTTGGCAACTTCTGAGGCAATTATGATTCTATAGATTCAATAGTTTGGGAAAAAACTGTTGGTGAATATGGACTTTAGGGGATGTGTAATGTTGGAGATTCATCATTAAATCCAATCAAATAAGCTTACTAAAAATATTGAATGCAAGTGACTTATGACGGATAGACACACCTTCAAGTTCTATTCTCAGCCAGGTAGTTTCCACATGTTTATACCAGCATTACTGGTCATAGATAAATCAATCTTCCTTCTTATTGTGCTGCTCACTGAGAAATGACAGTATGACTTTGGATATTATACCACGCAGCCCTATCAATCGTTATGATTCACCAGATTAAAGATGCTTTCCATTCCAACCAATCCACTGTACTCACGATACCTTTTTTACATAAACTGGATGTGTTTGACATTTGCTTCCACCTTTTGTCTGTTTTCTACAAATTTACAAAATACATTTTTGGGTTTGGAGTTAAAACAAAAAAAAATCTATCTATCCACAGAGTTTCCTCTAGAGGACTCTAGTGCACTCAATCCATGACGGGTCAGTGAAAGTAAAGAGCAGGTGTTAGGACAAACATTAATCTCACAACAACACAGCATGGCTGAGGATACAGTGCAGAGGACAAAGCAGGAAATGAGAAGTTCACGAATGACTAGTGTTACAGCACTCATTCTTGTCAAATTTTTATTTCTATATGGCCTGAATCAGCATTGAGGAAACCATCTGTTGGATGTGAAAGGGGCTTTTGTCTGGGCCGTGCATCTATCACAACACACACACACACAGTGTGGGGCTCTATTTTTATTTGACTGGTTCCTCGTGTTGCAAGTGTCCATTGCTTACAGAATCCATGAAAGTGAGAGAGATGAAGGGCAAAAGGAGACAAATGGGAGAAGGAGAGGAGTGTGGACTCCGGTCTTCATCCATTCAGCTCTCAGCAGTTCAACGAACGGGGCAAAAAAAAGAAGAAAAAAAAAACAGAGCAAGAAGGAACTTGAACATTTATACACTGTCAATAAATATAGTGATTTCTTTTCCCCCAGTTCCAGCTGTTATAATTCATCGTCTATATGGTTTTCAGGTTTGGCCTTGTCCCTTGGTGCTGAAAATGAGGACAGAGAAGGAAAAAAATAAACACAGAATGTACGTGGCATTAAATCAGCTCTATTCATCAGTAGAAAAGAGCTCACAGCAGTGAGAAAGTTTCCTCTCCAGTCCACAACTACAAGGGCAGAGGAACTGATGCCCACATTTACAGATTTAAGGAAATAACTAAAAGCCTGTCAGCTGACACTGAGGCTTTTCAAATGTTGCATTGAGTCAGTTTGAAGTCAGAGAGGAAAATGGAGACCTGTTTCGTCATCAGTAGGAGAATAATCAAAGAGCAAAGAGGGAGCTGCCTGTCTCGGTTTTTAGCCTCTAAAATCAATTTATAGAACAAGTTGTCAACATGTAAAACAAATGCTCCTCTGGATGGGACGAGAATGTAATGCAACCTTTTAAGAAATGACATCAGCATTATTATGCATGATTTATTACTTTTGACAGAAATACACTTATCATGTATCATTCCAGCTTCGTGACATTGTGTTTTTTTTTTATTATGGTTCATTATGCAATAGTCGAATTTCACTCTCTTCTATAAATATCATGTTTTAACTGTTATAATCTAGGGCCTTGTTTGAGAAAAAACTGGACCTGGACTTGGTCATTCATTATAGCTGAAATGAGTGAGAATGATTAATAATCTAATGCAATCCACTGCAGTGCTATAAAGTTCCATTCGTGTTGATAGTGTGTGCCAGGGACTTCATCCAGGTGACTTCTGAGCCTGAAGTTTAGGGCTGTACTAGACCACATTTGGTTTTTTCCAGTTATTTTGTCGACACCCTAAAGTTCTCTGGCATTATCAGCAACAGGTACGGCAGACCGACCTGTGGTTGTTGTTTCTTCCGAGGGCTGTGATTGGCTGTCTGAGTCTTTGTGTACAGTGCTCTCGGTAGGCGGGGCGTCACCCGGCTGAGCCTCTTCTGGACTTTCTGCATTTCAACATAAAACAAAACATTGTTATTCCAGATTTATTACAGTTCTGATTCTTTTCTTGTGTTTACAGTGAAAGAACAACAGGTGTGTGTGTGTTGTGCTGTTTGACCCACCGCTCTTCGGGTCTGTGGTCTCTGTGGGAGGGATGACTTTCTCCTCAGCTGTGTTATTGGCCTTGCTGCCTTTGTCTGAGCTGGTGGCGTTCTTAGCTTTGGGTTTAGCCTTGGGTTTGGCAAACTTGGCCTTGTTGAGTAAGTAGTTGACCTCTCGATCCAGCAGTGCCAGCTTGGACTCGATGTCTTTGGACAGCAGGACCGGTCGCTCTTTTGGAGAGCGTTTCTCCTGCTGTGTCACCGTCTCGTTCTTCCATGTCTGGAACAATTGACACATGAGGATCAGTTTACTCGATTCAAAGAACCACCCAGCCGTAAAAGAAGTTAAAAGATGTCTTCAGTGGCTCTGGAACGTGTTTTCTAGAGTCTGAGAAATTAATCCTGATAATGTCATGGTGGTGTCATCAGGGGCTTAGGCTTGAAAGGGGAAAAGTCTGGATATGATCTGTGGATTCTGCTGCTTTAACCATTTT
This sequence comes from Hippoglossus stenolepis, assembly GCF_022539355.2. Classification (NCBI taxonomy): domain Eukaryota; kingdom Metazoa; phylum Chordata; class Actinopteri; order Pleuronectiformes; family Pleuronectidae; genus Hippoglossus; species Hippoglossus stenolepis. Next base: position 970,974 of record NC_061497.1, on the reverse strand, counting down.
ATTTTTAATCTCTCTTGCAGATCCCTAACCTTACTGAGGCGCAGGGGTTAAGAGGGTGTCCAAATCGTACCCTGCTAGAGCTGAGCTCCGCCTCCCTTTATGTCATATAACATTAATATTATTTTAATATCCCAGTAAACGTAATAGCATGTAGGTCTTGAATAATTCTCTAGAGTGGTGTAAGGACAATCTGACACCATTAAGTCATTCATCACCTACCCCTGTTTCATTGATGAGGGTTTCTAACATATTCAGCTCAACTTCAGTGAAGATCTGGTCGTCTTCAGGAATCAGTCTGGCACTCCTTGGAAAGAGAAACAGAAAAAGACACCGTTTATGTGAAGCTGCTGAAATTCTAAACTTTATGTGAGCACGACTTGAATCCTCACAGCATTTCATGGTTAACCTCTTTTAGAGGTGTGCATCTTCACTAGCCTCACGATTCGATTACTATTCAGCAGTCAATTATTACCATTCACAACAATGCATCTCGACGCATTTCAATGTATCACATCCACAATTTTCTATATTACTGCACATGGCTGAAACTAAGACTTGTGCCGTAATTTATAAAATAAAGTTTTCAATTCAAAATCAGACTACAACAGTAAGTCTATGACAGAGGTCAGTGCTCTCCACACAGATTTGACATTCATTCAGCTTTGTGCCTAAAACAATGAACGTAGCGGACAACATGAAGCGATTATGTTCCGTCTCTGCATCGATGCAGAGTCTTCCAAGTCCACATCGCGATGCATCTAAGAATCGAGAAATTTCCACACCTCTAACCACAGTGAAATATGTTCAACACCTGTAAAACAGGAGTCTCACCTCTTTGCCCTCTTTTCACTAGGAAAACCACAAATCTATCTCAAGGCCAACATCAAGTGAGTAGTAATGGCATCAACATACACAGTACATCTGGCAGTACCTTGGATTTTGGTCTCATGAAAGAGGTGGGCCAAGGCTGTGACCAGAGTAGTACCTTTTAATTTGATAACAAATGAATGAGTCTAAACAATAATCTGTTTTCTATGCTGCATCACCACTGGGAGTCTGTCTTTTGAATTTTCCCCAGAAAAGGGTCATGTTAATAGGAGAGTGACCAAACAGGGAAGGATACGCCATGACTGACTTTACTTAATCAGGAAGCTAACGTGTCATCATTGTGACACACGTTAGGTTCAGTTTCTTCTTGTCTAAAACTAAAAACACAACCATGGACTTTTAAAACTCAAACATATTAGTGTGGACATACGGTTGTGAGGACGGACGGTAAAATGATGCATTTGCTAATTTAACGAGCGTATTGTAAACATGCACCGAGTCAACACAAAGTGTTCACATCCCCAGCTCTGTCACCCCCCCCTATCAGCACTCACCTTAGGAAGAAGCTGGAGGTGTTGAGCATACCGTTCAGAGCAGCCAGGCGGTCCGGCCACTTGCGCCTCTCCTCCACCCTGAAAAACATGTCCTTGCACAAGCTCCTCAGCTGAGACAGCCTCTCCCTTAGCTGTTTGGTGGAGGCCGTGTAACCATCCTCATCCATCCACTCTGACACCTCCGTCAGCTTGGCAGAGATCTGCTCCTTCTCCTCCTCTGACACCACCAGCTGATAATCCTCTTGGTACAGTTTGTCCTGGAGAAATAGTATTGTAAAGTATGAAGTATTGTGTTTTCTTTGGAAGAAGCACTGGTGACATGGCTATTTTTTGAGATGGGAGAGATCCAATCCAATATCAGTATCTGGTGCCGATTGGGTCGCCACTGATATCCCAAATCGATTCAGATTTAAAAGGTCTCGATTCAATATCGATTCAGTTCGGAGATTTCATTGTAGAATACAAATTTTGCTTGGATATGAAAAACTAAAGCTGTCAACTGATCAATGAAACCTCTAACTTGGTGCATTATTAAAAAATTAAGGTAGGTCATGATAACACATTTGGTTGGCTGATATATTATGTATTATTGTGATAAATTATATTGTCATTATTTTGAAATCATTTCATACCACTGATATAATGATAATAGCACATTAATAATAACCCTTTCCAAGAGCAATGAACTTTGAAAGTCTGTCTGCAGAGTTTGTTTGTTATGAATCTGGTTTAACTCTTAGAAACTCAGCATTTCCCATTAATTATCTAGACTTTGGTGGTCCAGTTTATTCTAATTTGTCCAGGTGCAATTTGGTGGGTGCCTGCTTGTGCTATGGTCCATAACATTTTTACCATCCAGACAGTCAGACCTGATGCAATGCAGTTCGTTCTCTCACGTGAGAACTTCTTTCACTCTTTTGTCTGTGGACGCTTCACCTTAAACTCAGAATCTGATCCATGTGAAAATTACCTTTGTGCGCATGCAAACATGTTACCACCAAAAATGGACTTAAGTCTGTGGGAATGGCCGTAAAATGATCTACAGACAAAGTCACAGCAGCTGAGGACCGAGGAAGGACTGATACTGACTCATTTCCTTCCTCTAGAAACAGTATGTAGTTGTCATGTCAGGTGAGCCAGATCATGTTACATTAAGTTAATATGATGTAATGGAGCATCCTGCAATAACATTCAGTGTATGATCAATATGTTTCTCCACGTTTTATATTTTACATTGCTTTATCTTTTCACCGAGTCATTTTTTCCTTCAATTTTCTAATTCCTAATTCTCCTTTTTACAACTCTCTACATGTTAACAATCAGGTATTAAAAAGATCAGTGTATGAAGGAACAGTGGCAGTAGAAACTACCCCAGGCACCAAATTAGGGCTTTTTACAGCCACCCCCAATGATTTTTCCATTTGGCCTACTTGCTATTGAAGTTGTTTAGCTCTGATCTACATTATAATACATTTCTGTATAGGTTTTGCTCTTTTCATAAATTGATGTTTGATTAACTACAGCGTTGCGTGGCCTTCTACATAATAACCATAATAATATTCTTATATTAAAAGACAAAACGACTTCTGGTATTGTTAGATATCGAAATTCAGGCATTGAAATCAGGTTGGAGCATCTCTAATTATTTCAGAGGGATAATGTGCTTGTAGTCCACTCTAAGCTTCAAAGACCTTGCTTAAAAAACAAGGACAGATAAAAAGGTAAAACTCACAGATAGTGTCTGATGCTAACCTGTGTCTCAAAGACAAACGCTTCCAAACTGTTGAGTGTCTTCTCTCGTTCCTGTTTTGCCAGGTCTCTGTCTGTCAAATCTTGCAGCCTGAAAAGACACAGACTTAATTCAGCTGACAGAACTGAGAACCAATTACAAAAAAGCTGAGGAAGAAACATTAATCGCTCCTTTACTTCTTTTTAGAGGAAGTGAGAATATCTGCAGTGGGATCGAAGATGTCCTTGATGATCAGTTCCACTGTGATCTCATCAGAGATCTTGGTCTTTTTCTGAGGTTTGGCCTTCTTCTCTTCCTCCTCCTCCTTCTCCTTCTCGGCCTCAGCGTTTGCAGATTTCTCTCCTTCCTTTTCCTCCTTCAAAGACAGTGATATGTTTCCTTTCAATGCCACGTTTGTTCAGGCCATTCTCTCTTAAAACATAGATTTTCACAAAATTCTGTACAAAGTTTAGAACCAATCCACAGACAGTCTACATGAGCTTTGCAAGTGAGAACATGGGACAAATCTTACTTTGGCATCATTCTTGCTGCCTTCCTCCTCTGTCTGTTCCTGGCTTTTCTCTTCAGTCTGTTCACTTTTTTCAGAATCATCCTGCTTTTCCTTTGCAGCCTCGTCCTTCTGGACCTCGTCCTTGTCGTCCTTCTGGACCTCGTCCTTGTCATCCTTGTCGTCCTTTCCTGACTCTGGTGGTACTTCCTCCTCATCCTGGATGTCACAAATCAGGGAACAGGGTTTGCATCTATGTTAAGGCATGTGTGAGCACTGCCACCTGACACTTGAGTGAACAATCACTTAAAGCAGTTCAGTCTAACAATTGTTACAGAAAAACCAGGATAAAGAAATGCATCCCTAAATGTAAAAATCCTTCATTCATACAGGCCTTACTGTATTTCATTAACAAACCTATCATTGTGTTGTATGAACACAGCTGCACTTACCAGGATAGGCTCAGTTACATTTGGGGCAGGTTCTGAGGATCCTCCTCCAAACAAGGTAGAAATTGTGTTACCCAGTTCTGAAAGAGTAATGTGATGGCTCTGTTATGATAAGTCTTATACATTCTATAACATGGATTTTAATGTTGCATAAATCAGCAAGAACAAGATTCATGCGCACAGGTAATCTGATATCTCCCACACGAGCTGGCTGAACATGTTCTAACCCAAGCAGTCCGATGTGTGTGGTGGCGAGTGTGTCTCGGAGCAGCCTGGGATTGTTTTCAGGTGATTAAATTGAATCGAGGTAATGATAGCGTGTGTGACAGCACTGCGCTGTGGCTACTCTCATCAGAGGATGCAGGTTATCATACATGTTTCCTGCTGCTGTGATTTAATGAACAGAGAGAGAAGGAATTTACTGTGACAAAAAACAATGAAAGACGCACACAAAATCATCTGGACTGACATTGCTGCTTTAACAACTCACGTCATACCGCCTCATTTAAAAAGGGCCCATATTTTACACCTTTCTGGGATTTAATTTGAGGTATTGGTCCCCTGAGATGATATATCAGTGGTGTAAAGTCGAAAAAACTGCTGCAATGTGTATTTCCATGTCCTCTCTTCTGCCTCTTTCTGGCCCTCCAAACAGAACAGGCTGTTTTCACCTGCATCTTGAGCCCCTCCACTAATTGGCTGACTGCACTTTGAGTGACATGCGACGAGGCCTATCACCGGTCTCATTCTGGGTTCGGAGGCTGAACTGGTCCCGGCTGGATGGGGCTGAGAGAATAGTAAAAGCCCATAAAATGTATTTAACACAATATGGGCCCTTTAAATGAACTACCCATTGTGCCTCTCCCCAAGCCTGTGATCAGGAACTAAAGTACCTCACCGACAGATGGTGAATTTCACTGAGAGGTCCCCGAAATTAAAAAACCTGTTGCTCTTCTAACACTGACTTAAGAGATGATTTTTCACTTTCAAAACCTACTAGTTAATGTCGATTCCTCTTCTTTTTCCTCCACAATTGTCTCAAAGACAGACTCCACCTGTGAAGGACAATTTACAAAAATGAAATATCCCCATAGTGACGATGATCATAGTATTTAAATCAGCTATTAATATTGTGTTTACTAGTATTTCTCTGTGAACAGCATGTTAGAAATGGTTCCGTGTAAATGTAGAGACAATGCATGTTGTGATTTGGCACAACTCAAATTAAATTGAATGTTGAATAAGGAGGCTACAATAACACAAAAGGGTAACTTGCCCGATCCAGCAGGAGCACTCCACTTTCATCCATGTTGAAATGGGCTTTGATGCCTTTTGACTCAGCGTCTGCGTGCTTCTGGAAGCTGCTGCCCACTCCAGACAGTTTGACAGTGGTCAGGTTCACAGAGCCAAACACACTGCAACACATGACCAACAGGGTCAGGGGAGAACAGCTGTTACATTCAACATATGTAAATCATGAGGGAACATGGGTTAAAACAAATTCAACTACAACTATCCCACCTGAGGTCATCCTGACTCAGGAAGCTGAGGTCTCCGTAGTTGATTTCGAAGGAAAAGTCATCGTTGTAGCGGTTGAATGTTATGACCTTGCGCTGGGGGTAGGGCGCCATCCTCTGGAAGAGGATACGTTTGTTGTGTTTCGAAGTTTTGACCCCATCCTCCTCTGCCTCACGGGTGAACTCCACCTGATAGAATTATGCAACATGTGGTTAATTAACCACGTGGTTAACATGGCTTCATTTTTAGGTCAGGTAACTAACTGACTGAGTTTTAGGTAAATGGTCTGTATTTCTACAGATACAGACACATCACATCTCCACAGCTGGGTGTTATTGAAATAAAGATGGGTGCAAGTTTCCTCACTAATGATTAATACAGCTCATCTAAGATCACAAAATAACAGCAAAGATTTACTTGAGTGCTGTCAGTGAACAACATGCACTTACCTGAATGGGGAAGACAGCGGCATCTCTGACCAGGAAAGGTTTGACCTTGAAGGCCTTGCTGAGGGCAGCAGCCTGGTACACGGCGCCCATGGCTGCAGCCTCATCTGCATTGATGTTCTTCCCCAGCTCCTCCCTGTGAGGAAAAATATACACAATTACACACAGGTACTATCAACACATCCAAACCTGCAGGAACACAACTCACTTTTCCTATATTAAGTAAAAGAGAATCATGTGAAATCAATCAATTTATTCACATGTTGGGAAAGTGAAAGTTGTTCAAATGAGAGCAGCATGACACTCACTTCCCCACAGCTTTGAGCAGCACTTCCTGAACTTTGGGGACGCGGGTGGCGCCACCGACTAAAATCACCTGCTCAATTTCATCCTGTCGGCACAAAAAGAAGAAGTCAGTTTTGCAGCAGTACAACAGACATCCATTCATTTACAGCAGTGCGAGTCATAATGAAAAGGTAAGGAAACTAACAAAAAATTTAAAATAAAGAGGGCCCACTAAAGCTGCTTTCAAACATGCACCTCCTCTGGAGACTCTCCGCACTTTCTCCAGAGGAGGTGCATGTGTGAATGCAAATGTCTGAGTGAGAGCCTCCGGATTAGCTACAGACTTTCTCCACCTCGCCTCCAAGTATAAAGTCCGCAGAAAGTCGGGGGAATCTGATGTGAGAATGATTCACCGCGTAGAAGACACCGACAAGGATGTCTAGAATTTTTGGTGATAAGAAAATTACCTGATCTCCACATCCACCACCTACCACCGTTAAACGTTTTTCAATTTTTTAAATATCCTTTACTCAAAAATGAGTTTTACTTTTTGTTATCTGGATGTTCCTGCAGCATTCATAGCACAACTAGCAATTTTGTTCCAATGCATCATGTATTATGCAGAAACATGAACCCTCCAGAGCTCATACACTGACAATGGACAATTCAATGTAGAAGACATCCAGTGATTTCTTTAGATATAATATATTGAAAAAAATAAATAAATGATAACTCTTAGATGAAAAAAGGTGAATAGAATTTAAACATTTCTGCTTGGGATCTTTAATGTTTGGACAAAATTCAGTTTGAAAGTGGAATAAGAGCACATCCACCATGTCATAATTTTCTTTTGTGATGTGCTTATTTTGCCCAAGACTTTTAAAATGAATGGTCATACCTTCCTTCAATAACAGGGTGGACTGGACAACAATAGAATATCATATGTATAAAAGGACCCTGTGTTCTTTTGTTGATATGAAATTCTATTTCAATTTCGCCTTATCTAGTTCTTCTGTATCACACGTCTACAGCAACAATCTAATCAATATGCCCACATGTGTCATTAAAGTTATGTTACGACCCGGATGAACTTGATCAGACACAGATAAGACAGAGCAATGCAATGAGAAAACTGACCAGCTTCATTTCTGCAACAGCGAGGGCCTCCTCCACCGGGCGAGGCACCCTTTCAAAAAGATCAGCACACATTTCTTCAAAGTCAGACCTGGTCACCTTCGATTTGAAGTCAATGTCATCCATCAAACCTTCCACCTGAAAAAAGGAGACTTTTCACTGCAGTGATACTGAGTTTGGACAGGAGTCTGAAGAAAATTCCACATTACTGAGACCTTAAAACAGTGAATTTAATAAAGTTGAGAAAAATCACTAAAGCCAACAGAACTGTGTTTTAAGTCATTCAATTAATTAAGGTGCTACAGATGGTTCTGACAGACACGACTGTGAAATACACAACCGGCAAGATGGACTGATAATAGAGGGTTCACTCCAGTGTACTCACCTGAGCCATGAAGTCCATGTTTGCACTAAGCACCGTCTTTAGCCTCTGGGCCTCTTTGAGCAGTTTGGCCATGGCCCGATGGTTCTCCCTCACATCTTTAGTGCTCTTCTTCTGCGCGTTGAACAGTTTGGCCAGGTGGTCCCGCAGTCGCAGGTCCATCTCAAAGCCCCCCAACCCACGGTCAAACCTAGAGGCAGAAGAAGAGAGGCACACCTTAGTCTACATGGACGTCTATGAAGTTTCTGACAAGTGACTATTTTTTTTTATTATTATGCAAGTTGCCCGTCAAAAGCAGGAAGCATTTACTGTTCCTTCTATTCAAAGACATTCCAGGACACAAACACATTCATCAAACATCTCTTATCCTTACCACACTTCCTTTAATTATTTCTTTAACACTCAAAAAAAGGGTGCACTAATAGAGCTGCTTTTGGACAGGCACTGAATTCTGGTGATCCGCCAGACTTTCTCCACAGGGGCTGTATGTGTGAACACAAATGTCCGAGTGAGAGCCTCTGGAATTTCTAACTCCGGAGAAGCTGATGTGAGAACACAGCAGATCTTCCACAGAATTCACTGCGAGCGAGTGGGGGGGATTTTTCTAACACACAACGGGCGCAAAAATGGGAAAAGAAGCCTCTTACTATGCTAGTAAGAGACTAGCTAGCTCCTGATTCCTGCATTAGCAAACACAATGAGGATGTAGTGGGAGGGTTAGGGTGGAGTCTAACAGAGCTTTAAAACAGGAAGTTCTCTAAAGCTGTAATAAGAGAATTTCTAACAAACACATTGCAGATGTTTGAAACTATCTGAACCTATTTCCCAGGTCCCAAACCACCTCTGAATGTAGAATAATCACATCTCAAGTGGACAACTCTGAGTACATGTGTGACTGCACCAAGATGAGATATTACCACCACATTCAGGACGTAGTGTAGGGCTCTGTTAAGTATACGTTCAGACCTGTACTTTGCGCTGACCACTTGCCATTACATCACTCAGGACAGATGTTGATACCAGGTCTGATCAGGGTCACAAACACAACTGACCCCTCTGTATTGTCGAAATGGCTTAAAAATGGTGGGATCTGATCACAGTGGTCACTGGAGACACATTCTAAATCAGAACTGGCCACTTGAGATCGGATTACAGGAACCGTACAGGTGTGAGCGCACCCAAGACACATTTCCAATCACTCACCACATCTTTTTTATCCTCATATCACACGTTTTCACTCATTTCAGAAGCTCTTTGAGACAACAGGCCTGACAACAGACCATTACACAGCCTCAACACTGTGCTGATACAAGCAATCTGAGATGCCACCTCAAGGATCAGTGGACTCACCCGACACCTCGGATCTGCAACTGGGGCTGGGTGCCAAACTCCTTGGTTTTGACCGTCTGATACGTGACAATGGTGGCAGTAGTGCTACCCGAGCCCATGTCATAAAACATCACATTCTGAAAAAGAACCAGATCAGACAGTCAGTCAGTTATGTTTGTTTTTCTATAGTTAAAGACAGTGCTAAACGTGAAGCGTGGACAAAACTGATATTCATTCATTTGTTCAGGGACTGATGTTCTCTGTGGAGTATTTAGGGAACAATGTGGCTCAGGGGTTGAGCGGTCGTCCTCTAACCAGAAGGTCGGTAGTGGTATTGTGCGTCGGTTCCAGTTCGTGCACCTCGGTTTGAACATTTCTAAGCATTTTGACTAAAAAACAGCACATTGAACTCAAATATGAACATGACGCATCATATTCTACAAACTGGAAAGAGAGAGGATTTGTGTTACATGAAATAGTCCTCCACATCTTATCATTAGTAGATGGTCTGTGATGTTTTTTGTTTTTTTAGATAACAAATCCCATATTTGTAATAACAGAATAAAAGCTCAGGCGTAATCAGTTCAATCTTTGCTACTGCTGTTTAGATTAATTGTGCATTGTACATGATGATGCATCATCGATTACAATGGTTTGAAAAAAACTCTGGTTTTGTACAAAGGTTGCATGAATTCACAAGGAAACCGGCTCAAGATCCAGAGTTCATTCGGTGGAAAAGGTGTGGCTCACTGGTGAATGTTAATAGGGTTTGGAAACAATGGTGGCACAGCGGAATAAGATAGTGTATCAGACTATCAGCAGGAGACATTAACTGTTAGTTTGGGTCTGGACATAGGATTTGTCAACTACAGGAGAGAATAGTCACTTGCTGACTGCAGAATATAACCAGACTGATTCTTAAACATGCACTTAGGAGAAATGCTGAATGTGCACCTTAGCTGTGTTGTCGATATCTTTCCTCCTGAAGACCCCGTAGTTCAAGGCCACGGCTGTGTTGTCATTGATGATCTGAAGGACCTTTAGACCGCCCATCTGTGCGGCCTGCAAGACTGCCCTACGCTCTGCCTGGTTGAAAAAGGATGGGACGGTGATCACTGCATCTTTGATTGGTTGTTCTGGGAGTTAGAGAGATTAGGAGGATGGAAAAAGAAGAGATGCAAATGAATATACTTCGCTCATATGTTCGTAAAATGTAATACAATGATGCATCTTCTTCCCTGAGCCAACTGACCTGCATAGTCCTGACACAGTCCACGAGAGTAATTGAGCACCATCCCAAGGAGCTCCTCAGGATTGAACTGCATCTCTCTGGAGGAAAAAAGACAGATGTGATATGACTCTAGAACCATCTGTACAATACCTACTTAATCAGTCACATTATTGGAAAAGATTCTATATGATCAGGAATAAAAAAATATTTGGTTGATGTTTCAGTGCCTTTATTTTGAAATGGTGTGAACTTGGGTCTGAAGATTCTGCGGATTGCTTAACAGATTAAGCCAGTTCAGTAAATCATTCAAACTTATATAGTAGCCACACACCTGAACTGTTGAATGTTTATAAAAAGCTCTGCACACAATGTGCAGCATACAAACAATACAAGAGTGACAGTGTATTGTAGGTCTGCTCGAGGAGGACACACTAATGACAAGGAATCATTACAACAGGCAAAGCAAACAGACAAGTTTAGAACCGACACTGAACTAGTTAGTGTACATACTAGGTATGTGATGAACCACCACTGTGGAAACCACTTGCAAAATATTTAAGATTCTATATGAATGGACAAAAGAGTTAATGTTTGCTTTTACTGTATCATGAAAAATTGAAATGTGAAGCAGGGAACAAGTAAAAAAAAAGACTCACTCTGAGTTTTTAAAGTAAGTTGTCCCTCTCACTGGGTCCACCTCCATCTGGTGCTCAGGAAAACGTTTCTGGTAGAGCGCCACCTGGAGGTTCTCATGCTTTTTACCCAGTAGGCTTTGGAGGTGCCTATATACAGTTTTGGGGTTCTTCACAGACTGAAATGTACAAAATACATGAGCATTAATAGCATACAAAGAAATCATCAATACTCAATTAGGCTGATGTTGTATCACATGCAATTTAGTCAACTTGAGAAGAAGCCATACCATTCCCAGTGCATTGTCTCCAAAAAGTCTCTCATTCTCTTTGAGACACACGGCAATAGGCGTTTTCCTCCGTGACTCCCTAAAAGAAAAGACAACACACGCACAGTGTTGAGCTTCATTTACTCTATTTAAAATGTCACTCAGTTACATTTCCTTTGACATCAAGGCATAGAGTACACACTGTACTATGATGAAAACAAACGCTTAGTTATACTCACTTGTTGAGAACTATCTCCATTGGCACGCCAGGTTTCACTATCGCCATTTTCATCCACTCACTGCCCAGGTCAACTGACATGACAGCTAAAGTCACTGTAAAAAACAAAGCACACAAAGGCCACATGAAGCTCCTGAGGCAGAGGGGAAACACCTGAGCTCAAGTATTCATGCAGCTCAGGTATTTCCACTGACTGATCCATAATAGCATGCATGTATTTATTGGTATGGCATTGTTCACACTGCTCACCGCTGCAATTAGGACAATGTGTGCAGAGGTTGATGGGTCATATTACCTGTGTGAGAAGGCAACATTGCCAGAACAAGGCAGAAGAGAGCAACCGGTGCCAGCATCCTCTTCTCCCCCATGATGAGCTACAAAGAGGAAATGAAATGAATGAAAAACAATCCCAGGAACAAGGCCAGGTCATCTCTGACATTTCTTCTACGGTAACGTCACACACTACGGTCGAAATCTCTCAGATTCACTGATGGTCAAGCTGCTCTGCAGAGATGCTTCTCATCCAGAGACGGTTTCTGTCTGTGTGGGGGAAGGAGCAACATGATCTCCCACCTGAGAAGACACACCTGCTCTATTTGCTTCTACGCTCATTCATGATTTCTTCACAGCTGTATCGTACTCCTGTCTCCTGATGGCCGTCCATGTTTCCTCATGGTTCTGCTTCACCTACGGCAGGTCGCAGAGCCAGTGCTGGGTATGACCATTTGCCCAAGCATCTGATGCACCTGATCCCTACCAGACAGGTGAGCAGCCTTCAAACACGTGTCAGGCTTCGATGTTTGCTTTGACCACGCTGCACTCAAAAGGGAAGTGTGTGCTTTTTAAACCCTGTGTGAAGACAGACTGGAGCCAGAGCTCAACATCCAGAGAGAGATCATCCAAAGCCACATCCGTGTCTGTGCTGCAGGTTAGAAGGAGGAAATGTGCAGCACAGACTCTTGCAGTCCCGGTGAGCCAGTGACGCATGACGGTAAAATGGATGCACGGTTCAAACCCTCACGGTTTAAAACACACATGAGACCGTTAGCTTCTGGAAGTCACCCTGCTGAAGCGGCAGCTCACCGGAGAAGTTGCCGCTGTTTGCTGCTAAGCTAAGTGAACGGATAACGGTTACTGGTTTTAAATAACCGCTCAGTTCCAGTGAAACATCCCCGTGTGAAACATCTGTGCAGCTGCTCCGGTACAAAGGCAGCGCTTCGCCGGCTGCAGCTGAGAGAAGTTGACAGCTACTGTTAGCTAGCTCCATGTCAGACCACCATCAATAAGAGAGCGTGACTGACAGTGTGCCGGGGCAGGAACTCACCTCTGCTCGGGCGGGCTCTGACCGGAGTGTGGCGGGGCGACCAGCAGAAGGAGACCGCTCTCGGGTTCGTGTTGCTGGGCTTTGTCTGGACTCGCAGCCTCTGTGTTGTCACGCTGTGGCCGTCTTTAGACACCTTATCACCGGCTCGCTCTCAGCAGTCGGGCCCGGAACGCGGCGTCACCTCATTGGATCCACTCGAGCCGCTGCCGGGAGAAGAAGTCCCACCAAGTTAACTAGAAGCAAATATACTCCATCCGGTTAGTGTGAAAGAATAAAACACCCCGTCGACTAATTGGTGGCGCAAACAACTACATTTTAAATGGATACCATATTGAAAATAAAAATCTAATTTGAATCTATAACCATGTAAGGCATTTGAAAGGCGCTGGTTACTGTTCTTTTCTTTTTCAAATCCAATTTTTACCGCTTTATTACATCCTGACAGAAAAACACTAGTCAGTGAAGCTACCATTACCATTATAATTTACATACAATTACAATTTTGGCCCTTAAATATAGAGAAAATACATATATAGAAACCATTATTAAAGGCCGTGCTCTTGTTTTGAAAGGCCGCCCCCTGTATTTCCGGTGAGTAACTCTCGCTGACTTTGAGAAACCGCAACAGCTAACGATGACCCCCACTCCGGTCCAGGGCCCGCCCACCTCGCTCCACGCACTGCTCTGTGATTGGTCCACGTGAGGTGAGCGGCGTCGAGAACGCGTTTCTGGCCAGAAGCGATTGGTCCACGTCCAAATAGTGGGCGTGATACAGACTGACGACAGTTCCAGGTAAAGTCTGAGCAGAGCACATGCCTGTTCGGAATGAATCAAGCTGAATGAACTGTACCTGTCCAGTAGTGAACAGCTGGGATGGAAACCCCGTGTAGTGCAGCTTTAAGAGACTGACATTACTTTTTGTGAGTGGAACAATGCAATCACCTCCTGTAGCACCTACTGTGATGAGATTGTGTCGCTTGTTGTTACCCTGTGTGCAGATGTAACAGAGCAGGGTTCTCACCCCTAAGTGTGTGTGTGCATCTTGATAGAATAAGTAGTTAGTGAGCTGAGTTTTCCATGACATCTAACAAGTACAGCCTCATTGTTTGTGTCTGTTTGTTGTTCTTCTCATCAAAAGCCTCTGTGGATGTGATTGCTGCTTGTAACCTGAGCCCCTTACCCAACCAGGAGTTAGTGTCCACAGCGTCCAGCTCAAGTGCTGTTTCAAACAGTTTTATTGGTTTCTGAAAGGCATTGCAATAGTCCAACACAGCTTCCTGTGATAATTGTGTATTGTGATAGATTTATGAAGTATTTTTGACCAGTAACACAACAGTTGGTAACATAAAACGTGCATTCATTATTCTGCTGATGCTGCAGTGTTGTCTTTAGCTTTTGTAAATGCTGTTCGAAAAGAGGAGACAACATTCAGATCAGTATACAGTGCAGTGGCAGGAAACCTCATTCAACAACAATTCTCTTCATCAACAGTTGAAAGGTGTGTAGTGCCAAACAAAGACCAGATGACAGGCCAGTGAAATAAGATCAGGGGTGGTCCGCTTCAGCCTCGGTCACCTGAGTGAACCCACTGGCCAAGAAGACAAATTTTGGCTTATTTTGCATGCAACTACTTATAGTACCCATCACTGATATTGTTATGTATGTTAAAGAAAGTATGTGTCTAGAGCAAAGAGGCTCTCCTCTCAGAACACTACAGAGGAGGAACAGAAGCTTTGGAAGAAGTCCCCACCCTCCATGTAACTGCACTCAGGGGCCAATGTGATTTCTGAGGTGAGAGCATCACAGAGCAGGTTCCACCATGTAAATAACATGTTTATGTGGAGAGGCTGAAGCATCAGTGCAAATAAGCTTCAGTTAAAGTACATACCCCAAGGAGCCAAGACATTATAAGCATGCAGATGAAACAGATAATGTAGAGTGTCTCAGACACAGTCAGGCTCAGGAACCAGTGAATCATAGATGAGCTGGGCCCAACCTTCAATACCCTAGCTGCTAGGGTACTGAAGGTTTTCCCATGTCCTAGTTTCTTGCGATGTAATATAAACTGATAATCGATGTCATCATACAAGTTCTGTGTATTTTTAAAAGGCTAGACTGGCAGGTGACAGCCGCAAAACCAATACAGCCAGGGGAGAAAATACACTTAATAATGACTTTATTTATTGTTAATTATTAAGATAGTGTGAAAGCCATCAAAATAAAGTATTAATGGTAGCTGGTTCAACTGTTTTTGAAGGTTCTGTGTAAGATCACATGACTACAAGCAAAGAATCCAAAGCAGAATTCTCCAAGTTATCGTTGAGCGAGGTTTTGCATGTTTTAAATCTAAGTACATTTATGCAGTCTCCAGTGAATCATGACACAGACTACGAACACAATTATGCTAACAGGTCCACAACAGGTACTAAAAGCAGGCAAATGCATTCTCTGCTGAATAAAGTGGCACCCCCGCAACAAAGCACGTGGTCGAAGCTGGAGATAGAGCTCCAGCTCCAGCAGGAATCACACTGTGATTACGGACTGAGGGTTCTAGCAGTTCCTCTTGGTGTGGATGAGCAGGTCTCTCTGCAGGTTGACTTCTAGATTCCCGACTGTTTTGCTGCCAGGCAGGTCAGTGACCAGAGTCAGTTTGTTGAACACTCCTCGACCAAAATAGTCAGCCACCACTGAGAAACCATCGTTGGAGCTGCGTAACTGAAAAGCACAGAAAAGACTTGAATTTATCAGTCAGTTGCTAACATAGAATAACTATGACTAAATTCCACCCAGGGGAGGAGTAAAGAAGATAGATTAGATTGATTATTTCAAATGATTTCAGAATAAAAGGATGTAAATGAAACATATACGTTAAATTGTTTTTTGTTCACAGTTTAATTAATACCTGTCTGCTGAAGTGGTCGTGCAGGTCGCGTTTCTGGTCCTGTGCACGCAGCATGTCCATGACTTTTCGGTTCTCAGGGGTGCACGTTGGGCACTCAGCCTCACTCTCAGCGTAGCTTTCGAAGCAGTGTTGGTGGAAGGAGTGACTGCACAGGAAATGAACAGAGGGCAGCTCCAGGGGACTGTTGCACATGTTGCACTTGGTCTTCTGGAATATCTTGGCACTGTGTGGAAAGATTGGGGTAAACATTCACCGTCAATCTGAGACTCCAGTGGCTGCAACTGACAGAAATTAAAGTCACAAAAACTGAGGATGATAGAATTGTAGTAGAAAAATTGCTGATGTTTATCTATTAAGAGAAGACCCTAGCTTAGGGGTGTAAAACTCCCGGCCCCCGGGCTACCCCCCCTCTATAAGTCTAGCGATCTGATGCACAAAATATAATATAATCAGGCCTGTGAACATTGTTTGGGACTTTACTATCAATTAGTTGTTCCACATTATCGTGGGTAATTTAAACTACCCCTTTATGTGCAATTGAGATAAAAAAAACAATTCTGTTTAAAAATTTATTTAGTTTGATGCAAAATCCGAGCAAAGGTTAAAGGTGAAGAAGAAGAGAGCGGAAGAGAGCAGATTCAGAGCTGTATTCGTTGGTTGTCCATGAACAATAAAGATGTCGCTTTCCAAACCGAAAAGAAAAGTGGACGCTGAACACTGGCAGTGTCAAGAAGGATGGACATTACAGTACTTTTTCAATGGGAATGCTACCTGCCTGATATGCAATGAAAAAGTTGCTGTTCTGCATCTGCACCCTAGCAGATGCTTGAGGAATATAATCTCAAGCATCACTACTCGACTGAACACAGTGAACATTAAGAGAAGTACGAGTGAGACGAGAGTAAAAAACGAGCCACACAGCTACAGAAAGCTAACATCTCAGCAACGTCTTTTTCATAAAGCCAAGAAGGACGCGGATGGAAGCAAGTTATGTGGTGAGTGAATTAATCGGCAAAGCGTGAAAGCCATTAAAAGTGCAGTTTCTGAAAGACCGCATGTTGCAAGTTGCTGATATTCTATGTCCAGGAAAGGAGAGCTTGTTCAATAATATCTCACTATCAACAAACACAGTGGCAGAGCGGATTAACGAGTTGTCAAGTGACATTTATTAACAATTACTCGACAAAGCCTGACGCTTAACTGCATACACACTGTGGCGCTCGAGTAAAGTACAGACCAAACCACCAGTGCTGGCCATTTTCATCAGAGGTATTTATGAGAAATCTGAGGTGACAGAGAAGTTGCTGAGTTTGTCTCCAATGCACAGCCGTACCACAGCCAAGGATATATTTCAGCAGCTGTATGGTGCCATAGAGCGGGCTGGTTTGTCATTGAACGGAATAGTAGGCATTACCACTGATGGAGTTAAAAAAAAAATGAGAGAAGGAAAATGCGGATCCAGCAGTTGTTCTGCACTGTCTCATACACCAGGCATTGTGCAGCAAATGCTTGAAATACGAACATGTCATGTCCGCCTTCCTGAAATGTATCAATTACATCAGCTCCAGGAGTTTAGAGCACTGCCAGTTCGGGGTCTTTTTTAGAAGAAATCGAGTCAGCATATGGTGATGTACTGCACTGATGTGTGCTGGCTCAGCAGGGGAAAAGTCTTGAAGAGATGTTTTGAGTTAAGTGAGATAAGAGCAGAGGTGAAGAGATTCATGGAATATGGCAGAATGGATTGTTCCTGAACCTGATGATTCACAATGGATCATGGATCTTGCATTCTTAGTGGACATAACACAGGGAGCTGAACATCCTTAACCTGAAGCTGCTGGGCCCTGGCCAGCTCATCACAGCAGCTTATGAAAGTGTGAAAGCCTTCTCCACAAAACTGAGATTGTGGAAAACTCAGCTGTCTGCAAAAAACCTCAGTAATTTCCCAGCATGCAGATCTCTTGTGGAAGAGGGCAGAGCATTCAGTGGGGATGGAGATGCCACTGCTATTGAAAACCTACAGCAGGAGTTTGATGAGCGTTTTGCTGACTTCAAGGCACACCGTGACACTTGTGTGTTGCAAATGGAACTTATTGACTTACAGTGCAACAGTGAGCTAAAAACTAAATTCTGAAGGGCACAGGGAAAAGACATGACTGGACAATTTCTAAGAGAATTGCCTCCATCCTTCCCAGAACTGTCCAAAGTGTTCAGCCAGATAATGTGCTTTTTTTGGAGCACATATCAGTGTGAGAAACTCAACTATGAACTTCAATAAATGTACAGGTCCGGGCTCACCGATGCCCATCTTGAAACTGCACTCTGGGTGTCAACTGTGACCTCCATCAGGGCCAATGTGGCTCAGCTGTGTGAGCAGAAGCACTGCCCGGTGTCTGGTAAGACATAAATTATTCAGGGATTTCATCCCCTTCAGTACAAGGTTTTTATGTTATTCTAATGGAAAAAAATATTTGCACTAACTTAAAACTAATGGGTATAAAATATTTGCATTATTCTATCACGTATGAAGAAAATATGAGTAGAAGTACTGTCAGGTGTCCTAAATACAAATGTATTCAGCGATTTCATCTTGTTAGTTCAATACAAGGTTTCAGTAAGTTACTTACTGCTACGTACTTACTAGTTCATCACTTACTAAGAGTAAGGAAAATAGATATGTACTAACTGTTAAAAACTAAATATTTAAACAACTGCTGTTTTCATTTAGCATATTATTATGTTGGTAATGGAAATAAAGAAGCACAATTTTACTAATATTGCTCTTTGTTGCACTACTTGAACATTGAAGTGGCCCTCCTTTGAGATGACACTACCAGCAGTGGCCCCAAGCTAATTTGACCCCTGCCCTAGCTGTTCAGGGGTAAAGTCCGTCATGTGACCAACCTTGTTTTGAGCTCCTGGATCTCAGAACGGAGGTGAGCAGTTTCCTCTCGGTACTGGCAGATTTTGCGTTCATCGTCCTCTATCTGCTGGCTCTCCCTCTGCAGCTTGTTGATGAGGTAGTCCTTGATGACGGAGAGAGTGGCCGTCGAGTTGTGTGCCAGTGTCTGCACCACTATGGCCGTACAAAAACAATGGATGTAAGATGGGAATGCCTCTTCTTTTCAAACAGTATCTTACTGATGCCATGAGAGCTCAACGCTCTGTCTTCTCCTGAACTGATTCTAATATGACATGAAGAAAATCCAAACTAACTTGCATTAAGTATGAAATCAAATGTTCACCAGCTCACCAAGTAAGGGAGGCATCAGGTTGTTTTGGTCGATATGATGTAGGACCTCACTGATGTAGGCCTTGCAGTCCTCTTCTTTTCTAGCAAAGTATCCAAGTGCCTGCTCCCAGAGGCAACCCTCTTGATCCCCATAGCGCTTGCAGGCCTCTACCACTTTTCCATACTCTTCATTCTGCATGTGGTAGTGCATTATCTGCTGGTACCTGCACACAAATGTTAATGGTTATAAAATTAAAAATGAACATACTTTGGGTCATAGTTCTCAGCTCAACGGGCATGAAACCGCAGACCCACACTTTCATCCAAAGTGCAATAATGAAGATGAACATCCAACCCTGAATAAATTATACAGTCAGGTCTGTATGTATTTGGATAGTGTCACAGTTTTTGTAATTTTACGTCTGTACACAACCAGTGTATTTCAAATAAGTGTAGACTTAAATTCAAGGGGTTTAACAAAAATATCACATTAAGCATTATTAAGAAATAATGTCATGCCAAATTGCATCAATCATCAATAATCAATAATAAACTATACACAGCAACAATGATCTCAAACTGGCTCATGTTGTTAGTAACACACTTCCACTTCCAGACTTGTTTTGTTTGCCACATGAAAGCAGCAAGTAATGAGATGATCCCATTACCTGGCTTCATTCATATTCAGATGATGCTGTGCTCCTTACTTACAGTTTGCCCTTCTCATAAAGGTAGAGGACGCCTTCTTTGAAGTTGTGCATCTGGCACAGGACCAGGGCTTTGTCAAACACAGTGTGGTCACTCCTCAGCAGTGACACCGCCTCCCCCTGCAGGACCTTTTTTCTCTGACACACACATGCATGAGAAGAAAATAAGTTAAAATAATTCTTCCCTCGTTAAACAACAATTCAAATTCTGCTAAACTTTCAAATTTTCTGGAATGACATCACACAGCAATTACTTTCTACTGCAAACTGCATTGTTACTTCATTGTGCTAGGATTCTTAGCTAGTTTGGCTGTTTCGCACTGACCTCTGGGTCCTGTTCATGTGCCCAGTCTTGCAGCCGGAGCTCCAGCAGTGTGTCATACACACCCTGGGAAGAACGGGGGTCCACCTCGATCATGTGCTCCAGGAAGGCTTTCAGTTCTCGAGGGTTGTTTGCAAAAAC
The DNA here is from genome assembly GCF_022539355.2 of Hippoglossus stenolepis. Lineage (NCBI taxonomy): Eukaryota > Metazoa > Chordata > Actinopteri > Pleuronectiformes > Pleuronectidae > Hippoglossus > Hippoglossus stenolepis. The sequence goes on along the minus strand of NC_061497.1, from coordinate 950,817 downwards.
TGGGATGAATTCCTCAGAGTTGGCCTTAAACAAAATCCAATATAGCTATCAGGACTCATTTCAGGAGCAGAAGGTTTTTAGCCCCCCCACACATAAAGAAAACAGCATCACTACAGACTGACCTTATTGACGCGACTCCTCTCTGGGCTGCCTTTTTCACCAGCGTCTCCACTGGGCTGGTAGGTGGTGCACAGGCCCTTCAGGAGCAGTGTGGTGCCTTCAGGAACATGGTGCATCAGCGTCTTGCCGTAATGCTTCATGGTGCTTTCAGCTTGTTCAAAAGGCAAACGTCCGATGTAACGTAGCCCTTCCTGATAATTCTAAGTGTTGGAGGGGCACAATAAGATAAATCAGTTATAAGTGAATTCCGTAACTTCTGTATTTGTAAACTTAGACAATGCATAGAGAGCTAGAGGAAATGGCGAGGCGTGCTCAGTTTAGCTCAATTCGGTTGGCAGTGCGCAGAGCGAATGATAGAGGCACAGAGAAGAGCAGTAAATTACTGATGAACACTGTAAGCGCCCCCAACGGCACCCCCACCCCCCGGAAGGTCAAGTTAATTTTTAATTTTAATTTTAATATAGCGCCAGATCTCAACATAAGTCATTTAAGGTTACCTTTCCTATAAAACAGGTCTATAGCTTGCTCTTTTATTAAACAAACTAAATGGCCTTATGTTATTTATCTTATTTACACGACGGCATGTACACACGCACACACAGACACGTGCGCACGCACACACACACTGACACGTGCGCGCACACACAGGTGAGCACACTCCCACCAGCGGACAGAGAGCATCCATCGGAAAACATGTCGCATCAACCACCTGAAAAGCAGATAAAAATATCCGTGTTTTTTAAACGCTCCCAGGGTGGTGAAGATGGCAACACTCACTCTCCTGCGAGTAGCAGCCGGAGTAGCTCTCCTGCTCCGGGTCCAAGTACAGAAAAGAGCCCAAGTGTTGCACGCCCTGCCCCAGACAAGTGACAAAAGCTGCACACTTTGTGGATAATTCCGTTCATGTTTAGTTCAATGTACAGTTCAAAAATTGTTCAGATGTTATATTGACTGCTGTCATTAAAAGAAACACATAAACATCATGATTCCTTTAAGTTTTTGTGTCCGTGTCTGCCGCCCCCCAAGCTGTAAACCTAGGGGAAACACTGCAGTTTCCACTGTATCTGTTTATAAAACAAAAAAGGTGTGGATCTACAACTGTCTAAACTGCTTCATTTTCTGTGTTAAAGAGCTTTATACTTCTTCTATGAAGCGCGAAAGCCTTGGGCTGCACTTACTGCTGCAAAAAATGTGCCTGGGGCATCAGATGTGCAGCAGATTTGACTGTGAATCATGACTATCAGAGTGGTGTCATATAACTTGCGAGGTCTTACGCTTAGGACAGAGTGATGGGGACAAAGCACGACGCATTATTATTGACAAACTCCTGGAGAATACTGATGTCCTGTGCATACAGGATACTTTGTTAGCTAAACAAGACTTAACAAGACAGATTTAAGCACGAAGATAGCACGTGGCACAATATCTGGGGGGGTGGCCATACTTTGGCATAAGAAATATGATCCACCAGTCAGTGTGATTAGGCAAAGAGGTGGAATGGTGCATAGCAATTAAAGTTGTAAATAATAAGAATGCTTTTGTAATTGTAAATGTTTACACACCTTGTGAATGTTATCTAAATGAGGATGAATATCTTTAAAGGGGACATAGCATGCCCATTTTACCACAAGTTGATATGGTTCCTTGGGGTCTTAATGAAATGTCTGTAACATACTTTGGTCAAAATACCACAAGGATCATTTCAAACAGCACCCTTTTTACCCTGTATAAAACAGCCCTCCACAGAGTGACCTGTTTTGAGTGCCTGTTCCTTTAAATGCTAATGAGCCAGCCCCCCCTCCCCCGTCTCCCCATGATTTTAAACGATATAAATTACATATTTTATATGATATAAATGATCAAATATGCATCCCATACTTTGTATTCCCCTTCTATTGTCCTGGAGTTTTAATTTTCCCAATCACATAATTAAATGTCCCCCTCTGCCCCCCCACTACAAGCACACAAGCAGACAGACAGAGAGAGAAAGAGAGGGGTGGGGGGGGCTATGAAGACCATCATTTACCCCCGAACCCCGACATTCAACGGGTACAACAACAAGCGTAGAAAGCAGAATCGCGGGCTGACCTTATATATACAGTCTATGGGGCTGACCAGCGGAGAAATGCACGTCCCGTGTGAACAGCCAGGCGGCTGCCCTCTTGAGAACGGCGCTGCGCTGCTCGCAGCGGGCTCGCGTCCGGTGTAAACCCGGCGTAACTACTGTAACCCGGCGTACAGTAGCGCTGAACACTGCGGAAGTCTTCCACACTGCTGGCTGTGTGGCGTTGACACAAATTCCAGCTCACGCATGGGAGCGAGCGGTCGCGCCCGAGCAGCTGCTGCAGCCTCCCAGTCCCAACGATCCAGACAAATGCCACATGTGAGTGAATCGCGGGCTGACCAGCGGAGAAATGCTCGTCCCGTGTGAACAGCCAGGCGGCTGCGCCAGAACGGCGCTGCGCTGCCTCGCAGCCTCGCAGCATCCGGTGCAGGGAACATCGGCGTGACGGGGCCAAGACCATGAGGAGAGACTTCCAGTGCCTTGTTACGACACAAAACCCAGGAAGCTCAATCGAGTCGCTCAACCATGACGTTTCTGACTTAGAGAACTACTACAAAACGCGTGAGTGTTTTTTCCCAGAGTTTTTGGGTTGGTAGACATGAGCCAGATACCCACATTAACCTGTAGAAGCACTAACAAAGTGGAATTTGCATGCTATGTCCCCTTTAAGGGATAGTTCACCGAAAAATGAAAATTCGTTCATTATCTACACACTACTATGCCGATGGAGGAGTGGGTGAAGTGTACGAGTCCACAAAACACTTTAGGAGTCTCAGGGGTAAACTTTTCTGCAGCAGAATCCAATACAACTGAAGTAAATGGCACAATAAAACATTTCAGACGTAATAAAACAGAAAAAACATAACATGCCTCCATACTGCTTGTGTGGTGTCATCCAAGTGTCCGCAAGCCCCGACATTCATATTCGATTTGAAACAGCCTAATTTACACCTTGTTTTAAGCCTAAATGTTCACTGATTTTTCCTACGAGGTGCGTTCATGGACCCACGGACACACCATTGTGTTGCTACGTCCGCTAGCTTAGCCATACCAGTGGACTTTTAGGCCTAAAACATGGTGTAAATGACCTTGTTTCGAGTCGAATATGAATGTCGGAGCTTGCGGACACTTGGGTGACACCACAGGAGCAGTATGGAGGCATGTTGTGTTTTTTCTGTTGTTTTATTACATCTGAAGAAGAGGTCACCATTGACTACCATTCTATTGGATTCTGCTGCAACAAAGTTTACCGTTGAGACTCCAGAAGTGTTTTGTGGACTCACACACTTCACCTACCCCTCCATCGTGGTGTGTAGGTAATAAGTGAATTTTCAATTGTTGGTGAACTATCCCTTTAACAGTCTTGCTTTTATAAGTTGTTTTGTTAGAGAGTGTGCATATGCATGTGTATTTGTTGTTGAGGACATGAACGCTGATATTTCAGGTAATAACTCCCTAGCAAGCTGGTGCTGTCAAGCAAGGTGTTGTTACCAGAAGATAGTTTCACATATATTAGTGAAGCATGGCACACTACATCTTGGTTGGATCACTGTATATGTACAGCTGATGCTCATGACTGGATGGAGAGAGTTTAAATTCTGTACAGTTTTGCCACAACCGACAATATACCTGTCTCTACAATATTAAATGTTGAGAGTTTACATGAGCTAATTGATAAAGAAATCCACGAGCAAAGTGGGAAACTCTGGTATTATGAATCACTGACTGAGAAGTGCCTGAGTAACATTGATGTACCACTTGATGCTATTCTCTGGTGTAACATTAATTGTAATAACCAAAGTCCCACTGGAGATTTATGTATTATGACATTGTGAATTGTTTACATAATAGCAGTAGCGCATTTTGCCAAAAAAAGAGTGAGACAATATAATTTGAGACCTGAGTTGAATGAATATGTGTCTGAACTTCATACTGAGGCCAAAGAAGCTTTTAGAAACTAGACACGTTCCAGAAGTTGAACACGAGACATGCAAATGCTAGGTTCAAATATGCAAAATGTTTTGTTAAAAGAAATGAGCAGGCCATGAGGGCAAACTCTATGGCCAAAAGGCGTCAGCAAAATAATGTCTTTCTATTTTGGAAAGAAGTTATGGTTATGAATAACAGCAAGATGCCCTTGCCTTCCAGTATTGATTGGGTCACTGGGTCTGAAAGTAGTGCTGTATTATATAGAAATCATTACAGTGATATTTTTAATTGTATTAAGAGTGAAGAATTTAATGTAGGTGACGTTTCTAACAGGGTTGGTATGGTTATTAGACCTGGTGAAATGTGCCATTGAGAAATTGGCAGTACAAAGCATGTGGCCATGACCATACAACAGAACATCTGAAATATGCTAGCCACAGGATCTCAGTGTTACTTGATGTTTGTTTTACTGGTCTGCTATGCTATGCCATATATGCCTGGCATATTGCCTGACTCCACGTTGTCTTTCGTATTAGTGCCAGTTGTTAAGAACAAAACTGGAAAAAATATCCAGCATGGAAAATTACAGACCAATTCCTCTGGCTTGTACACTTTCCAAAGTACTTCAACAACATCTCTTGGATAGACTTCAAGAATATAACCACTGACAATCAATTTGGTTTTAAAAACAAACATGGCACCGATTTGTGTATATGGTGTGGACCATCTTTTTTATGCTGATGATGGACTTGTTTTGTTTACTTATAGTGCTGGTTTGCAGCAGCTACTGAGATTCTGCTCAGATTATGGTTTGCAGTTTGATATGAAGTTTAACCCTAAGAAGAGTGTGTTTATGATTGCTAAATTTGTGTCGATAAATTGATTCGACAACTGTCATCATAATGTCCTCAACTGAGCCTCAACAGAATGACACAAGGTATTCCTCTTGTTTCTGGAAACACTGGAACAAATGCCTGTATGTGTCCTAACAATAATATACTATATTGTATATAGATATGGACCTTTGTGTCTGCAATAAAGTTGAATTTAATTGAGAAGAGGAGGTTTTACCGAAGGGAAGAATTGCACTGGGAGTTTGATTGTGCGATGAGAGGGGGTCCAGATGATAATAATATTCATTTTAAGTGTCAATGAAAAAATTTGAAAGCTATTAACAAAAATTTGAAATGCTCTCTTGGCTCTTTTGCAAGCACTTATGAGATGGTCGCTAACTTCAACTCATCAGTTTCCTTCTGTAAAGTCACCAGGGTCAGCAGTCGGGATCAGATCATGAAATGTGAAATATCAAACTTTATCCTGCACTGCACAACACAGCTGCTGAACTCTTACTGAAGAGTGGAGCAGCATGTCTGAGTGTTGTTCTTCAGATTCTATCCACACGTCTGTCTTTTTTGTTTAATTTTGGGCACATATGCATCATGGAAAGTCCTGCTGCTTCGGCTACAAGCAGCTTCTGTTCACCCTGCAGGGACAATAATCAGCTGATGATTATGAGAGAAGTTCTCATGTTATAAGCAGCACTTTGATCAGGGATTTCTCCACAGATTTATGGATGTTTATCATTGATAGATATCAGAAATCATGTGACCAACCCAGTCTAATCAGTTCATCTTTTAGTCCAAGTGAAGGTTTGTACCTAATTTGACCAAAATTCTCTCAAGTCGTTCCGCAGATGTTGTGTTCACAGTAATGGGACAGACTGACAGACAACGAAAAAACATAGTGCCAATGACTGTGCTCAGAAATAATAAACAGAGCTGGGTGATATGGTCAAAATGGTATTACTATAAATTCGTTCATCTCATTCGATATAGACAATTATCAAGAAAAATGTTGAATCATTATTTCTTTCTAATTCTGGAGAAGTGAAAACTGGAGAAACCAATTTACTGTGGTTTTATTTATTTGGTGAACAGTGAAACAGTTGCCAAATGCCTGAATTCTCAAACTGTGGGGTTTCCGCTACGTTACGTGCCGTATCACCCTGCTGCATGTCCTCCCTCCTCACTCCCCCACTGACCTGCGCTCACTTTACACGTTAACAATAAACACCAGCACTAATCAGAAGTTATTAGAACACTTAGGCTACAGTACTTGAAGTTTACTTTGTGTTTGTTTGACTAGCTCTAAAGTTTAGGAGACACGTATATAAACACATTGATAAAAAGTGTAACATTGTTGTGTCTGTAACATGACGCGCACAGCCAGGACTCCAGGGTTAAAGTGACTAGAACGATCCGCATGATCGATAAGTAACTAAATAAATGTGATCTTCAGTTTGTGTGAAGCGCGACACACACACACACACACACACACACACACACACACACACACACACACACACACACACACACACACACACACACACACACACACACACACACACACACACACACACACACACACACACACACACAGGAAGAAGTTCTTCCCACAGATTATGATGCAACACAGTGTTTTAACTTCATTGTTGCACAAGAAGCGACACCCGTTTAACTGCCAACACATTAATATGAATTCAGCAGGTATTTATAAAGATCAGTTCTATGTGTGAGTGACTCGAAAAGAGCAGAGGGGCAGAGTCACTTGTCCCCATTTGGGGGGTGTTATAAAATAATTGTTCATAATGGTAATCAAGTAAAAAGTTTGAAATAAGCGGGATATTGACTTGAAGTAATATTGCCCAGCCCTTATATAATTAACCTTTTGTTATACTGCAATGAAGAAAATTATATTTTCATTACTATAATTGATTGATAAACAGATAAACATGTGGAAGCTGTCTGTCTGTTCAGAGACTATTAAAATTCTGCATTTGTGTTAAATTATATCCCTAATGGATACATTCTTTTCTCACTTTACAGCAGTTTTTTAAAACGTTTTTTTTTACATTTGAAATTGTGTTTTTAAATTAGTAAAGGTTTGCAAATGTACTTGTATGTTTTATTATTTACCTTGAGGTCCTCCAGCTGGATCTTCAGGTACCATTCATGGTGCATGTGCTTCTCAGCCAAGAAAACAGCGTGACTGTGGTAGCCGGCCTGCCTTAGAACCTTGATGGCAATCTCCACATCAAAGTGGACCTCACTGTCACTACTCTGTTGAAATAGATTACAGAAAGACAGTGGTGTCAGCATTTGATATGGCAGCTGTTAGCTCATTAACACAGACACATCGTTCCACTTCCTTCACTTTCACAAACTTTCATTTGTTTTCATCTCTAAAACCTGCATCGCTCACTTTTAAATTGTAAATGGTTCTAGTCTTACTGGTTTCCAGTCTTTCAGTTGCCACAAAAATCTTCGCAGAGATAATTTACATTCACACATACAGCCCCTGTGGAGAAAGTCCTGAGGATCTCTAAAGTTCAGTGCATGTCTGAAAGCAGCTTATCATACATCACTCACACAGTGCTGACATTTAGCAGACAGTCACCTTAATGAACTCCTCCAGCTTGGAGCTGTCCTTCAGCTTTGTGTAACAGTTCAGCAGCAGTGTGGTGTGGTCTGCGTTAGCCAGTGACTGCCTGTGCAGGGCCTGCAGATATGCCGTCAGGTTGTGGATCCTCTGTGCGTCCAGAAATTTCCTGATAACGTACGATGGCTCCAGTTTCCCAATGGTGCTGTGAGAACATACAGGGATGTTTTCTGAGTGGTTGTATCTCAACCCTTCACAGCAAATATCACAGTCTACTCTATGACAATAACAGCAGCTTGCTGGCAAATATTTGGTGATGTAGCTACCGAATGTACTGCTGGATGGCACCGTCATGGTCTCCCTTTAAATAGAGGTGGTCCCCATACTGCCTGAAGATCTCTGACAGGCCGTCACTGTCCAGGTGCTGGCTCTTAGCCAGGTTTATGGCCATCACAAACAGGTTCTTTTTAAACAGCATCTTAAAAGACAAATAAGCATGGAACAACATTGCTGCCTGATCCACAGTAATAACAGTGAGTGAGCTGATTTAGTGAGTTCATTTCACATTATCACAGGCCAATGGACTCACCTCCAGCTTGGTCTGTGTGTCTTTCTCTTGAAGAACAAACATTTTTCCATCCCTGGTTAGGATGTAAAAGGAGCCCCACTCTGCCACCACATCGACGACATCATCAAAAGAGGAACTGTAGGCGATGAACTTGTTGTCCAGGTCATAGATGGTGAGAAGCTGTTTTTCTGATGGAGAGCTCTCCCTGCTACCAAACCCTGCCCTGAACAGAAAAGACAGTGTCAACAGTCTCACAGGAACCAGGACTGTTCTTCTTCAAACATCACCCTGTTGAATCAGACAGTCAAATGTGGTAATGAATGTAATGCGACGTTTCCAAGACTCATTTACTCATTGGATGAACTGAACTTATATTGCATTTCTTCAAAGTGCTTTATATTAAAGGTTATATTCACACATTCATACAGTGCTTCTATATGTGGCTTCTCTATCATACATATTCACATATTACCAGAGTGTTAAAAGTTGCCCATAACAGTGCAGAGATCCTTAAGCCACCATGTAACTTCTACTTGTTTATTCAGTCTTGTCCTTACTTGTTTGGTGACTTTGCATCCCTGATGAGTAAAAACAGGTAACCTCGGTGCCACTTGGCGAGTAGCTTGTGTCCATCGAAGGCGAAGCAGGGCCCTCGCTCATCGGGCTGATACAGGTACACGCATTCATCACCAGCCACAATGAACTGGGAATCCTGGGAAGGATCTGCAAGCGAGGAGCAGCGGAGTCCACAGCCATGTGTATCAAGCTCAACTTTTGGATACTCCTTGATGGACAGGGTGTAGCACTGAACAAGAGGAGACAAGAAGCGAGATGATGGGAGGTCAGAAAAAAAAAAATGTCAGGAATTTAGCTGACTGTGTGGTTCATCTTCAGGTTGACAATAGTATCTTCTCTTTCAAAATTTCAATTACATGTTGACTTAAGCTGCTTTCAGACATACGCAGATACTCCATATTTTCACCTGAGTAGGTGCATGTGTGAATGCAAATGTCAGAGTGAGAGGCTCCACAGTTTCTCTGCCAAGCCTACTAGTATAAAGTCAATAGAAATTCAGGAGAATTCGATGTGAGAATAAAGCGCGGATTCATCACTTGAGCGAGTTGATGGCGCTTCTAAGGCGTGACAGATGCAAAACTGAAAAAAGAAAAAAGCTAAAATATATCCCAGTGAAAAAGCTGAGCTACAAACATAGAAGACACTGATGAAGATGTTGAATTTTGTGCTTTTCAAGACCTCAATAAATAGAGTTTTTAAGAGAATGTATTTAACCTATTTATAAGTTTATTAAGATATTAGAACAATAACATTAAGTGAGTGTAACACTTAGGGACATTAGAAGAAATATTTTAAAAATAAAGTTACTTTGCACACATACATATATACACACACACACACGTGTAAGTTATTTTTGTTGTAAATATCCTGTTAAATTACAATTATCAATGTTATTAGCATTGTTGCAATTGTTACTATTAGTATATTATTATTAGTCTTATTGTTTATTAGTTGTACAATGTTATGGTCATGTCTGCCAATGAAGCTTCATTGACTTCAACAAAAAACTTTTTTTCATTCACATGACTATTATGTCGGACAAAATTCAAGTGCTCACTGACCCTTTACATAAACCTCAAGAGGACACAAAGGTGATTTCTCTAAAACTACAGTGTAGCCTAAAGGAATATAAATGATACATCACTGTGTTCACAATTTGCATTTGTTTGATTGTGTTAAGAAACTACACTGTTGAATGGTTCACACACTACAACTGACATGGAGAGACATTACTTTCAGGAATTACAGGGCTGATTGCAGTTCCATAGCTGACCACTGATATGAAAGACTGAGAATTGTGTGGCGCTGTGTCGTGCTCTTCCCACATGAATACTTAACATTCAGCGTAGTAGAAATCAACACCCATTGGTGCTTGACAGTTTCCCCATCAGCCTTAAATGCATTGCCTGCAATTGTAATACTTTGCAGCAAACTTATGGTCAATTTAAGATAATTTAAGACCTTAATTTCATTGATTTTAATTTAAGACTTTTTAAGGAGCTGCAGGAACCCTGCAAAGAGTTAGTAGAAAGAAGAACTGATGACGGTGTCTGTGTGGTAAAGAAAACCATGTGATCTCCGCAAATAAGTGAATACGTCGCTTCCTGCCAAACTGCAGGTAAAATCCGTAGCCAATTCTCTGGATTTTACCCTCAGGTCATGTCTGCAAACAGCTTTACTGTTAAAGCAAGGCTCTATAAAAGTTGAAAGGGTTTATCTCCACCATGCAGCCCAATGTTCTCAGAGCGACCAGACTTACATGAACCTTCTCCAGAGTGGCAACAAACAGATGTGTGACCTTTGCCACTTGGCGGAAGGCGAGGCCAGTGACTGGGCTGCTCCCCTCGTGCAGTGTTAGAGTCTTACTGTGGCGATCCCTGGTGATGTCACCTTTGGTCAAAACCACACTGCCATCTGTGAAGCCTGTCAAGAAACACAACAGCCATTATAATCTGGGAAGAGAAAACTCTGTGTTAGCCAAACAATGAGTGCTGGGTGAATGGGCAGGAAGCAGACCCTTCCATTGTGTCTTACCGATGGCCATGAAGTTGAGGTTCTCGTGCACACCGAGGCAAGACACTTCAGTCGGTTTGTTGCCAGGAATCGCAGGAAAAATCCTGGTGCAGAGAGGATTTCCACTGTCTCTCTTGTCTAGGTTCCAGACCTTTACCTGTGAAATGAGAGCCGCCTCAGTTTCCATGAAATCACTGGCGCAAATGTTCTGTGCTTTAGGCTTCTCTTGAAAGAGACACTTACTAGAGGGTTTATTCCTTGTTCATCCTGCCCCACTGACACCAGGATGCTGTGCTGCTTCAGCTGGTAAAGGTGTGTCACTCGCAGCTTGTAGGCCTGAAAAAAGGTCAGCTGCAGGGAGCGCGTCATGAGCCAGATCTTGCCATCCATATGTGACATCATGAATGTTAAAGACAGTTGGACATAGCTGTTGCACAAGATGCAGTCGGCATGAGAAATCAAGTTTGGTCATTTTAGGCTATGGGAAGCTTGTCTGTCAATGAAATCACTGACCACCAACCCTGCTAACTAATTCTATAAAGTTGCATTTCTGTAAGGCAGTAGTGTCTGTGCTCTACTAATACAACAGCTGCGCATGCACATCTGGATAGTGCAGCAAGGGAACATGTTCTGCTTTGAGAGGAAAGAGGAGGCTTCTCTGTCGATACATTTACAGTGTTAGAGATCTGCCACTGCTCTATCCCTCCCTCCGGTACCTGGTGTTTTCTATTAAAACCAAACTCCATGTACACGTTTGGAAATTCAGCTTCCGTCTGTGAAGAGCCACTCAAATCTGTACACACCACTGTCCTGGGTTAACCTGGACCACTCGGTTCTCCTGGCTGCACAGTCATGGCTCTGCTGAAGTCATGTTGCTATGGGGTTTAAGGGGGTTATTCCGGAGGTCGTTTCACCAGCTATTTGTTGTCCAGTGTGACGAATCAATAGCGAAGTAGAAAGAAATCCCCAAGGCCACTCGAGCTTCGGGTGGAATAAATCCAGACTTTAAAGGTTTTTAAACAGAGTTTGGTGCGACGCTGTTTCTAAAAGCAGCGAACGGAAACGGACCTGACTACCGGTCAGTCCTCAGCTCACTGCTTGATCCCATGTGCCGTTAAGTTTCTTTTATTTCTAACACAGACACCAAATAACAAGTGTTTACTTTCATGTTAGCTAGCATCAGCTGTCAGGAGCTAGCACAACATTAGCTGCTCGCTGCTGGTAAAGGATATCTCCCAGGACGATGTGGCCACGGCCCGAGTCACAGGCCGAGACTCCGCTCGGAAGAACACAGTTCTTCCCATTATCCACCGGATCCTTCACCGTGTCTTTGTCGAAGAAGACAAATTTCCTCCACTGTAAGAAGGCTGCCATTTTGTTAGCGTTAGCTGAGTGGAACAGGGCGTCGTCATGTGACACAAAAGTCACGTGAGCAAACCGGCGTTGTCGATCCTCGATCTATCAACACGTGACCATTGACAATAGAAAAAACGAAAGTACTGTTTTTATTGAATCTTATTCTGTAAAGTTATTCTGTCTGTAAACGTCCCACCAGATCACAGGTGAACACGTTTCCACACCACTCCACTTTAGTTGCATGGACAGTTTATTTCCAGTGGATAAAACTGATGTGTGCCCATCCATCTACATTTAATAATACATTAGAAAGTATAGCAAATTTCTTGAATATCCCTAAATGAAATCTCATTTACAAAAATCTTTAATTCAGTAATTTGTTGAAGTCCCTTAAGGAAACACTTACAGCTTCAGGTCTCTATGAGCTTCACACCTGGATTTCTTCACTTTGTCTCCTTCCTCCTGACGGATCAGCTCATCTGAAGTCAGCCTGGGGACCGTGGATGATATAACCTTCATCTCCAGCTCTGTACATCCTCTGTGGGTTGATGTCTTTTTCTGGGCTACTCAGGAACTGTCAGGGACTTGTCCTGAAGACACTCCTGCTTGTCTTTATTGCAGGGACACACACAGACATTTATCAGGTTTACCATAACCTGATGAATGGGAAACACCCCCACAGAATTAAGAATATCGTTGGAAAAACCTTATACTGTATATATGTACATGTCTGACATGTTAGCACACCAGAGGATCCAGCTGAACTTTCATTGATGCGATGCTGGCACTGATTTGACTCAATGATTCCTGGTAAATCTCAGGAATTACACTCAAGTCAGCTTAAGTTTAGTAAGTTCAAGATTTACAGAATACAACATATTTCACTGTGGCTGTTATTTGATCACCAGGCTCTCCACTGCTCGAGGTTAGCACCCTACAAAACACAGAGGCACTATCTTTAACACTATGTAAAATGATCTTTATAACTATGCAAAGATGTAGTATCCTACATTTTATACCATGATGGCTCAATATAACACTTCACTACAGTATAACCATGTGAGGAAATCCTGAACTGCAGGTGTATGTTGGTGTTCAGTGAACCAAATAATGTGCTTTGAAAATCAGAATAAACAACAAAATCTTTTCACACAGGTGGAATAGACGTTATTTTAATAGGTGTTCAAGAAGTTATAATTGCGTCAGCAGAAAGTGTAAAAGGAATAATAGTTGCATCAGCAAACAGTGTTATGACATAGAAGTTGTAGGTGGGGTAAGGGTGGTGGGAGGATGAGGGATCCCTCACTAAGCAGGGGTTCCAGTAAGGCTGCATTTAACAAGTGGGCTGTAACAATCAAAAAACATATCTGTCATGATGCTTACCAATAAGATAAATTAGATTAAGCAAATGTTGTAAAAACTACATGGAGGAAAGAGAATCAAAACATCTGGCATAATCTCATCACAAAAAAACAAAAACAAAGCCATGATCTACATTCCAGTAAAGGGTAGATAATCTTATACATGTTCATGTATAAATGGGTGCATATTCAGTTGTATATTCCATTGATCCTTTATTCCACTAAACCTATAAAAAAGAACAGTAATAAATAAGTTGAAACTCAAGCATTCAGTTGTTCGGTCTGATTGCAGGAGCATCCCTGTTTCATAAACTGTCCTGAACAGACTTTCACTTTTACTGCAAAGAAAAAAATAGTAGCAAACCAGGGAAAGCTATTGTCCCGCCACTCAAACAGCAAGAATCTCTCAGAATCTCTCATTAATGCTCACATGGTACAGTAAGTCCTTCGGACTTAAAATCTTCACACATTTCCACTGAGTCTGCAGCACAGCACCTATCCTGTCGTGAGAACGGTTGTAACTATGCACCTAAGGAACAGTATACCATCATAGCATACGTACAGTACAATCAAGACTGAATTAGAAAAATACAGGTACAAAATGATTACATTCAAGAAGACAGTACTAGCACAAAGGGTATTATAGTCATTTAAGTAACTAATATAGGAATTTCAACTTTATAGAAGCATTTTCTAGATAGAAAAGGTGAGGGGGTGGAGAAATGACAGTATTATGGCTGTTTTGTAGATGTGTGGATTTGTTATTGACTGATTTCTCGCCTATGTAATGTTAAAATGCATAATTTCTAGAGAGTGGGTAAAAATTTATATATATTTTTTCAAAGATCATGATCATTTTGGTTTGGGTCATAAGGTGCAAATACTGTATACTAAAAGAGGCATTGAGTGGTGCTCTTTTGTTGCACATCATTCCAACTCTGGGTTCAAACACCAAGGAAAGCCCATTAGATACATAGGATGAATTGTGCTGACATTGTTACCTGAAGATTTACACACCTAGAAAATGCAGTGCAACTGGTACGCTAGCTTTGTTTCCGTCTTTTCTTTTTCTTTTTTTTGACAATATTTCCATTTGAATATAAGTGTTCCTTTTCTTTGGCAAATGTCAATAAACTCAAAAGCAAATATATATCTATTTTGGGGGAAGACAATTTTGTCTTGCAAAGACCTACACTGATGTCCACCAGTGGAAGAACTATACAGTTTACTGCTTGGATGTTAACATCCTAATGTGACTTTCTTACATATTTAAAGAAGACAAGGTCAAAACCTAGTATATGGCTGGACCGCGCATTGAGGACGTAGGAACCGCTGTAAACAACTACTTTCATTAGGAAGTAGCAAAATCCTGCTTGAAAAGTCACTAAATGTTATATGATGTAAAATACTATTTCATATCAATGATGTCATGGTGTCATATTTGCATTCTGCTTAGTGTCAGCTGGTTTCAGCCTTTTTTGCCTCTCTCCTACCCTCTGTGCTCACATATACAGATTTTAATACAGCTAAGTTCACAATAAAGCTGTTGTCTTTGACATGACTTTTTCTGTTTCTGTGTCAAACAATGGAACATTTATGAAACAGTGACAGAAACATGGCCTATTAAAACGACATATTACCCAGCAGTGACTGCTGTGCTAAAATCCTGATTTTATAAATTTGATGACGGTCAACGAAATCGCCAGACATGTGAGTAACAGACAATGGCTGAGTGAAATGATTTATCAGAACGTTCGAAGCTCATTCTCATCCATGTAACTGCAGTCAATTGGATAAGAGTCATAAAGGTTAGCCTACGAAGGAAAAGCCAGACTTTGTGCCTGCGGCCAAATACGGGTGACTGTCTTTTACGGAAAGTAGCTAAGGTTTGTTGCAGACAATAAACGCGCTAAGTTGGCAACACTGCCCGTCAGTGCACCTCTTATGGTAGCAAACTGGTCGCACCAATTCATTTCAGGCGAGCAAAAACCCAATGGGGAAAGCTGGAACACTTGGCTCAAGCAGTAGTATAATGCAATCACTCATTGCGTTTAAGACTCTGGCGTTTAAGTTTATAGCAGCCTGCCGTGCTGTTGCGGTCCAGCCAAAATATTTAAATGAGCTATTCCGTTTAATATTACATTTTTGTAAAGCATACTGTGGTCTCCTTTAACTTAACTGGGAAACATTTACACTTTGTTTATTAGATTTTAAGGATAAATCTCAAGCAATTATAGTTTTTTGCATCTACTACAAAACTTGCACACAAGGGCCTACATAAGCAAAACCCTATTACCATGTAGCAATGCCTTGATTTAGGAAGAAACACTTTTTTCAAGATCCACAAGTTCTCTAAGACCCATTACTTTCTTATTTGTTGGTCCTGACATTAAGTGTCTAAGAAATAGTGATGCAGTCATAGTGAAACACACTCCTCCAGAGGTGAAAAGACAAGCTTATTGTCAAGAGACGCTGCATTTTATGTTAGTGCCCATTTGCTTAGCAGGTAAGCACAGATACATTAGTTGTCTATGAGCTTGATCTTTTTTTGACAACAGTCTTAATCCAGTAAACTTGACCTCAAGAAAAACCAAGCTCATAAAGAGGACCTGGTAAAAACAGCATCATAAATGCACATTTAAAACAGAACAGAAAAGACAAATCTATAAACGTTATAAATGTGACTGAATCGAAAATGTGATCACTAAAGTATTGGTCTACACAGAGGAACTACAAGCTGCTTGCTAAGGAGGTGAGGGGTATTGCTGGGGAGTCTGTAGCTCTCAGGTAGCCTCCACAAGCCTGTGGCAGCTCTTCCAGGTTCCACCGACCCTTGGGAAGACAACACACCTTCAGCAGGACTGTATTACTACTGCTTATCAACTGCAAACTAAAGTACAGCCAGGACAGCGGCATGGAACTGGAATGATCCTGACCAACATAACACAATAAATCCAAAACAGAAAGAGCACAGATAAATACTTGTACAAATTAAAACATGGATTACATGGGACCTCTGAGTAGACCATTACTTGGCAATAAAATCTCAAAAGGCCAATAGGAAACAAATGGGGAAGTTATTATCAAATTATTATGAAATGCCTTGTCTCCATTAGCTCTGAGAGGGACTATAGCACAGCTCAGTCTGATTTCCACAAGAAATAAAAAACAGAAAATGTTTTTTGTTTCCAAATTGCTCATTTTATGAGACATACAGAATAAAACCCTTTCACAAATTTAATCCATTTACATTGGCAAACCCCTGATCTTTTACATGGGAGTTTGTGGCTGGCTTTGGCCAGGACACTCAAGACACTATTGAGACAGGCCTTAATTAACTTAAAGTAAGAACTCTGTCTGGTGGAGACAAGGCATTTTATTACCCTTCCAAGAGCAACTCAAACTTAAGCTACAAATTAGTGCAGTGTTTATGTAATTGAAAAACAAACTAACTAACAAAAACCTTTCATGAAATAAGTTGCACACAAGGAACTGACCATTCTAATTGCTACGCAAACTGTATTGACAAAAACTGCATTTTCACTATTCAAAAATGTTAAACTGACTTGGGGACTATGATGGTATTGAGCAAGAAGCTGGTTGAGGGCTTTGTGGTGGTAAAGAGGGTCTAGGTGGGAGGGTTAAGGCTATATCTGAATTACTTCCACACCATCTCCCCATAACAAGAAGCAGTTTCAAAGCAATCTTACTGTTTCATGAGCCAGACAGGGACACAGTGAACTCTAGTCCAAATGCAAAAGTATGCACAGTTGTATTCTTAAACATTCAGTCTAAAATGATTATTTCTAGCTACCACATACTGTTTTACAGTAGGATCATCTTGACATACATATCAAATGCTCATCCATGGTTTATCTGTAGTTTGGGTACACCACAACAGTGTACCAAAGGGAAACACTAAGCAAGTAGTTGCTAATGGATGCCTATCCATCATGATTATTTACCCTGGTTAAATTCATTTTGGGTTGAAGCTGGAGGACATGGAAGGGATAAGAGCTATTCAAATAGGGAGGTATTCTACCAGAGGTGCAGGGAGCTCTTCAGTAGGCGTGTGTGTGAGGTAAAAAGGTGACAGCAAGCTGTGTTTGTCTATAAAAACCAATGCATTATTGGGTCTTTTCTTACCTAAAATGCTCTTTATTAAACGGCAAGATATGACCTTAAAAATGGCCTCTAGTTGACAAAACAGTGTACAACAAACTGAACCATCTCTATAGGGGAACCCATGCACTAAGAGATAGCTTGGTTCTTCCACAGGCCCTAACAGAGCATCTAAGGGGGGTGAAGAAAGGCATCCTGCCTCAAACCAAAGGAAGGCTTCAGGGAAACACTGAGATAGCAAGGAGCAGGGAGGAGGAGGAGAAGGTGTCTTTCCCCCAACGTGAACCCGAGCTCAAGCAAATTCACCATAAGGAGGAAGGAGTCCTTCCAAAGCTTCCTGTTCAAGTCTCCCTTCAGCGTGGGCTTACCACTGAGGAAATAAAGCTCCACTGTCAATGTCCAGGTTGTGGCTTCTCATAACAGCAGCAGAGTTTCACTGATCAGCACAGGAGATGAGGACTGGAGTCTGGGCAAGCTCTTTCTTCTGACTCTCAGCCAAGCCTCTCTGGCCTCTGAAACAGGACATTGGACAATGTGTTTTAAATACTTGCATATACAGTGACACTTTGCTCTAATCTACTGCTGTCTTTTCTGTCAGAGCTAGAGTGCAGAGTCAAGTTGAGAAAGGTACATGAAGGCAACTGTAAAACATGGGCTTCAGCATGGACATTTGCATATTTATTATCCTACACCTCTGTCTGCTGCACCCGGCTGCACCACCTCGCGCCTGAATAATGCAGACGATTTGATGCTGTTGTGAACGCGTCTGTGCAGAGAACCTCCCGCTGTGTTGTGCATGCGTGTAAGGCAGACTGCAGGTAAAATCCGAAGAATTGGCTACGGAGTTTAACCGCAGGTCATGTCTGAAAATGGCTAGAGACTTTTGGAAATGATGACAGTCACCCACATTCGCTTCTCGATTGGGTCTCATTAGTCACAACTCAACAACCAGCACTAAATACAAAGTGTTGCTAACACTTACTGGCAGTAACAGTTCCAACTGGTCAGTCCAGGTAAAGAAATGCCTGCTTTTACCAATTTATTACCATTTTTCACCATTGCTGTTTCTTGGTTGCAACTGAGCAACCAACTCCAGAGCAGACAATGTGCTTCCTGTTTGCACTGACATGCACATGACTAGTGTACATTGAAAACTCCTGAAATGCCTTGTTTGCATTTCAGATGTTTTCTGGTTAATGTGTCGCCATGTAACATATAACCTGTAACATGTCCACCTACCGGCGAGTTTGGCTCAAGTTAGTAGGCTACAGCAGAACTGACACAATAGTTACCATGGCTACAGTGGTGTTTATAGCTAAAGTAAGGTCCGAGAGATTTCTGTCACGTAGTTGACCAATCAAAAAAAAGAGCAGACCTGATACTCTGGTCCAACATCCTGCGTGTTGACTACTTTGTAGACTTGACAGTACCCTGGGAGGATGGAGTTGATGAAGCGAATGAGAGGAAAAGGCTGCGGTATGCATGGCATTTGAGGCAGAGCAACGCGGCTGGAAAGCAATAGTTTGCCCTGTGGAGGTTGGCTGCAGGGGTTTTATTGCAACATCCACCAAAAAAATCCATGGACAAGCCCAGCGCCAGACCATAACAGAAACATCACAGACTGCAGACCAATGCAGCCAATGGCTCTGGATCAGGAAGAAAGATCCCAACTGGGCCCCAAGATGCTAGGGACATGCACCCAGGTCTGATCAAGCTGTGGTGGGCCTGCCTGGAAACTAAGCTTTTTGGAATACAGACAGGGACTAATACGGAGGGAGGGTGAAAAGATTTGTATGATTTTTCTTCACATTAAACTGTCTACATACAACACACTGGTCTGTTCCTTGGAGACTAGATATGATGAAGAGTTGAGTTGGCCGTGACAGTCTAATACAAGGCAGAATCAAAATTAGGTCGTAAAAGTTCAAAAAACCTTTGCAAACTATAAGTCATTCATTATAAGTCAGTTATCAGGCACATAAAGGACATTTCATGAAAATCACACTGTGGCATATGTTACTATTTACACATCATTATTGTGTATAACTTGTGCTTTGTCTCCACCTGTGAACGTTTTCCATGGCTGCTACCTCAGCGAGGGCTGCCAAGCTGAAGAAAGCAGGTAGCTCTTGTGGTACGGTGCTCCTCTCCGTCTCCTCTGCTCTGGGATTACTGTAGCACCCTTTTTCATTGCATAAATTCTGTTGGTGTAATGGCTTCTTATCCTGTTCCTGGTTCAGGTCCCTAGTTTTGTCCTCTGTAGCAAAAAAAACACAATGTATTTAATGGAGAAAATGTCAGAATTGTCAGCACTTGTAACCAATACAATTGACTCGAGGAGGGTGGGGTTATTTTTATTTTCAGTGGATTATATGGTCAAGTGCCTTTGGATCATTGGTTCCTGCTTTTTCTTATCTATAATTTTCTATTGTATTACTAAAGTATTTTCTTCATTATACCTTATCTACAAATGTGAAAATCTATCATTCACCTTCCTGCCCACGCAGCCGAGCTGTACACTGTACTCCCATACATAACTTTCTTACTTAAATTTTTTTTTTGAGAAATGAGAAAGTAAAAGGTCAGAGCCCAGTAATGAAGTCCTAACATCAGGGAGTGTTTGTCGTGCCTGGCTGCTGACAGCGATGTCAGCCTGACACCAGCACTGAGTCGCACTGCCCATCACCAGTTTTGCGGCTTGTCATTTTAAAACAAGACACTCAGTTTGTGAATGTTACAACTTGTCACACTGCGGCCCCTGCCTTGCTCTGTATACAGTGATGCAGCTTAAAAAATTGTGCTGTGATGGGATCACTGAATCATAGTATTTTTTAGGGGAGACATCAGTGTCAACCCTCCTAAGAAAAGTAGTTAAATAAAACTAGTTTATTTTATTTTATTTGTTTTAATTAATATCAACTTTTTTTAGGAATTAAAAGTGACTTACAGAATACTTAGCCCCTATACAAAAAGAAAGATATGATCATGATTAAGAATACTATGTCACATATTGACAGATTTCCTTAATCTGTGTGGTTATGGTTGGTTTATTAAAATGTTGTTATTATAATCATATTTTAAACTGTCTACACAAAACGCGTAGATTCTTAATGTTAAACTAATCTGTGGCTTATATTTTGATAATATGGCTCTTTTTGATGGATCAGAAGAACTTCCTCTCTGAAAGTGTAGTCTCCAACTAGTGAGCTATCAGTTGTGCTTTTATGGCTTTTTCCATAAATGTTCCTAAAATTCAGCTAAAAAAATGAAAAAATCTATAGTAAATTTAAAGAAATTAAAACATGTAATGATACAATTTGAGAAATAAGTTTTGTATTATGTACAATGAAAAAGTAGCACTTATAGCTCTTATATAAATAGCACTTTTCTTAAAAATGTGCTTTACAAGCAAGTGATAGCACTGGACAAAAATAATTTGAATAAAACAATGGAACATGCGCAGAGGGAATAGAAAAATAAAACACATACAATTGTATAAATAAATAGGATTAGTAAGTGTAATTAAGAGCCAATGTCAATAATTTGTGGAAGCTTTCACAAAAAGAAAAGTTTTAAAAATGGATTTAAAAGAAGGTGGAGAATTATTCTGTCTAAGTAAAATGGGAAGCAAATTACATAATTTATCGGCTTTAATAGCAAAAGCTTTGTCACCCGTTAATACACGGTGAGACCTGGGAGTAACCAGCACTGCTACATTTGCAGATGTTAGTCAATAATTCTGAAAGGTATTTGAGTGTAAGGCTATTAAGGGGCTTAATAGTGAGCAATAAAATCTTGAAATCAATATGAAATTTAACAGGGAGCTAGAGTAAGGAGGCCAGCGCAGGGGTGACGTGGTCATGCCTTGTCCCAGTGATAAACTGGGCAGCAACAGTTTGTATCAGCTGGAGACACTGGAGGGAGCTCTGGCTGACACCTGAGTAAAGTGCACTGCAATAATCACAGCGAGAAGATATACAGTCAGCTTGGTATTGTTCGTCCGATCAGAAAGATTAGCAGTAACGAAGAAGATGGAATTAGTGAGACTAAACAGGATGACCTCAGACTTGTAATCATTGAATTTAAGGAAATTGTGGAACTTCGAGGATTTAATATCAGATAGGCAGGTTACGAGATTGTTAGACCGCTCAGAGTCAGATCTCTGGGTTTTAATGGCATATGTAAATGAGTCGTCTGCCTAAAAATGATCAAATATATCATGACTTTGAATGACCTGGCCAAGATGCAGCATAGATCACAAAAGGGGACCAAGGACAGAGCCATGAGGGACACCACATCTCAGCTGAGAGTGACTGAGAAAGTTATGTTGGAAAGGTAGGAACGGAGTAAATTTAAAGCAGTACCATTAATTCTTACCCAAGTCTCTCGGTGGTTTAAAATAATGCAATGTAAAAGAAAGAAGATCTAATTCCACACCAACTGATCTATAGATCAATCAATGAATCGTTCATCACTCACCCTCAGCTGGAGACACACTGCCATCAGCTGTGCGCACCAAGTGTGTGATCTTGGTCTTCCTCGCTTTCCTCTTCTGGCTACCAACTAGCATCTCCATACTAGTGGTACCCTGCAAATCTGGGCACATTGTGGCAACGGGGGCACATGATTTGGCTTTTGAAGCTGAATCCGGCATGGTGGAATCACTCTGTAGCACTGCAGTGGAGAAAAGGTCATACAAATATATATGATTTGAACATTGCAAATGTACTCATGAAAATCAATGGCCCAATTTTAGAATCTTCTTAACATGGACTTGAGTTACTAAGGTCTTCAATCACAACAGATGAAAGTTATTGTTAGCATATAGGCATCAGCAGCCAAGTATATATAAATATGCTAATAGTAGAAACGGTACAAATTGAACAATGTAAGTCTAATGCATGAAATACATATAGATGTTTGTTTAAATCTCAGTGAATTTTAGGTAGCTCAGCCATGTTCCACAAAATAATGGCCATATGTTAAAGACTCTATTTCAAGTTGCTCTTAATCTTGACTGTTTTACACAATAAACTAGATATTTGAGTTTGAAGTAATGACATTCTTCTCATTAAAAATATGTCTTTAATTGTAACATTTTGTTGGTCTTGGTCACATTAGTAATGGGTAACTGACACATGAATCTGTTAAAATGTTCACATCCCTGCTATATAATGCACAAACATCGACATTCTAGTTCACCTTTGTCCACTGGTTTCTCCTTTTTCTGTTTTTGCTTCCTAACAATCTTGTGGAATGAAGTCTTTTTCTGAGATGGAGATGGTCCTGATGTAGCAAAAACAAAGAAAAAAAGAGCATGGAAATGCTGTGTTATGAAGTCCAAATGATGTTGTTTTTTAACAGAAAGAATCGGTCCTGTTCACCTAAGGTGTGGAAAATATGATTTTAAAAACAGGTGCAGAGTGGGCCATGGATGAAATGAGATATTAAAGAACAGCCATTGTGTTTATTCACTGGAGAAATCTTTGACTCTGTTCTTACCTTTTCCGACTTTCAAGGCCTCCTCTTGGACAGTGGAGCTGTCGCTCTTCTTCTTCTTTACGACAGTAGTGCCCTTCTTATCAAATGTCATTGGGCTATACTGTGGTAGGCTGTTAAATTTCTTTTCAAACTCCTCCTCCAGTTTCCCTAGGCTGACAAGTGAAGATCAGAGTTCATATCGTTAAGTATATAGTCAATAGACTAACCAAACCTGTTCAATCAAATCATGTTAATAATTAAGTCAAAGTTTTGCGTAGACATTTTAACTTCGCCATCAGGTTACCAATATTTTTTTAATAAGCTGAGCTGAGGGAACTCAATAAAAGGAAACAGATCTATGAGTAAAAAGTCAGTGATGCATCTTTAAAAAGCTAAATGTGTCTGCAGGGACTCAAACTACCAGAGGGCCAGTGACTACACAGAAAAACAGATGCTTATTGGGGGTGTGAGTATAACTGAATGCGTACAAAGATGTAGAAAGATTACTTTTAACCTGGGTGTTCTGATAAAGTTAAATTGATGTGCAAACTGTATACACTGTCGATATTTCAGATATTGTATAATATATTTAATACATAGTGGACAAAAACATGGGGGCAAAAAAAATCTAATATCTATAGAAGTGTATCTTATGCCATACTAGAAAAAGAAAAGAACAAATCAGAAATCACATGTAAAACTTTTAACGTTATAACGTATATTGTCAGTCGGCAATCATCCTCCTGCTAATAATTCTGTCATCCCCTCTCAGCCATCACCGTCCCCTGTATGAGAGAAGGCTGATAATGTAGATAAAGAATAAGAGTTGAAACCGCCTGCTCCTGCTTTTTGTGTTGGAGGAGGTCATAGCAGAGAACCGGGCTGAGGCACACAAATACCGGCCCAGTAATATTCACTTGTATTTTCACACAAATTTGGTGAAAATACGTACATGCATTGTTGAGATACGCACAGACAAAGAGGTTGTGAAAATAATACTCTGCTGTGTGCAGAATAATGAAGCCCGAAAGAGGATGTACAACCATCCTCATAACAATAATTAAATATCTGACTGCATATCGTTAAAACATAAAACATTGAGGCAATGAAAGTTATAACATGAAAAGTTTTCAGTTTTAATGTGAAAGGTTTTTGGTTTTAATGTAAAATGTGTAGTTTTAACGTTAACATAATGTTATATCTTGATTCTTATGTATCGCACTTTTTTCGCGCGGCAGCAATACCCCTCCAGAATTATCAAATACTCTAATATATATATATATATCTCAGTCTGTCATCAATCGCTGCACAGAATCCTTCAACGTACAGTAGTTCTATGAGGAGACCTGACTCACCCCTGTGAAGATTCATCTTTGGGCTTGGACTTTTTCAGCTTCTTGGAATTATTAGGTACCACCTGGGGAACAGTCCAGCTGTCATCGCACCAGTTTGCATCAGGATCAGAACCACGGAAAGCTCCTCTTTTACCTACTCGCGCACACACATAAAACAAGTCAAACAAACAGGAA